>NW_006767433.1:2729475-2919118 GCF_000264995.1 Punctularia strigosozonata HHB-11173 SS5
TCATATTGCCTATAGATGGCTCCGACCAGCCCCTTTGGGTCGATGCAGGTTCATACTAACATCGCTTAGTCCGCACTCAAGCACTGATCGCATTTTTTTCAGTGAAGCCGAACTTGCCTTGAGCTGCGCATGTCTGATCGCTGTCCCTGTCGTCCTTACGTCAAATGGATCAGCCTGTATCTGCGTAATATATCGTTCTAGAATGCGTCAGCCTTTCAGCTCTCAAATAAAGACATCAAGGCCCCGGCACACCTTAGGCAGCGTCGCCCCTGAGAACGCATATACAGCCTACTTAATCGTATCCGGACCGAGTTCGCCATGCAGTCACAGTAAACAGTTGGACAGTCACGGCTCTGTTTTTGCTAATCTCCTCACGAGATAGAGTACTTACTACATGTATGAAATACTTATCCACCCGGTGCTTAGCGGTGTGTCGGCTTACGTGGTCCACAAAAAGACGCGAATTCAAACCCCGGAGTGCAGGGCTGGATCCTGTTTACTATTAGGGACCGTGCCCGGTAATCACAGCCAGAGTCTTTCATTACAAATTACGTTTGGACATTTTTTTTATGAAAATCTATATCATTTGTTAAAACTCCCGTCAAAATTAAATTTTTACTTGGAGTAGAGAAGTAGCAATATATTTATATATGGAAGGTCACCTACCATAGATGTATATATTTTTATGTTTTATTGTAAATGCAAAACGTGTTTGGACAGCAATTTGAGGATGAAGTATAAATCAACATAAAGAAATTTGTACAAATGTAGTTTGTAAGGAAATACTCTGGCTGTGAATATACCCTACCTACTCAACTTCTCAAGATAACGTAGCATCACATGACCTGCATTCTTAGTCAGATCACTGTCTGAATCCCTTTTGATTAGATTACCATTGCCGAATATTTGACGCCTCTCATCCGTTCACCCCATTCATCCTTTACAGAATCGGTGTTCTCAAGAATGGTAGGTTGCAGGCAAAGTTTATCCTCGTTTGTTCTATGCTCACCTGCGCATAGGCGCCTCCGAAAAAGAGTGTCAACCCAAGCGGACTTGGCCACGCCATCATGAACAGAAGAGTGAAGGACAATCGACACGCACAGGAGTCGGGTTTTGTAAGGCTTATTGATTCTGTCTTCTCTGCGACGGCTAATATACGGGTCAGTACACCACGGACGTTGATGCTACCAACCGTTTGAAATCGGTTACTCAAGAACGGGACCTCGACGAATTCCTGAGCACGGCGACACTTGCCGGCACTGATTTCACTGCAGGTGCTTGCTCCCTGTCTTCTTCTTTCTACCTTTTGCTTTAACATATATAGAGAGGAGGAACATCAAAATCGTTAGCTCCCAATCACCTATTGCCCGTAACCCATACCTGCTGTCAGAGGACGAAGAGCGAGCCACCCTCCAGAAATTCCAAGAAAACAGACAGCGGCTCCGTGTTCCCAGAAGACCACCCTGGAAGAAAGGAATGCCCACGGTCGAGCTCGATCGGCAAGAAAAGAACGCGTTCCTAGAATGGCGGCGAGGCCTAGCGGAGTTGGTTCATTTGCCGCCCTATGTATCCGAGGATCTTGCCACTGACACGCATGTCCATAGTCTCCAGGATCGTGATCGGTTTCTTTTGACGCCATTCGAACGCAATCTCGAAGTTTGGAGGCAATTGTGGAGGGTCATTGAAAGAGCTCATCTTGTGGTTCAAATTGTCGATGCTCGTAATCCTCTTCGATTTCGCTGTGAAGATCTCGAATCATATGTCACGGATATCGAAGGAGCCGAAGGCGAGAAGGACAGCGGTCCCCGCGGCCTTCGAAGAAATCTACTATTGATCAACAAATCCGACTTACTGACTGCGAAGCAAAGGTGAGCAACTATCATCATGTATCGCGTATTCCTAACATTTCCTTCCTTAGACGCCTTTGGGCAGATTACTTTGACAGCTTGGGTGTTCGGTATGCATTCTTTTCGGCAGCGAATGCGGCGGCTCTGCAGCAGGCACGTCGTGACGCGCTTGCTGCACAAGAAGCGGCTGATCGTACAGATTCGGACACGGACGAGGGAGACGCCGTGCACTCAGTATCAGAACTATCAGCGAGCAATAGCGATGCTGGATCATCTTCCGACATATCCCAGACTTCCTCGCCGAGTTCAGCGTATTCTCTCTCAAAGCAAGAGCAAGAGCGAGATAACACCCCGGGGGTAGCAGACAACGCAGATGATTCGGATGATCCCAGAGCGCGCGTGCTCACCGTCTTGGAGCTTGAGGAGTTATTTGTACGAAGTGCCCCTGACTTGCAAGGTGCGCGACAGCGGAAACCTAGATCAAAGGATACACAGGTCGCTCACTATGTCCTTCAGCGTTTGCGACGTCATCTAGTGAATGCCCGCAACAGCTAGTCGTTGGTCTTGTGGGCTATCCTAACGTTGGCAAGTCAAGCACGATCAACGCTCTTCTTGGCGAAAAGAAAGTTAGCGTGTCTGCCACGCCCGGGAAAACAAAACATTTTCAAACAATCCAGCTTTCGCCATCGGTCATGCTCTGTGATTGTCCTGGATTGGTATTCCCTCAATTTGCTACTACGCGAGCCGATCTTGTCTGTGATGGCGTCTTGCCGATTGACCAATTGCGGGAATATACAGCCCCCACCGCGTTGGTTGTCAAGCGGATTCCACGCGATGTCTTAGAAGCTACGTACGGCCTTACTATACGCAGTAGTGGACCAGAAGAGGGAGGTGATAGTAGCCTTCGAGGGGAAGATCTGCTTGTCCCTTACGCCGGTAATGGTCTTTTTACAGGAAATTCGCCTCGTATCTGATCGTGCATTCCCCAGTTGCTCGTGGTTTTGCTCGCTCGGGCCAGGGAAATCCGGACGAAGCACGAGCTGCCAGGTACATATTGAAGGACTACGTTAACGCGAGGCTTCTCTTCTGTCACCCACCTCCCGGATACTCTTCTGAGGAATTCAATGCGGACATGCATGCCATGGCCCTACTCCGAGCGGTAGGGAAGAAGCGAGCGCCCACGACGCGTGTCACTAAAGGGGCAGATACCTTCATACCCGTCGACCAATCAGCCCCTGACGGGTCAGGTCAAGTTCCTCATTCTACCAACGCCGGCCACAAATCAAACGTTCTCGATCAGGATTTCTTTGCCACCCGTCCTGCAATGTCCTCGAGAGCCTTCGTACAGGGCACGGCTCGTCACGGCAAGGAATTCTCCAGGACGCAACTTTACCCGCATCAAAATATGGTTGCAGACGATGGGCAACCTTTGACAGGCAGGAGAGCGCGAATCGCATCTGTTCTTGCCAGTGCGGGTGCAGATAACGGCGCGCCCCTTGGGAAGCGCCACAAGAAACCTAAACGAGTGAAACAGAGGAGCGGAAAAGGGTATGATTGATGTGTGTCAGCCGTTGCCTGTATATGACATATTTGCGACTTGTTTCGTGGTATTGATTGTATTAGGGCTGGACTTCGCAAATTGACGTGCAGGAAGAAAATCCGGCCCACTCGTCCCGAAAGTCCAGTGATACACGTGACCTCGGCTATAAACACACATGCCCTCTAAGAGTAATAGTACCTTTGAGTGTCACTCGTTATATCGCACCTGACGACGCATCCTCCCATCTCCATGTGCACTCACCGGGATACATGCGCCAAATTGCTGACCACGGGGAGGGGTGGTCGTAGGGATGGTAAAGTTTCCGGGATGCCCGGCTGTGAGCGGTATAACGCTAACAGGCGTTTTCAGCTATTGTTCTTTTTCTCAACAAACCTGCGATCATAGGTCGTAACCCTTCTGCATGGTAAACTTTGACGAATAATCAGCAGACACGAGATTGCTCACGGCGGAGTGTCCTGCAGTTCATACGTGATTTCCGACCCGGTTGTTTCCAATATCCATTGCAAGATTTACGCGTACAACTGCCGATGCCTTTCACGCTCATATGCTCACTATATTATGTCTCTATGTGCAGCATTCCAGCTGGAAATGGCGGAATCATCCTCTCCTGCAAAGTATCTCGTACCTCCTGATGGGAGGGCAAACAGAGCTCACGCTATGAAAGGATCTTTCTACTAATGGTATAATACTCAATGGGCGGCATCGCCTTCGGAAGGCCAGCATCATCCTCATGGATGGAGATACTCTCACCATACCTCACTCACAAAGTATTTCTTCTTGTTATCTTTCGCCTTCGTGGAGCCGACTTGCAACCTACAGCGTTTACATGTATACATATGCGGAAGGGACATCAAGAGAAGGCGCATATATTCGACCCCACCCCCCGCCAAACTCCGTCCGTGAGGGTGAGTGTTATCATACTGCGTCATAGTGATGCGCGCTGAATCCCAGCCACAGGAAATCGGAGATTACGTTCGTCTATTTGTACTACCTATTGCATGATTTTGTTCAGCATTATGTGTCGCAGGCCGTAACTTCGCACTGTCTTGGAAGCGGTAGCTATGCAACTGTCAATCTCGCAATTGACACGAACAAGTACCGTCAAGTAGCGTGTAAAACGATCAGGACCAAGACAGAGGACGATCTGAAGAAGGTGCAGAAGGAGGTGCAGATCCTGATGAAGTTGCACCACGTATATTTGGCGGCCTGCTACCTTACGATATCTGACTTTAGCCTGAATTAGCCAAACGTCACAAAGATCAGAGACGTGTCAATCAATGGCCGATTTCTGTGAGTCACTCTCTATTGGTCTCCTTAGGATCTTGAATCAGATCGTCGTGGTGCCCAGCCACATCTTCCTAGAACTCTCAACCGGAGGTGATCTGTTTACGTACATCAGCTCGAACGTCAATAGCAGTCGGCTCTGCGAAGGAGAGGCGAAGTACATCATGTATCAACTATTCCGTGGATTGAAATACATTCATGACAAACACATATCGCATCGAGGTACGTGTCTCGCAAGATACGGGCTATATACTGATCTATATGCTTTCAATTACTTAGATCTTAAGGTTCTTCGCCATTTTGATCCGTGGTTCCAGGCTGATTGTTTGAGTCAGCCGGAAAACATCTTGCTATGTGAACCAGGTCCATACCCACGCATCCAGATAGCCGATTTTGGCTTGGCAAGAGCAAATGCATATCAGGAGACCCTGCATGTTGTTGGTACTGTCGCATACCTACCACCAGAAGGTATACTCGCTCTCGACGATCTCTACCGTGGGTATGTGGGGATGCCGTCGGATTGCTGGAGTGCAGGTGTTATCATGTTCATCATGTTAACGTAAGCTGCCCTTCGTATACTCCGGCAGGTAATAACGTCAGAATCCCCCTAGCGGTTACCACCCGTTCGACGGCGCGGCTGGAAGCGGAGACTACGTTCCATCGCCTCCGGATTCGTACTGGTCCAACGGCTTCTCCACACCATTTTCACAGAATTCAACATGCAGCGAACAGCTTGTAAAGCGTCGGATCGTCCAAGGAGGCATCTTACTCTATCCAGACATTTGGGATGACCTACCGGACGGTGCGATGCATCTCTTATAACAATCGGCACCGCAAGAATCATGCACTCACTCATCTACCGCCCAGCCAAGTATCTGGTGCAAAGATTGATGCATTCAGACCCGTTGCATCGTGCGACAGTGATGGAAGCTTTAGAATGTGCCTGGATCAAGTCGAACGCCGATTCACTGGAGCAAGCTTACCAAGAGCGTGTTATCTCTAGCTTCAACAAGCAATAGCTGGTGGTAGAGGCTAGAGGCTCTGGCGAGTCGCGGCGGCTGATTCGAACACTCTCCGGGCCACTTGGCACCGAAACAACGATAGTCTGTTATCGGTAAACATGTAAAATTTCCCTTGTACCCTATCTCAGCATGTCTCTGGTGGTACGCTGTCCCGCCTTGAGCTAACTATTCGTACACGTCAACGAAGTATTCGATCAACCAGGCAATCTGCTGTATCCCCCACGCCAGAAGGTGTCTCGATGAGAAGTCAGGCCTTGAGAAAATTTGCGTGGACTGCGAGAGAGGTTGAGATAGAGTGGGAAGATGACGGTAGGATTTACATACAATGGATGTGATCTGAGGCGAAGGAAGAAATCTATGTGGCGGCTTTAATATCAACGATCTCATAGACAGGAGGGATATCGACACGCACGAAATAGTAGGAATGATCGTATCCTTCGTGTCCACGGACTCGGACTTGCACCTAAAAGCGTCGTCAGACAAGCCTTGCTGATTTTCAAAGCGAAATGCACGTACGTCATCGTATCCTGCGTCCTTTGCGGCGGCTTGGAAGTTTTCTGGAAGGAGCTGACCGTCGTTATAGAACTTATCGGCCGTACCCTATAGTACGGATACAAAGAGTAATGGGGCAGTGATGACTATCATGCAGTATGTGCACTCACAAAGTCGACGAGGATGTGAACAGATTCCTTATTGCCGAGCTGCTTGATCAGCTCTGTCGCATCGTATCCGCTTTGTTTGGCCTCCTCAATGCCGCCTTTGAGATATCTAGAGATATGTAGTATTTTTGCGTGAGTTTTCAACCAGTGCAAAATACAAGGGTGCAAACCCTTTGAATGCCTTCTCGCCCCACGGTGCTTTAGTCGAGTTAGAAATGGGAGCAAAAGCGGAAGCAGAGCGGTATTGCTTGTTTTTCAAAAGAGAAGAGAGGTACAGCGTAAGCGCGCCATGTCCACCCATGGAGTGTCCTATTTATTTCGACAAGCTGTTGGTACAGCGTTTCAGACACGATCATTCACATACCGAAGATCGATTGCCTAGTGAAATCAATGGGCAACTCGGCCTTCTCAATGACTCGGGGAAGTTCCACGGTGATATGTTCAAGCATGCGGTAGTGCTTTGCATACTAGAAAGCGAGACTGAATGGATGTTGAATAGTACCCCACGTAAGTGCCAGAACCAACCTTCTCGTTTGTGGCATTGATGTAGAATCCAGCTCCAGTACCGAAATCCCAGTCATCGTCTTCACCTGCAATTCCTGCGCCGCGGGGAGAGGTATCTGGAAAGAGAAGGGCAAGACCCTCCGCTGCTGCGTCCTGTGTGGGTTTGGTATGATGTTCCGGGTGGAACGGGACGGATACCCACGCGAAAGAATCCACCTTTCTGGGCGCTGCAACGAAGGATCAGGAGGCCTGAACATCTCTTACGGGCGGTGGAGAATCACCCAGTGTCCTCCGTGCAGGTGAGGCCAGCCAGGTACGTGAGCAGGGGCACCTTCCCCTCTTTGGCGTTCACAGGCAGGAATAGGTTGAACTGTGCGGTCAACCCGCCTAACGCTGCGGACTGTCGCGCGGTTCAGGACGCCAGAAAGCGACGATAGAGAGCTTGAGATCACCTGGAACTTGTACTTGACGAGTTCTCCCTCGCAGACTTTGTTGGACGACACCTGTTCGAGCGACATGATGGTCAACGGGACACCGATCTGACGGGGTGCCGATCTTAGCTAGCTGCTTAATCTTATCGTCCGCAGCGACATTACGCAAGGGCACGTGGCATGGCCAAGCATGGAGAGAGCCCTGAGCGTCACGCTGCCGCCGCACTGCGAGTTGGTTGTAGACCTCGGACCGGGACGTCGCTCAAAACATAACATACCTGAGAGTACCAAAGCATTCCGCCGCGTCTGTGCTTGCTGCGTGCTCGGAGCTGCGCACATAGCCTGCCCACCTGTCTGCGACTGTCCCTCCGTAGACCGATGACGCAGCCGGAGGGCACCCGTACACCCGTCTCCAGCAGACTCGAAGGCCTCTTCCCTCAGTCAGGGTCGAGCACCCCGCGCCAACCTCCTGCCCCTTCTGACGACGACATGCCGCTTCCGCGCCCCGGCAGCGCCGCTGGACGGTCCTTCGAGACTCATAGACGCGCTCAGCACTCAATACCGCCTCGTCTACACCCCACTCCACCTCAGCCAGCCCCCATGTCCGCGGCTTCCCAAACTCTGCCCTCTCCCGTGCTGCGCTGGCTCAACGGCAAACGAAAGAGCGACTCACCTTCATCTTCCCGTCCTGACTCGCCGTCCTCTCCGTCGTCATCTCACTCTGCTCTTTCCGAAGCTCTCAACGAGGATATGCTACCAGCGCGACCTGTTCCCGCCCGTCTTCCCCAAGGGTTCTACCCCTCCACCCAACTATCCCGGCACCCGCCGTACTTCGACAACCTGACGCGTTCAACGCTGCCAACGGCTTCTCTTTCCCCACCAGAAAGCGCGGTGTCACCCGACACGATATTCCTGAACGATGATGGCCACGGAAGGCGGCGCTCCTCGATAGATACTCTCAAATCACTCCACGAGCGTGGCATGCACACGTCTGCGACTCGACGCCTTCAAGAATCGCCGCCATCTCAATGGAACTGGTTCCAATGGTCGAACAAGGCGCAAACGGATCATCTGCTCTCGGAGGAGGATCAACAAGTCTCTGACCAGGAAGAGCGGGAACATATCAATAAGAAATGCGAGTCCATCAATCTCAATCGCGATACACGTTCGTGCCAAGGCATTGACCACTTCGTCGGCAGATCGTACCCCTCACCACCCGCTCGTTTTCTGCCACGGCTTGCTAGGTTTTGACTCGGTATCTATTGGCCCATCAATAGCACCTATGGAGGTGACGCATTGGAGAGGAATCAAAGAAGTTCTGGAGGCGAATGGCTGCGAGGTTCTCATAACCCGGGTACCCGCTACGAGCAGTCCTCAAGACAGAGCGAAAGTGCTCGAACAGCGGATATCTGAAATTTACCCTGGCCGCAAGGTTCATTTGATAGGTATGCTCAGCCATGTGGACGATATTCGCGTGTGACTCATGTTCACTATATTCAGGGCATAGTATGGTGAGCACGAGTCTGCCGGGGCTCCCGACCACGGTCGTGACTGGAATAACATTGACAGGAGGTTCCATTAGGGTGGCTTGGACTGCCGCTATCTCACTACGCACTTGACGCACCGAAAATTTGAGGTAGCCTCTATCACTACGATCGCCAGTCCCCACCGTGGCTCTTACTTTGCGGACCACTTCTTGTCCCTCGTGGGTACAAGCCGCCTGCCGAGTGTGTTGGGGCTGCTTGACATGCTACCCAACGGAGGCGGTGACGGTAAAGCCTTCGAATGCCTCACTGTCGCGAACATGAAGAAATTCAACGAAGAAACTCCCGATGTTGATGGTGTAAAATACTTCAGCTGGGGAGCAACGTACACACCTGGTCTGATAGACACCTGGAAGTAGGTAGTCCATTCCGACTTTCGGCGCAATTCTTTGTTCACATCTTGGCGATAGGTACAGCCACGATGTTGTTTATGAGAAGGAAGGGCCCAACGACGGTCTCGTCTCCGTCGAAAGTTCGAAATGGGTGGGTACGACCGAACATGTGGCAGGACAAAAGGTTCACTCGTTTAGCAGGGCACGTACCTGGGCACGCTCGAGAATGTGAACCATCTGGACCTCGTAGGATGGACGAATGTCGCGCGGTAAGTCCAACCCGAAAGGAAGAGTGGAAGTTCTAATGTTGCCTTAGTTACCGTTGGGCTTCGATTATGGGACGTGAGATCAAGTTCAAGCCAGCAACATTCTACCTGGGCATTGCGGACCATCTGGCGACGGTCGTTGAAGAGCAACCTTCTGGAAGTTCAAGTGCCGGCGGCAACTACCAAGAAGGTCCTGCGCATGCACGAGCTCGCAGAGTCGGCCTGGAACGGAGAAGGACGAGTGGCGAAGAACGCGCTGTGATGGCGGAGAATCTAGCCAGCAACCGAACACCGACCGCGAGTAGGGAGAAAAAAAGCAGCGGCTGTGAAGGGGAGCCATTTGTTGATGACTCTGCACGCTCGACGGGCGTCGCCACAGCGGGTCATGCCACAGCGGTGGATGATACCGGGATGGCCACCAGGCGACCAAGACGGTCGGACGAAAGACAAGACAGCGATACGATATGACGGCATCCCGCACTGTACATTATTCCATACACTAGCATATCACCAGTCCCCATAATCAGGTGTCCGTAGAATATATATCATATCGGTCGGAGTTGCCACCCCGCGGATGAGTCGCTATCGGATCAAGGCGAGAGCGGACGACCTCCGCGCAGTGCCACCGCTCGCGGCCACACCTCTACCAGCCTTCATTCACTCTGAAACATACGGGCTCGGCGTGACCCTTGTCTCAACGATCCCATTGTTCCCGCTCCCGTTACATAACTCACTGCGAACTACAAACCTCCGACGCCGGAATGCCATGGATCTCGAAAGGCGGAACTCTCATGACCTGAACGCAGCCCCTATCACCGCACCCTCCAATGAAGCATCGAACGGCGTACCCCCGGCCGTCTTTCCTTTTCTCGGTGGCATGCCTGGAGCTGCGATGTTCGGACCTACGCCTGCTCCCTTTGCGGCAATGGCACCTCCAAACATGCTTGCAGCTCAAATGGCCAATCCAGTCGCAGCCAACTGGTCGCAACTCGCAGCAGGCGCTAACATGATGGCAGCCTGGAATCCTCAGGCGATGGCGGCCGCATTTACCATGGCGTCTCAGATGAACGTTCCAGTGGGTGGGGCGAAGGATGAAGAAATCTTGGTGCGCGTGCTCCTGGGCTCCTACAGCAGTGGAAAATCATTCAAACAAGCGATTGAAACCGAACTACATGGTGTATGTCTTATGTTATTCACTGCTGTATGCTTGGCTGACGACGGTTTTGCAGGTGAACCATCACGCGGTACGATGCCACTTGCATTGCATAGATAGCCCGCGCTGACTCGGGTCAAGGCGAACCTATGGAAGGATTACTTTCTCGACCACCATGATCACATTTATGCTCAGGTGTCGAAACTACGCGAAACCGCTTCCACTCCTCAGCTAGTGCACAAAGCTGCGACCGCGCGACGGCCGATTTACCCGCCGGAGTCCCCTATATCCGACAAGCATGGGCTGAAACACAATGGGCCTCGCGGGTCTTACGCGAAAAGGAGCTTACCGCCTAAAATTTCGGACAGCATCTCCGTCGGGACGGCCAACCCTCATACCAAGCATAAGCACGAGAGTGTACAGAGCCCTGCGGATGCCGCGTCAGCGCCAGTAAGGGCGGTGAAGAGGCCGCGCTTTTCAGACTCTCGCAGATCGCCTAAAACCGCTAGGTCCCCCACACCTCCGGGACCGGAAACCTTCGTGTATCATACAAACGGAAAACAGCGATACAGCGAAGCTGATCATGAGTTCTTCATCAAATGTATAACCTTCGAACTCGAGCGCAATCCACGTTTGAGCAAGACTGCTCTGTGCAGGATACTTGCAAGAAAGGTGAGCAATTAGACGGTCTGACTCACAAGTCGCTGAGTTATTCTCTCCAGGCCCCCCATCATCCTGACCAGGGATGGAACTACTACTGGAACAACTGCGGGGACCTGCCCGATACCATCTTTTCGGCGGCTAAAGATCGAATACCTACCATTCGTGCCCATGGAAACGACGGCAAGTCCTCAGCATCAGAAGACGAGTCCGATGAAGCGGCTTCGACTGGCGACGAAGCCCGGTCGAGCTCATCAACGGATAGGGACGAACGGAAGATGGGCCCCGCAGGGGGAGAATTCACACAGGCTGACTTTCGCGTCATCGCCCGATATCTTGCGAAGATGCCTGATTTACGCTCACGAAGTCAGGCTGAAATCTGGATACCGTTCCATGAAAAGGTTAGTCTAGTCCAGGCTACTTCGCCATGCTGCTTAAGGTCACCATCTATGCTAGCACGATCAACGTTCGTATAAGTCCTGGGCCGAGTGTTACCGTCGATACCGGGAGACAATCGATGCCTTGGTGGAAGATTTCAGAGAGCGCTACGCTTCAGAGAACAGGGGCGGTCAAACTACGTATGATGAATACCTGTCACGCAAGCGCAAACCGCTTTCGGACACGGCATCGGAGGACGAGATAGATGGGCGTTTTTAGCATGCATGAAACTTCGACCCACATGTTATTGTTGCTAATCTTATAAGGCACAATCTCGCCCTTCACTCTGTAGGATGTGCGGCAATGTGATGTCATGTTAGAGCAGCGATAAAACCATCTTGTACTTCGTGCAACCCAACCTGACAAAAACCATGTTTCGACCGAACGGTGTTTGTTCAGGGAACAAGCAGCACGGGTAGATTTTGCTAAGCTTAGGACAAAAGAGCCTAACGCTCGGGTCGTCTACAAATGCGAATACAAACAACCCATTATACAAACAGTGGAATCGGAAGGGAAATCAAAGAGACTAGTGATATCGAGTACAATAGCAATATGGGGATAAGTGACCAGGTTAAATAGAGTGCCGGACGATCCAAACGTCCCAGATGGTACAAGTCTATACAATGGCGCTCCGACGCCAAGAGGGCATAACAAACACCACACCACACGAAGACGGGAAATCGTGGGGTCCTTAATCGCGGACGGTGAACCGTCCGCCGGTGCCTGTTCGGGCTCGCGGGCGGTTGATGACACTTCCCCTCGTCGCATTGGGTTGCCCGACTGAGCCAGGTGAACCTCGGCCGCACACGTCGCAATACTCCAACTCGGCCTCCGCCCCTCGAAGGTGCTCAACCTCCGCCCTCAAAGAGCGCACTTCGGCCTCGAGCTCCCACACCTGACGCTGCCATTCCATCTTCGCGCTCGCGATCTGGCTTTGCAGTGCTTGGATGACCGACGAGGAATCGTCAGCTATACCATGCTTGAGGCCGGTGCCTGCAATAGCAGCGTGCGGAGAGGGTTCGCACGAAACAGGGGAAGCCAGGGTTGCCGAGGTAGTCGTCGGCGTATCAAGTTCTGCGCCGTGGGGTGGAGACGAATTCGCAGAGCCGATGTGGGCAACGAAGTGCTGGCTGAAAACTTGAGAGACTGGCCGCAGGCGTAGCGCTTCGAAAGTCGTTTGATCTGCGGGTGCACTCTGGACGTACGGTATATTGCGATCGCGTGGCGAATTCGGGCTGGTGGATTTGGTCGGGTCGGCGGTGCGTGGGGAGCTACCGCGATTGGACGTGACGATGGTAAGAGGGGGAGGTCGAGGAGAGGTTCTGCGCGTGGTGCCTTCCGAGGTTGGGGTAGAGCCGGTGCTGCCTTGCGACGCACCGGACTCGTTCGGATGCATATAAGCGGAACCAGGATCCGGGTCAACCAGCAAAGAGGGCGAAATGGATGGGACAGGCACACGGGGTATCGTCCTGACCGCGTTCTGATTAGTCTGCAAATGCAACTCCGAAAGCTGAGGCACAGGAGGCGCAAGAGAAATCGGGGCCGCCTTCTCCCTGAATAATCGCATGAAACCGCTCTTTTTATGTCTGAGAGCCTTTTGCCCGGAGCTGGAAGCCTCGGGATACGCAGGGTCACGAATGCCAGCCTTCGGGGTATCATCGCGACTGGCGTCGGACGTGAAGCCCTGGAACGCGCGTTTCGCCTTAGTACCGGCACTCGTCGTGCGAGAGCGAGCTCTCGCGGTCGAAAGCGTCGGGCTGGCGTCGGCAGTGTTGGTGCTCCTAATGGAAATCGAATCCGAGTCAGGAAAGGCGACCGCTGCTGGGAAACTGCCGTGGAAAGTGGCATTAGCTGTCGCACTCCGTGAGCGCTCTCGGGCCTGTGCCTGCGCTTCTTCTAGGGATATGAGGGAGAAGCTTTGCGATGTTGGCGAAGCCTGCCATGCGTGGACGCCATGAACGCCGGGGGCAATAAGCATATCACGCTCGTCGCCCTGAGACCCATCCAAGCGACGAGATGTGTTCAGAGCCATGGGCGGCGATATGGTTTTGCCATACAAGCGGCTCTGTCCAGAGCGGGAGTCCGAGTCCTGATCGGCGGAGGACGACATGGAGGTGGCAGGTGTGAGGACATTCGGATCCATCGTTCGTGAAGGTGAGAACAAACTCGAGTCCGTGACGGTCGCGTTCGAATCGCTGGGAGTGATCGTAGCTTCACTCGGGCCGCGCTCTCGGCCCAGCGGCGGTGAAGGCGCCCTAACGGAGTCGCGGTTATATATCGCCAAATCCGGATTGGCATACGGGTGCGCATATTCGTCTTGACTTTCTGACGTACGCGTAGAAGCCGGAGCAAACGGTCTGGTGTCCGTACCATCGGAATATTGACGTTTGAACGAGGGAGGGATGTGCCGTCTACCTTGGGGGTGGGGGGAGGAATCAAAGGAGCGTATGGATGCAGCGCGAGGGCTGACTGCTGGAATTTGAAGGGAGGGATTGGTCGGCGTAGAAGTGGAGGCCACTCTGTTGCGTATTAGGCTTGAATCAGACTCGTTTGCCGGGCGCAGACCTGTCGTCCCGTAAGCCAGAGACGAGGTCGGCATGGATGCTTGGGCGAGCGCCCTAAAGGAGCCATCAGTCCTGAGCTTAGATCAACAAGACAAGAGCGAAGACGCACTGAAGAGCTCCGCCAGTGGATATCGACGAGCTTGTCTCGAAGGACTTCTTGTTCCCGCTCGACGACGAGCGACTGGATTCCATACTGGGTCTCGGAACGTTGCGACCCATGAATCCCAAACCCTTCATGATCCCGTCGCCTTTCGCGGTCTTCGTCTTCGTCCGCTTGTGCGAGGATGTGCCGCGGAAGTGCGAACTGGTGTCCGAGTCGGCGTCGTGATCGTCGGTCTCCCAGGGCGCCTTGGAATGAACCTTCATCTTCGGACCGAGATAACTCATGCGGGGCTCGTCCGCCTCGACCGTGGACTCGCCATCGTCCTCATCTTCGAGGGTTCCCCCTTGCGAATCGGACGAGTCGTCCATGTCGATGCCACTGGCCGAGGGGTCCGCTAGGCGTTCCCGGTCGGACTTGATGGAAATGGGCGAGCGAGGCTCGGAGGGCGTGCGACCTGGGTATGGTCTGGGTGAGGCGGCGGTGTCGACGTGGACGGCATGGACGGGGCGAGGGGAGAACTGGTGGCTGTAGATGGAGGGTGAATCGGAGAGGGACGAGAGGGAGTCGAAGGCGGGGTGGGCGTCTGCGCCTGCGCGAGCGGCTCGCTGGTCGAGGAGGCGACGGATGTGCTCGTCGTGCGCGGTGGCGGGGGAGTCGAGTGCCGCCGACCTGAACATGGCCGGACCCGGCGGGGACAGCGGAGGAGGAACCCAAGCACGGTCGCCAGGTTCGAGTGTGCGTCTGCCGCCCGCCTTCTCACACTCGTCTCTCCCTCGCCCCCTATGGCCCCGCCCGCCCCGCCCGTCCCCCTCGCATCCTCCGCCGCCGGCCGCGTCTCAGGCAAGCCATGGAAGTCACACAAGTCCCCGGCGGTGTTCGTCTCCGCTGTGCCCCTTCGCGCTATGCTTGGCTGACCGCATCTTCTGCCCCCTCTCCAGCCGGACCCATCTCCCTGACGGCGTCAAAACGTCCTTCGAGCACCGGATGGAAAAGACCAAGAGGGAAAAGGCCATCAAGCAGCTCCAGGCGGAGCTCACGGAGGAGAAGGAGGCCGAGCGTCTTCGGTGCGTAACACCATCATTATCGAGAACACCGTTCCTCATGGCACACCGCAGGAGACGGCAGGTCACCATGGACCGCAGAAAAGCAGCTGAGGAGCGCAGGCGAGCGGATGAGCTCAAGGCCCAGGTCCGCTTCGCCTCCTGCCTTTCGTTTCCGAGCCATCATCACTCACGGGTCGTCACGACAGATGGGCGCACGAAAAGCGGCGAGACTGCGTAAGAAGGCAGGGCGCACCAAAAAAATCAACCATTGACGACCACGCTCTGTATGATACGTCGAGTGCAGGCATCCGTCGACGGATGCATCTCCGTGCCTCTGATCCGCTTCATAATGCCCAACTCGTATCGATCTCCCCTTCCTTCACGAAGGGCTTGTCCAGTCCAGCCACCACGCTCTCGCACAACGGGCAGGCGCTCGCCAACACGTCGTCCAACTCCGCTCTCAGTTTGCTCGCCTTCTCCTCTTTGCTCGAATCCTTCCCCGACCGTCTTCCACTACCGGTGATGCCTATCCAGGGGTTGGACACGACGCTCACGAGGGCGTCGGGCACGATCAAGTCCCGCAGACGGTCGCCCGCCGACAGTATGTTGCGGCCCAACGAATTTGCTGCTCGTGTCCCGTTTTGTAATGGATTGGCGAGGTTCCCAAAATTCGCGGAGAGCAGTGTACGCTGCGTCGATGGTTGGCGCACGTGGGCATTCTGCACAGCGGCTGTCGGGCCCGTGATGTTGCCCCGATCGACCTGCGCAGTCTTCACCAGTTCGCCTTGTAGGGCTAGAATACGTCGCAGCGCATGTGCCGGCAGATACTCCTTGGCCTATATGCCTGCATCAGTGTGCTTCTTCGACGGTCGCCAGCTGCGACTCACCAGACCGATGAGGCAATCCGCATGAAAGCAGTGCTGGCACGGGAAGACGTAAAACTGTCTAGTGAGAACCGGGAATCGGCACACCGCGCAGCGTTCACCGGCATCGATAGTGACAAAACGATTGCGGAGTGCAGCGATATCGCCCTTAATGGCGTCAGCGTTGCGCGTGGCCTCGTCCATTTCTCCTTTGAGGGCATCGATCTGCGACGCGTAGTCTTCGAGCGCTGTACATATCTCGTCCTTAAAGTCGTCGATGACCGCAAAGTCGGGGAAGAAAGGCAGTATATCTTCGATCTTCAGCAGATCCGTGTTTTGAAGGAAGCGCATTGCCCTACACACAACCCGGTTCAGCGTTGCATAGAATGAGCTGCCAAAGATATACTGACGATTTGATGTCTTTTTGGTCCTGGACGACATATTTTGCAATCTTTAACCAGAGTTTCTTTCTCAATTGGACATCGTCTTCCGGCATATCCGCGTTGATCTTGGCCAGCTCTAGGTCGCCCTTCTCCAGCGCCAGATCGACGCTATTCTCGTACAGCCCCATCTTCGAATATATGTGAACACAGGCTTGCGTCCGCCCCGTCTGCTTGCATAGCCTCAAGGCATAGTCGAGGTCATAAAAGGGTTTATTGGTCAGCGGATCCGAGGGAGCTGTGGAGAGGAAGCGCAGGAGTGGAGCATCGTCTTCAGACGCGGGAGGAGAAGTCGAAGAAGACGGTAGAGGGGCGGAGGCATGAAAGGTGATAAGGAGGTTGTGAATAGTAGCGGATGTGTTGCCTTTCTGAAATACGACATGGTTGAGGTAACGAATGGCATGGTTTGGGCTCGTTGGGTCTCTCGGGAGTGGCTGTTGTTGCAGCAGCGCGGGAACCAGGCGGAGAGGATCTAAAGATGATTGCCGCAACCAAGATTCGACAGTTTCTCTGGGAGCATTGCGCATCAAAACGTTCGCGAAGCGGTAGTACAGCTCGAGATTGGTCTGCGAAAGATCAGATGCATTTCGCGTAAAGAGGTGTCCCCATACCTGGCGACTGAGGACGTCGATGGCTTTTGTCCACTCCTCTTCGAGCACCCAATGCTCTATAACGCGGTCGAGGTCGCCGACGACGCCGGCGTAATGCAGATACATATCCGTGCGCCCATGTCCTTGGGTAAGCTCGTATACGGTGCTCTTGTCGAGGCTTGTCTATCGTGAATCATGCGCCATCGGAACACAGGTATCATCATCTGGAGTATAGAACGACAGACCTGGTATGTTTCAAAGAAATGCCGCAGATCGTCCTCGAGAATTCTTCGTTCCGCTTGGAGGTTATCAACGTCATGAGACAGAGCCTCGGACGCGATAAGATCGTCGAGCTCGTTGCACTTGCTTAAGTAAAACTCGACCAGCCATGTAGCAAGCATCATGCGTTGCGTGAGGTCCTGAAGCCTCGCTCAATTGATTACACGATGGATGAGTTGCACCCGTCCGTACCGTCTTCTTGGTCCTCTCCAACCGAGACACGAGGTATGAGCGGAGAGCGTCCCTCTCTCCAAGATCGAGGAACTTGAGGGTGACCTCCTCAAATGATACTGAGCTCGCCGCATATGCCTGGGCGGCCTGGAAGTATCGCCCATCATCGAAGAACTGCTGAGCCTGACGGGACAACACGATGTCTCGTTGCTTGGCTGTCTGCACATTGGTAAGCATTGGAAGGGCATACCAGGCCTCAGGTTACCTTGGTGTACTGCAAGGCCACATCGTATATACCTTTGGCAAGATACGTGCTCCATATATCCCGATCTTCGTTGCTGGCCACGAGTTCGAACAACGATTGATCAGTGTAAATCCAGTATGTCTGCCGAACAGGGTCAGCCGCCATTCCGCGAACTTCCTCGGTAGGTTTCTGAGAGAGAATCAGGACCCAAATCATCATCAACAGTTTGCACGCCAACAACTGACCAGTGGAATCGTTTCATCGTATGCAAGCCGTTCGTCCAAACTGTTGACTGCGACGACGCGATCTTTGTACAGCAGTAGAAAATGGAACTCCGTAAGGCTACTCGAAATCGGCACTTCCTCTGGTTGGTCAAAGGCGGGGTAAGGGAAGAGCCCGGCGTTGTCGATGAAGTCATCGGATGCTGACTCGAAGTTCAGCGTTCCGTGATACATTCCCGGACCTGGAGGAGTTGAGCGATCGCGCATAATAACAAAGACACTGTACGTACCGCTCTGCCATGCTAACATTTTGGGTAGTGATTGCGCTTGATCAGCGTTGGGAGTGTAAAAGTGTAGTTCGGAGGTTTGAAGGTTGTTCGGAAGATCCCTGATATCTGAAACATATGAAGATGACCAGATATGCTTCAAGAACATCAAGCAACGTACTTGGAGCCGTGTCCCGATAGTTAGCGAACAAGGTAGAGAAAGCGCGACCACTTTCTTGCGCAGCCCTGTCGGGAGAGCCCACGAACTGATATATGCGGGACGGTGAAGTCACGATCACGAGGACCTTCCGAGGATCCGACGGAGGAAAGTAATCGTATCTGATGCCCGTGACGGGCGGTCGTTCAGGGAGGGTGAACACCGTCTGGCAGTGCCTATCGGGCGGCTTGAAAAAGTCCTCTTCCGCGTCTATGATGGCTTCGTAGACGGACCCGTTCCGTGCGCCTATCAGCACCTCGCGAGTAGAGGTCGAGTGAGGGGAGGAAAGCAGCGCGCTCCGGTTCCATGCAACACTTTCGATGATCATCTTGAGCTGCTTGAGCTGTTTGGGTTTCTTCCATCCTCTGTATAGGTACCATGTTTCGCCTTGAAGCGAGCTCACGAGGAGGTGCCGGCCAGACGGATCGAGGAAGAGCTTGTAGAGCGTGAACTCGGTTTGTTTCCGTGGAATGGGTATCTTGACGACTTGCTCTGAATGGGCGAGTACAATCAGGACGATGACATTTGAAGAAAGCCCCATGGCCAGCACATCGGAGGAAACGGCCAGCGAGACCAGGGGTGCCGGAAGCGTATACTGCACTCGGCCTAGCTCGAACACAGGTGCTTTCGCCGCAGCTGGGTCAAGTGGAGGGCCATCCTTGGGTACGGATGAGCTGGGCTGCGAAGACGCGAGCATGTTTCTCACCGAAGTCTCCCCGTATTCTGCTGTTTCGTCCTCGTTGGCGAATGGAGAGGGCTCGAAGCCCTCGTACTGGACTTCAGGAAAAGCCAAGCCGGCTATATGGCCGTGGACGCCTGGAGCGGCATGCTCGACATCTACAGACCCGATGAGCAGACGTTTGCTTTGTTATCACGGCTGAGCACACGAACATTCGTCGAACATGGCACTCTCTGTAGGGCGGGATGACGCTGGCCGCAACGAGGGCGAAGCGCTTCCGCGGCTGGTAGCTGTTTTTGGTAATGCGGTCACACGAGCGATGATAGGGCAGACGCCGAGAGTGCGCGGGCCTTCCGGGGATAATCTGAGAAGACGCGCGGGATATATGTCAGACGTGCACTGCAGGCTCTATATATTCTGCCAATAGTGATGGCCGCCTATCCCCCCTTGCCAATCCCGAGCTAAGTAGCAGCATGCCTCAGCAACCCCGCCCGTTGCCCCGGCTCATCCTCATCCGACATGGTGCGCAACAGCTGTCGCGGCATACGCACCAAGCGCTGATACAGATCCTGCATGCGCCACAGGCGAGACCGAGTGGTCTATCAATGGGTGAGTAGTATCAAGCACCACATGCCATTCTCGACGCGCTCATGTCCATTGCAGACGGCATGTGCGTTGCGCCATCCTTCCAGTATCCTCTGGGCACTGACCAGCATGCTAGACCGGAGTGACTGACATCCCGCTCACGCCCCGCGGCGAAGCAACCATTCTCCAACGTCGCGAACAGATAGTTGGTCCCGGCAGTGAGGCACCCTCCCCCCGCACTTATCGCAGAGCCTAACCTCGTGGACGGCGCCGCAGAGCTGATTGATCCCGCCAATCTGTGCACCGTCTTCGTCTCGCCTAGGCAGCGCGCCCACAAGACGTTCCACTTGTTGTTTGACCACCTGCCCGAGCTGCCGAAACACGAACTTACCCCAACAGTGCGCGAGTGGGACTACGGCGACTACGAGGGGCTGGACCCGGAGGGTATCAAGGCTGTTAGGCCCCCCGGCGCACCGACCTGGGACATCTGGCAGGATGGCTGCCCTGGAGGCGAGAGTGTCGCTGATATGACGTGCAGAGCAGACGACGTTATCTCGAAGGTGCGTTCCTTGCCATGTTTGAACTGGCCAAGCTGACACGGTCGCAGGTTCGAGAGTATCACAGGGCTTGGAAGGAGGAGGTGAGCAGGCCCTGGACTTGCACACTTGTGATTCGGGTCTCATGCGTTTGACAGGGCAAAGGGTCCCGCGATGTGGTGATTTGCGCCCATGGCCATTTTAACAGAGTCCTTATAGCTCGATGGATGAATATGCCCCTGTGCCTGGGTCGGTCAAATCTTTCGTTCCTTATTCCTGACGTTGATTCGGATTCATATCCGCAGGAACGCATTTCAACTTCGAGCCTTCTGGAGTAAGCGATTTGACGCGCCGTCGGAACACACGGTTCTGATATCGTCTCCAGGTTGCCGTGCTCAGCTATAACCACAATAATCTCGCCGAACCTGCTTTGAATGGCTTGAATTTGTACGCGATGTAGCCGACGAGTTGTAAGCTGTCGATTATCTCTGTAGCGTTCTGGTGCATTCGGACAATGTGCAGTCGGAGAAGTTGCATCCGAGAGAAGGACGCGCTAGGCCGTGTATGGCAATCTGTGACCGCGGTAGGCCCGCGACGCGCGCCAGTGATGTACTTTGCGAAGACGCGTTCCTCTGACTGGACCACCACGGTCTGTTCTTGCTCTCCGTCTACACTTGTCTCTCTTCAACGGAGTCCACCGAGCCGACCGACTCGGTTGTTCATCGACATCCATGTCTGACGTGGCGCCTTTAACTGTCGACGAACTCACTGCTGCTCAGCAAGAGAACGTGGAGCCGACTGCTGACGATGCTCGTGAACTTGCAACCGCTACGCACGTTAGCGACGACGATGTGAAAGAAGCGACCAGCGTTGCCGACGAGATTGCGGGACCTGTGGACGGTGAGGCTGCGGCCGAGGACACGAAAGCAGACCCATCAGATCATGCTTCAGCAAACGGCAACGCGCAACACAGCGAAGTTGCAAACCCTGAGGAGCCCAAATCCCCTGCCCCGAAGGCAAAATTGAGCGTGAAGCCGACCACCGCGAAGCCTGGAAGTGCCCCGGGAACGCCCTTGGTGAAGAAGGTGTGCTGGTCGCTCACGCATTCCAAACATATCCGTTCAACCCTCCATTCCTCTGCAGATCCTCAACTCCGGCACGTTTGGGTCTGGAACCGTGAAGCCGTCGCCTCCGGCGACTTCCAAGGCAACTGGTGTAGCGACGGCTGCGAAACCACCCGCAGCAGCCTCTTCTCTGAAGAAGTCGGTAAGCGGCCCGCCTCCAACCAGGACTCCAACTTCCGCTGCCTCGAAGACCGCGTCAGCCACCCCTGCCCCCGCTTCTTCAGCGTCGCGTCGAACGTCCCTGGTTCCTGCACCGAAATCAGCTCCTTCTCCTTCGTCCAGACCGTCTTTAGCGTCATCTGCGGCTACCAAACACGCTCCTCGTCCCTCTGTCACTTCACGCCCGTCCGCCGCATCCCCCGAGGCCGCATCAAGTACCAAGTCATCTGCTACTCCCAAGCCTCGTGCCTCGGTCTCGGAAGGGGTGAAGAGGACCCCTTCCAAATCCAGCCTAACGGCGGCTGCTCCGAAACCCAGTGCCGCGCCCCCCACGAGACCTGCAAGCAAATCTGCGACGGCGTCTGTCCGCACCTCCAGCGCTACTGCGGTGCGCAAAACGCCAGGCACGGGCTCCATCTCGTCTCTCAGGGAGATCAAAGAGGACCCTAGGATATCCGATGAGCTGAAGAGCAAGGTGAGATCCCACTCCGTTCACATAACGTATGCTTAACTGTAGTCAGCTCGACGAGACCTCTGCATCTCTGGCGGCAAAGAACGAGATCACCGCACAGCTCGAAGCGCAAGTGAAGGAGATTAAATCATCGCTGGAAACAGCTTCGGCGAATGCGACGGCAAAACAAGCGTTGGTGGACGAGCTGACCCGGTCCAAAGAGGCTGCAGAAGCTGAACTGCAGGCTTTGAAAGAAGAGCTCGAGAAGTTAAAGGCGGAAAGCTCGGGTGGTGTTCAGGAGCTGAACGCTGTTAAACAGGAGGTATGGAAATTCTCATAATATCGCACGTTCCATGTATTCAACGAGGCGCATACAGCTGGAAGCGGCAAGGGAAGCTGCGACGCTGCAGAGCAAACTGGTCGAAAGCCTGCAAGCGCAGCTGCTGGACTTAGAAACCGAAGTAGCATCCGCGAAGGAGAACCTCGAGGCAGTCCGTGCAACGCAAGTTGCCGCGACCTCTGCAGATGCAGCTGCGGCCGAACTTGATCGCGAGGCTTTACTGAAGGCAAAGGCGGACCTTGACGCCATTCAGCAGGAGACAGACTCTCTCAAGGATGCTCATGCTAGAACATTGGAGGAGGCACTTGCGAAGGTCCGGGACTTGGAGGAGAAAGCTGCTCGGGCGTCCACGCTGGAAGCCCAGATAGAGGTCTTGAAGTCAGAAAAAGAAGAGACGTCGAACAAGGTTTCCGAGCTTGAAATCGAAGTTCTCGAGTTGCGGGAGGCAGCGGAAAAGGCCGAAGATGAACGCAACAAGCTCACGGAGCATGTGAAGGCGCTCAATGAGCAGATCGAGCGAGACGCCGCGACTTTACGAGAGCAAAGCGCGGCTGCGACGAGCAAAGAAGCCGAGTTGATTGCACAGGTTGAATCGGCTAAGAAAGCCCACGAGGAGGATTTGAAGCGTGCTGCTGCGGATATGGAACAGGTTGTCGCAAATCTCAAAGCTCTGGAAGATGAACTTGCGGCTGCTCGCGCGAATCAAGAGCAGCTGAGGGCTGATGCTGATGCAACCAATACGGAACACGCTCAGAAGCTTGAATCCCTCGAGCAGGCGCACCAGGAGAAGCTTGCAGAGCTAGAGGATGAAATCAAACGCATTGGGGACGAATTGCGCGGCCAGGAAACGATATACAATGGTAAAGTGGACGCAGTGAAGGCAGAACATGACAAGCTGTTACAAGAGGCATTTGAACGAGCGAAGGTTCGAAGATCCCTTTTACAACTGTTTAGCCTGACAATAACATCGTGGTTCTAGGGCGAAGCTGGTGACGCTCATTCACAAGATCTTCAGCGCCTTCGGGCCGAGTCTCAAGCTACGATTGAGCAGCTACGCGCGGCACATCAGACGACCATCGACAGTGTGAAGGCAGATGCCGAAGCTTCGCAGGAGGCCAAGGTCAAGGCGTTGGAGAAGCAGATCGCTACCTTGGACGTCGACTACAAGGCAACGAAGGACGACCTCGCGAAAGCGAAGGCCGCCCTCATCTCGGCTTTGGCGGAGTCTGAGACCTTGTCCGCTCAGCTCGAGGAGGCACGTAGGCATGCTCAGCAGATAGCAGCGTCTGCACCTGCCGACCAGTCCGCGGAGGTGGAACGGCTGACTCGGGAGCTTGCAAATATCAAGGATGACCACAGCGCGATCACCGAGGTGCTTGCCGCAACCAAAGAGTCCCTATCGGAGATGTCAAAGAACCATACCAAGGAGCTCGAGGAAGCAGCGAAAGCTCGAGCAGAAGAGGCGATGAAACTGAAGGCGGATCACGCGGACGAGATGGCAGCGTACGCGCGCGAGAGGACGGATCTCATCGCCAAGGTGGTTGATCTCGAGGGTGAGGTGGCCACTCTCAAAGCCGCCATGGCTGCACAGGAGGCCGCATCTCCGAAGTCCAACGGAACCGCGCAATCGTCTGCCCCCGGCGTCACGAAAGAAGAGCTGCAGAAGATGCACGAAGCTCATAACTTGAAGATCAACGACTTGCAGGCGGCCCACGAGAAGGCGTTACAAGCCCTGAAGGAGGAGTTGGAGGCCGCCCATGCCCGAGAGGATGACTTGAAACAAGATTTCACCCGGAAAGCGATGGAGCTTCAGTATATAGAGCAAGAGCACGAGGAGTCTCAGGACGAGATAACTCGGTAAGCATACTTTTTTCTTTCTTTTGAACGCGTATCTGCGCTGACAGTCCTTCAACCAGCCTGAAAGCCGATATCGACCATCTCAGTGAGCAGCTTGCGAAGGCCAATAACTCTTGAGGCCCTCCGAAATCGTGTTTTCCACTCCAGTTCCTGTACTCGGGACTCTCGACCAGAAGGATCGTTATTTCACTGCTCTTCATCCATTTTCTGCAGTCATCCGAATACCCAAGTTTTGGAATTTTCACGTCCGTCTTATGCCTAATCCTACTGTTGTCTATAGTCTAGCTAGTGAACTTGCGTTAGTTGCATTGCTTAATGCTGTGTGAGTATTATTAGACGCACGTGATTAGGGCGGACCAACGTGAGACGGCATTCCCGCGGGGGCAGCTGCAGGAGCGATAAGCCCAGCGGCGACCGTCAACGACGACGGCGGCGCCGGGATTGGTCGACAGCGAGGGGGAGATGTGAGCGCTTTGCGAGCGTCTGCAGCGGCCGCTGTGGAGGAAACGCAATGCGAGCGCGGACGCTGGACGCGCGCGACGCGTCGTCCGACTTGAAATTGCCCGGTTAGCCGACGCGGTCGCCCCAAACTTTCAGCTGCCAATCGGCCCATACGCGTTTCTACCTTACCCCCACTCCACCACCATCCCCCCTTCCTCCGGTCTGCTCACTGGTCATCACCCGGTCCACAATGGCCCCCGTCGCACGAGAGCCCGGACAGAAGGGCGTCAACTGGTCCAACATTGCAGTCGGTGAGCCTACTGTGCCAGCGCAATCCGTTTCAGTACTCATCAAACGCCAGGTGCCATCATGAACATGGTACGGCAGTCCTGTTCCCAGTGCTGATGCTCTTACTGACCGTTCCACGATCACACTCGCCTCCTCATGCAACAGTTTGTGTGTAGTCCTTGTCACCGTGCCTTTCCCGCGTGCTGACAATGTCTGTTTGTCTCCAGGAGGTTCGTTGTTGCAGAGTCTCTGCTCTGGACGTATACTAAAGTGCCAGAATGCCAGGTTACGACCCTGGGGCAACCGCTGGAGGTTATCAAGACCCAAATGGCTGCTAACCGGTCGCAGACGATGGTTCAGGCGCTTCAGACGGTCTGGAGTAGGGGTGGTCTCGCCGGCTTTTACCAAGGCCTCATTCCCTGGGTGCGTTTCTCAACGTGTTAGACCCATGGGTATCGCCGACACGAGAACTAGGCTTGGATAGAGGCATCCACTAAGGGTGGTGTCTTACTATTTACAGCGTCCGAGATCGAGACGGCGTCCACGAAAGTGGGAATCAGCCCCGCTGCAGCTGGTTTGTTGGGCGGCATGGGAGGCGGTATTGCTCAGGCTTATGCGACCATGGGTTCGGTTTCCTTGTACCGACGTCGTGGGTTGCCTGCTCACACGCGCACAGGTTTCACGACATGCATGAAGACGGTTGAAATCACGCGACACAAGCAAGCTGCAACAGGAGTCAAGCCCGCATCGACGTGGGCAGTCTTCATGGACATTTACCGCCGTGAAGGCATCCGTGGTATCAACAAGGGTGTCAATGCCGTTGCCGTCAGGCAATGCACTAACTGGGGTTCCCGGTGAGTGTCTTCCATAAACCATATTCGCAGATGCCAATGCGGCCGCACTTGCTTTAGCATGGGTTTCGCGAGATTGGCGGAGAGCGGGATCCGCAAAGCTCGGGGTAAGAAAGAAGGCGAAACCCTGAGTGCCCTTGATAAAATACTCGCCTCGTCCATCGGCGGTGCTCTTGCGACGTGGAACCAACCTATCGAAGTTATCCGTGTTGAGGTTCGTATTGATTTTAAATGCATCCCATTCTCCTCAACGACGCGTCGTTTTTCCAGTTGCAATCCGTGGCGAAGAACGCGGATTCGGCCAATCGCCCGGCGAAGCCCACGATTGCCAACATCTTCATGTATATCTACCGCGTGAATGGCGTCAAGGGTCTGTACCGCGGTGTCACCCCACGCATCGGTCTGGGTATCTGGCAGACTATTTGCATGGTCTCGTTCGCGGACTACGTCAAGGCTTGGTAGGTCTTCTGTTATCAAGTACTGATTTCTGCCGCGTGTCTCAACATATCTTGCAGGGTGAAGGGAAATGGGAGCAAATGATGCTTCTGAGGCAGCTCAGTTCGCTTTCGCATAGGTGCTATACTAGTTGCTTTTATATACCGCATTACCCCGGAATTATGATTACCTTCCTGGAAGAGTTTGTGTGGCTGTGGAACGCGGGGCCCCTAAGTTCGTGCCTTGGTCAAGCCTTAGGCCCAGTGAGAGAGCTCTGAGCACGTTGCTGAGCGTTCATACTTGTGCTCTGCATCAGCATCGACTTCAACGACCGGACGATGAGTGCCTCTGCTGCGAAGCCCTTGAACCCTCTCCTCGCTGCCTATCTAGCAGAGCTTGTTGCGCACCCATTGAGAACGAAGGCGCTCACGACCGGTACGCCTGACTTCTCACTCCATGATAACCTAGTCGTTGCACTGCGAAACTAACAATGCTCTGGCGAACACATAGGGTCTCTCTCTTTCTTGCAAGCAAGTGTCTATGATTGGTGATGCTATAATTACTCAAGCTGAATGGTTATGAACACCTAGGAAGTGCTTGCTTCCCATCTGGCTGGTACTCCTGTCAAGCAGAAACCCAAGGACGCACCTGTCTACTCTCATGCATTAGCTCGTGCCCGCATTGAGGCCAAGTCCTTCAAGATGTTCATATACGGCTTCCTGGTGTCCGCGCCAATGGGCCACTACCTTGTTGGCGCATTGCAGCGTGTCTTCGCAGGCAAGACAGGGACGGGTGCGAAGGTCGCACAGGTCATAGCGAGCAATCTCCTCGTGGCTCCAATTCAGACCCTTGGTGCGAGCAGAATAGCAATGGCTGAGATGGTGTAACGTACTGACGCGACACCGTGATGATTCTAAGTTTATCTTGCAAGCATGGCCATTATCAATGGCGCGAAGTCGGCGGACGAAGTGAAGAAAACAGTGAAGGCTGGCTTCATGCCTGTCTTGCGTGTAAAGCTCTGAAACGTTTAGACGCGGGTCTTTTAGGCTGACGCGCAGTCTCTCGTTGTAGGTGACGTGGGTTACGTCCCCATTGACACTTGTTTTCGCCCAAAACTTCGTCGCTCCGGAGGTTTGTACCCGATTCACTAGACTTACATAGATACTGAAGACAGTGTTCCAGCTTTGGGTTCCTTTTTTCAACATGGTTCAGTTCGTTCTCGGCGTAGGTACGGTCTTATCGAATGTAATCACTTCTAACCAGACGTATAGACATACTTCAACACCAAGGTTAAGAAGGCACGCTCAGCCGCTGAAGCACGAGCACGTCGTGAGTTGGAAGAGAAGGCTAAAGCAGGGAAATCCGCATGATACCATGTCCGATTATCATGGGCTTTCAGCATCTATATTACCGTATCCATGTGGTACACCCGAGCCACTCGCATATACAATCACGCTCGGTGGTTGAAGTCGTGAACAATGATGGAAGTGGTATCAGCGGATGATGCATCCTGGACGTATTTACGTCTTGTTTGCCACGAGTCTGTTTGTTCAGCAGAGTAACTGGGCTCCCCGAGCTCCGTTTCTATGGACCAACTCGCGAGCGCGTACCTCCCTGGTCGGGATATACGCAACTGAGTATTCAAGAGTACGACCTCGGATGGCCCGAGCACACCACGATGAATCCTGCGACCGCTATAGGGTGGAGGCAGCAAATCACTGACAACTGCATGAGATTTTGACAGTTGCGTAGCAACCATATGCTTACTTTGGGTGTGTCTGTCGTGAGTTCAACTTGAGTGTATAACGTGCTGGATGCGTTCTAGAGTAGTTGCGTACAGCTATTGAGCATGTTGTTTGACAGGGCCTGTAGGCGGCAGCATCAGCGAAGGTAAATCAAGCAAGAGTGAAGCATTCCAACCCTCCAGAGAAATCGTGAACCATTGTCCTTCCATCCTGAATTGAAACGATGACGGGATACATCTCGGTGTTCCATTCACTGCTTCGGACCGATTGCAAGATCTCGGTTTTCTCCATTTGCGTTTCCGCGTACATGCTGCGTCTGACCTTAGCTTCTTCCACCTCGTTCACCATGTCCTGAAGTGCTCCATGCCCAGCGCCGATATTTAGGCCCGGAAACAAGGTGTAGCCAGCCCGTTGGTCTCCAGGCATATACCAAAAGACCGCGATGTCCACGGCAGCTGGATTGTATAGAGGGAATATGTGCGGATGTGAAGATGGGGGTATATGGCGGTACTGGTTCAGTAATTGACGTCGAATATGACAGCGCCGGCGATCTTGGATAGACTGCCATACGGCACGGTCCCCAAAAGAGCTTCGCTTCTGTTAGAAGTCGTCAGTGTACGGCTCAGGGACAAGACAGCGGCGCCAACCTCAGCACCATGATGACAGCACAGGATGTCAATCGGCGGGGGATACATCGTATCGACGCTCTCGCCTCGTAGGACTGAATGGAGTGTCCGAGATACATATTGATATGTTTCCGATATTCCTTGCCCTTCCTCCGATTCACGGACACTGAACGACCACCGGAGCATTTGCGAGGGCTGCAAGTAATCACTGTCAGACGTTAGCATAAAGCACGAGCCGGACGGATTCTTTCTGTTTACCTGGGTTGTCGCGAAATGCCTGAGCAAAGCCAGGTCGGGCTCATGGTCATAATGCCTTGGATGCGAATGTCATCATATGCGCTGACGTTGGTGATGTCCACGTTCAGCAGGAACGGATGGCCAGGAGTCCGACTTGGTTGACTGGAGACGGAGATATCCAACGTGGGCGACACCTCGTAGTGCTTGGCAATCCTCGTTGAATGAAACGGCGAGCCAGGTGCCTTCCGACGGAAGTTAGCCATCAGCAATTCTTCTCGAGACAGGACACACCTCGCGGTACACGAAGAGCATCGTCAGATCTTGGTCTCGAAGCTGGTCTGAATGTATGACTACGGATAGTCTCGCATCCCTGCCCGACACCAACGTGTTCGAATCACTGATAGATTCGAGCGATATTTGCAACGGGTCACTATGACGTAGGGAATTGTCGGATTGTCGGACCTGTTTCTTCGGAGCAAACTCTACAACATTTAAGTTCCTTGTAGCGTACCAAGTATATTTTCACTCACCAGGGACATCATCCGCACTTGGTATCACCGACAGAATGTCATTGGCATCCACCAATAGCCAGAGCTCCCCGATAGGTTTTGTGCCACAACTCGAGAGCCACATGTCCATTCGTCTGTTTTCACCGTGCGCCAGCACTAACGGCTCATCCTCCACAAAGTCCACAAGGAGGCGCTGTCTGCCCTCTTTGGCTGTTACCGTGATGAACTGGTCCGGGCCGTACATTTTGCTCTGTCTCTGGGCGGGAGTAGCGTGGAGTCTTGCCCCTTTTAAAGCCAACCGCTCCGTGCACGGCAGGAATGAGAGGAAATCATAACGGGCTTCGGCAATGGTCAGCGAGCAAGGCTCGTGAACGGTGATGGGTATGGGTACCTGGAATATACGACATCACGATCCAGTGCTTGGCCGAACCTCCGTATTGCCACTCACTATACGACGTTCCCTGGGCTCCAGGACGATTTCCTGGTGGCTGTCGAAATTTATGGACCTCGGTGGTAGGTTCATAGTTCCCAATTCATGGATGGTGATTGTGACGTTACATAGGCTGATTTCAACGTCGAGTGGATTTTCTACCACCAGGTCAAACCAGAAGGTCTCTACACAGCGGTGATATCAGAGGAGAGGAGCGACCCAGATCAATAGCGCTCACGCACCGTCAACATAAGCTGACCCATAAGTCGGTTCCAGAGGTTCGCTTCCCCGGGTTTTCCAGAATTCCCGCCACGCTTGCTCGCGGACATTCCATATCTCGCCTTCGAGTGAAGCGGATTGTCTCGGAAGGCGTACCCGACTCTGATTGGGAACACTGAATGTACATGGAAGTTTCAAATCGCGCAACTTCTCCGGATCTCCGGAAGTCGACAAGAAATGCTAGAAGGAGGACGTTAGGATGATAATCATAGGACATGGGCTGAGTTACCTGAAACGCTGTCTTGAAATCGCTGATGAATAGTTTATCCGCGCTATCTTCGCTTGGCTCCGTAAAGATAATGCCATTCAGGATGGTTGCACTGGCGCTTGATAGCGAGGAAGACGCATGCGGACGCCGTTGTAATAGCGTAACAAAAAGTCGGATGGCCTCTTCCACTCGGCCGGTGGTGTATAGCAGGCGCCCTACCACGTCGTGAATATTATATCAGAGATAATCTAAGGGCAAACCTAGCGCATGACCCAAACCAGGCCTGATAGCCTCAAATCCTTGCCAATCCGTGGGACTGATATCTTCAGACTCCCAAAACGACGGCGATAAAGTCATCGGTGGCCTGGACGCACACAATTCGCCAGCACGTCGAAGGAAATACATGGTGAGTGGTCTCTGTGCAGTGTTCAGATTTACGTGCGACACAAGAAACTTTGTCACGTACAATCCCGCATTTCTCAAGTCTGTTGGCTGCCAGATAATACCAAAGCGCCGCTCTTCTGCGAGCGCGCCTACGTGCACTCAGAAGAGCTGCATGACCTAACAAGAGCGCGGGGGGCACTTCCTCTACCTTGCAGAGCAGGCTACTCAACCCGCAGCTAGTCCGATAGTTTATATGCATACATACATTGACTGCAGCCCATACGAGCCATCGATCGCCTTCCAAGACATCGCTCAAGAAGTCTTGCTGAGATATGGCAATATCCCACCGCACCGCATACTTGAGAGCTTTGACAAGTATTTGCGGCGGCAGATCCGACGCACCAGAGGTCATCAGAGGGTGAAGCGAGGATATAGCGTAAGATGCGTAAAGCTGCACATTCGGTCCTGGGGCTACCAACATCGGAAGGATGTCCTGTGATGCGGTTCGAAGTCGCCGGTTAGAGCGGTGTGTATGTAGTCATGTAGTAATCAGGCATGCTTACCGATCCGCCCCTCCCTTCCTTCCGCAGACTTTCCCAAATGCTCACAGCAAGTTTGAGATCGCCAAGAATAGTAGCGAACTCTGCGAGACGCCGCTGTTGCTGTAAGGGCTCGGATCCACCCACAAGAGTCGCACTAGAAGCAATAGACGGTACAGAACTCGTAGACGAATGCGACGTCCTTGGCGAAGCAGATGTTGGCGAGGCATTTCCAGGTGCGTATGACGAACCAAATAGACGTCTTGTAGAGGAAAATAGGCGAGAAGGTAAGCGTCGGGATGCGGAGTACTGAGTGTCGGATGCGTCAGGGTCATAATATAGTGAGAGAACGAATAAAACATATTCACGTTTTCATTCCAGTCGATCACGCATTTTTCCATCCATGGGATTAAGCTCATTGTCACGAACTCCCTCACAAATTTGACCGTGGCCTGAATATCTTGCTCGCTCATTCTCAGAGAGTTCAGCGTGCTTGCTGGATCGAGCGTCACATGCGTTGCTGATTCTGTGGCCAACTCAGGTGCCTGCGACGTCGGATCATCTGACATGGATGGTGAGAGAGGTAGTTTGGGCAAGAGTGCGGGGACCTGCACAGGTGGAGGGGGAGGGGAGGGCAAAGACAGAGGAAGAAGAAACACATGCAGCCCATATTGCTTCTTGACGGCATTGAGTAGGGCTCCAGCTCTAAGGCCTTTATCAGGAAACGAAACACAAGAGATGTATTGTCTGCAACTGACTCTTCGTCAGAAAGAGGAGAATTCTGGGGATGCACTATAAGAGTATAGCGGAGCTGCGCAGGATCGACCCAGGTAGGTAAGTCTACAGATCGTGAATGCAAGGTCGTAATGGCTTGCAGAGGGTTCGGCGCAGTTGTCGAGGCTGCCAGTATCACTGTTAAGCTCAATGAGCATGCTGATGCCTGATGATGCAACCGATGGAAAAAGAAGACATACCGGCTACGGGATGGTTCCAGCCTTCCCCTTTACCAGGGACACAGTCACCCTCGGCGCACCGCCGAAGCTCGTCCCACCAGGGGGTCCTCACAATATCACGTCCATCTTCCTCGTATCTTTCTTTCTCTGCTGTCTCCGCTTTCTCCATGTCTTCAACCCATTGCGCACACCTACTGGAAATTCGAGCTGAGATCCAGTCCAGCATGCGCATGGCCCGGTTCTCTTCGGGTTCGCGACAAGCAGCTTCGATCTCTTGCAGGTCCGAGAAACGCAGGGCGAAGGATGCATGCGAGACGGACGCGAGCGCGGTAGTGCGCGTGGTCACTAATGTTCCAGTCGCAAGTCAGTGAATGTAAAGTGGATCATGGAATTCTCGAACCTTGGGGTAAAGGCGAGAAGGATTGGAGGATCTGCGGCAACGACGGCACTGACGCCGTGGCGAGTACATCTTCAAGGTCCGGACTGGTTAACACGCAGATATGGGGACTGAGCGAGGTCGGTATTACAGGCGGCATCTCTACCAGTCCAGGCAGTTGTCGTCTGTTCTACTGACTTACTAGACGATGACCTGGAGGTGATTTCGGCGCATTCAAACTTCCCACGAATAAACAAGCACGAGTGCATAATATTTATACAGCACTCATGATGCGAAGTAAAAGGTCATTCATTTATGGTACAAATACATGACATTATCCTACAATCCATGCTCCTACTGATCTTCACCGCGTTCTGTTTGGACAATCAGAAGAAGCCACCTCCCCCACCCCATCCTCCATCAAAACCGCCACCGCCAAAACCGCCACCGCCAAAACCACCACCACCGAATCCGCCATCGAGCATATCGCCCAAAAGCAAACCACCCGCCATCCCTCCGAGTAACGGTAGAGCCAGATTGCCTCCGCTCAGTCCTGACCTGTTCCTGCCGTAATACGGATTGCTGTATGGGTTGCCCGGTGGCGGACCATAAGCCAAACCGCTCGTCCGCCCATACCGATTTCCGTCTTGACTTTGGTATTGCTGTCGTTGCTGCATGTACTGTTGACGCAACTGCTGGAGAGCTTGCTCGCGCTGTGTCATTTGTTGGCGTTCCAACTGAGGGCCTTAGCCAAGGTGAGTTATCGACTTTCTGGATCGACTTACCTCTCGTTCTCGCAGTTTACGTTCCTCGCGCTCCTCTTTTGTCCCTATTGCTTTGTCCTTCATTCGGCCGAATATCCCACGGGGCGTAGAAGAACGCGTATTGACCGGTGTCCCTGGGTGCGATGCCGAGTTTCGCTTAGCAGGAGGCCGAACAGTCGAAGACTCTCCGTGGAACGAGTGCCGTCGGCTGTCTGGCCCTGCAGACGGACTGAGCTCGTTTTTGAAGCGTTCGCGTATCTCGGGATGTTGCGATAGAAATATCTCATCCTCATATGGATGGGTCCAGATAGATCGCGGCGGACTAGAGGTGGTATCAACCCAGAAATCGTGCTGGGACGCTGGGTCGTATTCCTATGCATAGCTAGTAAGCGCCACGTCGTACGTCCATGCCCAAGACGCACTTTGGTCCAGCCGTATGGTGGAGGGTCGTTGTAATAAGGCAGGGCCATCGCAAACGGGGGGGCTTGTCACGCATGCATGACGACATTCCAAGGGAGTTTGAGAAACTCATCGACCAATCACAACGCTAGGATGTCTCTGATTCCCACGCAATGGATGCCTTGAATTGCTGTTCGCTTGTTTCTGAGCTCATTTAAAAAAAATTTGGACCCATAGAGCCCTCTGTTATGCATTTCCTGAGGATCGTATGGGAATAGAAATACGCTAGTTGCGCTGGTGAACCCGGCGATAGAGGGTAAGAGGTATTTTGTTAGATTTTTGGTCATGTGATGCCCCCCCGTTTGCGATGGCCCTGCCTTAGCTCATGCCGCGATTTCACTGATGGGCGCTGGGGGATGTACCTGCGATGTTATATACACTCTTCACTACATGCTCCAAACCTCCCGGGAACAGGTTAGGAGCGAAGTGACGTCGATACAGCACGTGATCTTAGGGGGTGACGCCCGTTCGGGAATCTTTCCTGCCGCGGTTGCGCTGCCAGCGACTCGGTTGCTGCAGCGCTCAACAGAGATCACAGACTTGCTTGGACGACATATCCTCACATATACTTCCCGATTCTCTATCGAGGCCGGTCTAGCGGGCTATCGACCGCTGATCACAGATTTCTGGCAATACTATATTATCTTGTCCAACTCACATCCAGTCAATCTGCCTGTGATGGACCACGGTGGCAGCCGCCGCCAGAAGGTTCCTGCCAAACCTCTCAATGGAACAAGGCATACCGATGGTGACAAGGTGCCGGCTACATCCAGAATCGCCTCTACCCCTCTCGAATGGGATACCAACCCCTGGACAGCTCTTCCCGACCAGGGATCGGGGTGGGATAATCCTTACCATAGTGAATCTTATGACTCTCAAGCCAACGATAAAATCGCGCTTTGGTTGCGCGGTATAGAAGCAGCAGAAAAAGGTGAACGGTTGCCCACGATGGAGGAGTTCTTGGAGGAGCGAGAGAGAGCACAACAAGCATGGCACGAGAGTGCCGGCGACGGTTGGGGCGACGTCGATCCGGGATGGCATATTCCCGAAAACGGGTGGACGCGGGACCAGCCCACGGTCTCCGCCCGCCCTTCGGGCGAGATCCATCATGACATGCATACGCCCGTTTTCAGTTACCAACGGCCCAAGCCCAGCAATCGAAAAGGTAGCGGGGTTGGCTCTCCGCGCGCATACGCGAAAAGGGAGGATCACAACTCACCGCTGAGGGGAACGACGGCCGTCCCAGTGGCGTTTCCTTCTGAAAAACGCTCGCCTGTGAGGGTAATGCCCAATCGCCGGCGAGATAGTAAAGGACGACCTTTGAATCCTTGGTCAGTTGTTCGCGTAACATCTGGCAGCTCGGTGAGCTAACGTGTTGTGCAGAACAATCTTGCTCTTCCGGGACCGTACTATCAGCTACCATGCTATTTCTCGACAGCTTCAGACGGAAGCCAATCCTCCGGGCTTCAGTTATTATTACCTATGCATGCTACGATGCATTTGACCCCCCTCTCACAATGGTGCACTAATTTCGGTTTATTTCGGTACAGAGACGGTATCCACGCGCGCTACAACATCTATAGAGTATAATGCTTGGTACAAGGCGGATGCTACGATCCACCTGGAGGCGGGTCTACCCATGTTCCATTTGGCCATAACGTAGCTGCCTGTTGAGTCGCATGAGCGTGGCCGCATTGATTCAAGGTCACTGCGCGTACCATCGTGAAATCACCGTCTGATCCTTGACTGGTAAACTGGTCGCACATCATATTAATGATGTCGATACTATGAAACTGCCTACAAACCACTCACTGCCAGTCTGAAGAAGTGCGGTATGCCTTCCTGTAAGGCCGCGAGAGAGTAATTCAGAGCTGCGCCGCTGTAACGCTCGACGTCATCGACGAGAAGGTTGAATCCGTCCCAATCGCCGTCAGGTGGTGCCCAAGAGATAATCTGTTGGTGCAACGGAATTGAAGCATTATATGTGGTGGAGTTTGTCAAGAAGGTAGGCAAAGCAGATCCTGATATTGCATCGCGTTGAAGCTGTAAGAAGGGATCGAATCAGTTCAAGCACCGAACAAGAGTGTCTGTGGACGAACCTCTGCAGCAGTCTGAAACATCGATGCGAGATCGAATGCCGCCGCGCCATTGAGGAACATCCCTAGTAATAGTCCTTGATATATAGCTGATAATCTAGTCGGGAACGCTGTCCCCGGCATCAAGACAATCGCCAAGATGTAATGGTGGATGCGAAGGTTGAGCGTGGGGAGAAGCGCAAACACCATGACCACAAGCCCGCCAATGGCGTACCACATGGCGTACCATGGGAGCCAACCTGTCTTGCGAATGACACGAACTTGGTTGATGACAATGAACAGGAGGACCACGCAGATGATGACAAGCGAGGTGACACCCCCAGCTTGCTGGTTGATATCGGATGCCGTCAGACGATCGATAGGAATCTTGTCCGTTGTCAGGTTGGTGAGCACGCCCACCCAGAACGGTCCCAAGTACCTATAAGACCAGTCTGTCAGTACATATTGTCAACAGGATATATGGAATGGGACAACCATATCATCCTTTCGAAAGGTGCATTCGAGAACGCCGGCAACACGAACCTCCAGGCCACTCGCCAGAAGGCATACGCGATAAAGAGAACCGGAAGAAACGTACCAATGCCATCACTGATATCGGGTGGAAGGCTGCGGGGTTGGGAAAATAGCGTTATATGCCAAAAGCCGATGCAGACCAAAGACCAGAAGAGAACAATAGGTCTTGGACGGAGGACGAGGAATATGATGCATGTGACGAGAACATTCAAAGCCAAAGCTTCGTTGCGAAGGTCGGAACAATGGTGCAGAGGCGTGGATGGTAAGAAGCGGAATGACGACGGAAATATTGTAGGAAATCCGATGGATGTGAGGCCGTGGCCACTACGTGGTCGGTAGTCTGTAAAGTTGCCCACGAGACGTAGAGAGGCGCAACCACCTCTTGAATTGGAAACCAACCCGCTACGAGCAGAGTTGGTGTGGGAGTAGGAGTATAACAACACGTCACGCACGATTGTATGGCGGCTGCACAGATGAAACTGTCTCCTCGATATGTCGCTTGGTCGTCCCCACCTCCTACTAGGAGCGGGACGAAGTCCACGGATTCAATCCCAACCACCCGAGGGTTTTGAAGTACGACAGAACTGCATTGTGCAGGACATCGAAAGTCATAGGTTACGTTGTCGAAGGGTGAACACGATTGGCCATTTAAACCGCAACCGTCGTCCTTCAGCCAAAACGTCGAGGTGCATCCGAGCCACGCGTCTGACGGTGTTTGGAACGAGGACGCGCGAGATAAAAAGGATACGGATATTATATAAGCTGCTCCGAAGACCACGAAGAACCAGGGGGACGTCAAGCGACGAGTGCGTGACAGAATTAATGACTCTAGGCAAAGCTTCAGTTGGGGTAGGGGTATCTTGACTTTCCATGTGCGTGGGTCGAAAGACCTGTCAAACAGTGGTATAAGAGCTATCTGGAATTTAGCTAGGGGATAGTGTAGTCTATGCTCACACGACTTACGGGGAAGATCCATCTTTGGCCTCGGACCTTGCAGATAAAGTATACATTTGCCAGCTCGCGGATGATTTTGCAGAAATCTGACACCCCATCGTCGGAGGCAAGAAGTGGGCTGCTGCTCTTCCAGCTGAAGCGGTTGCACGCTGGTAAACTTGTCACCGGAAGGGTTGCCGTTTGACGTCGTAGGGGACGAGCCGCGCCGCAGGGTGTTCACTGTGACATTCGAATCCGACCCTGCCAGAGGGTGAGCGTAGGCCATTGTCAACGAGCGAGAATATCATGCGCAGCAACCATTGAGGACGACGTCACGTCGGTGTGCGACCGTGCCGGGACGGCAAGGATGTATTCAATTTTAGACATACGGACAGCCACTTGATCCGGCTAATATGTTGGACACGCTCGACGCATCACACTTATGTACTGGTGATTTACTGTAAGTATGAAATGAACAAATTCTTGCAGCCGTGAACACCAGCAGTGCGGCTACGCTAGCGCAACAACCCGCGATACACACTAGGGAAATGGCATACAACTCGACGAGTAACATAAAAGCTCAATCACAGGACAAATGGGATGTCAGGCTTGCGGACCAGTGTAGTCGTACCACAGATGGGCCTCGACGTTTTCCCCTTTCGGACCTGTAAACTTGATGCTGCGAGCGTAGCGCCTTTCTCCTTTGATGTCTCTGAATCCCCAAGTCTGCCCGCTTGTCAGCCCTGGAGAAGTCCATCGCAGCGCAACGACATACCTGATGCGCGATCCAAGTCGTTCCACTCTTGGCAGTGTCACTGATGACATGGGACTCGATAGCTCCGTGTTCATGTGTGTCTGGGAGCCAGCCCTCCTTCAAGAAGTCTTCGTCGATGTCATCGACCTTGATGCGCCTGGTCTTGCCGATTACATGGCCGAAAACATGATCATTATGACTATGTTCGACCCAATCCAGGGTCCGCTTCTCCGTAGTGCCTTCGATGCCGCTGAGACTTTGCTCGATATCGATGTGTTCAACACCGTCGTCATCCTGGTAGTGTTTCACGTAGAGCGTAAGCGTCCCAGCCGAGATAGCTTTCCGCTTGAACCAGCCTTGAGCAACCAGGTCAGATCCTTTACGAGCGAATGTTCAGGAACGCATGGACTCACCAACGCCCTGCAGCTGCAAGATCTTGTCGGCAGCGGTAGTATCAGACAAACTCTTATTCTACATGCGTGCTTTGCGATTAGTACCGGTTCGCTGGGGTATAATGCGTGCACGCAGTACGGCATTACCATAACGTAGACACCGCTCAACGCAGCGGTAGTAACTTCTGTGGGTGCTGCCATGGTGAATGTGCGATAATTGTGAGTGCCTCAGTGGAGCGCACTCAGAGGTATATGATGAACCTGAATCACATGGCAGTATCAATGGAGGGACCCCTAGGGACCCTAACTTTGAGAATCGATATCGCAATCGGCCCAACGGTTTCAGTGATTCAGGATGCGTAGGAACGAACAGTATATAATCACGGGATGGTATAACAGAATCTCGCTATGCTTCAGGGCTTACAGGCGTCATGTAACCGGGCCTGCTGTTTCAAAGTGATTTCGGATGAAGCAGCGAGGATGGGATAAGATCTAGAGCTCATGATACTGATATTTAATGATTCTACAATGCTGATCAGCTGGTCCCAGAGTTTCGAAATTAAAGGAAATGACTAACATCTGAATATCATTCGGGCTTCAGTCCTTTGCTGCATGGAATATTGATACAACTTTCCATAAAGCCTCCTTCCCCCGCTCCCAGGCCTGAGGGCCCCTAGCCTTATCGCCTCCGAATTCTACCATCAAACCATCCTTCGACCATTCGCACCAAATATCAATGGATCCAGTCGATGGTCCAGTACCTCCGCCCTTGCGGTCGGGCTCACCGAGACACTCCACAAAGTCTTTGCCCGTTGTAGTTGACTTGACCTCAAGACTAGTGGGGCGTTCCTTCCCGTCAGTCGTCTTCGCAAATAACGAGAGCGTTAAAGGGAGTCCGCGGTAAGTGGCATATGCCTGAACTCCAGTGGATTTCGACTTGCCGGCCAGAAGCTCCGTCGCGTTGTATAGATCGATACTGTCAAGGAGCAATTTCCCCTCGTTGAGTTGATCGCGAGAGCTCCCTGTCCGTGGCTCATATCCCGATATCGGCTTGTACACGAAGCTTATTCCGAGCTTGTGATAGTTGAAGTATACAGCGTCAGAGTATACTTTGACGTCCGGGGAGGCGGAATCGGGCGCATCGAGCGAAAGTGCGGCGATGTGAGCGGCAAGCTCGGGAGTGGACGGATCCCGTCCTAACATGCTCCTGAGGGTCTCACTATCGGTCATGTGTGGCAACCCTTGGAGGCGCAGCGTAGCTGCTTTGCACGTATGCGCGAGTATGAGAAGTTCAAGGGCAAGGATGCCCAATTGGGGCCCTTGAATGCGACGCACGTGATAGACGGCTGTTTTCTGTCCTTCAAAGCTTCATCCGCGACGCGACCAGTCACCGGCACCGACCATGGACCATAGCAATGAAAAATTTAAGGATCGGAGGCGAGACGACCCCTTTCCTTCGCAAGGAGTCGTCGACAAAATCATCTGGCTTCTTGCGTTTCCACTAAGATCGGCCTCGAATGTCTTCCTCTACGCGCTCGGCGTACTACGCGGTCTATCTCCCCAACTCATTCCAATCGCGATCTGTGCGCTGTTTATTCCCTTTCTGATACTCACGTCGATGGTTGCCGGGATTCTCGTCTGGAAGAGTACTGCTGTTGGCTGGGAGATGGCCGTATATCTGAACTACGGGTGAGTGTCATGTATCGGAGAGTACGTTGGTAAGCTGACCTCAGGCAGTGATGGGGTTCCACCGTATGCAGAAGTCCCTGTACCACTGATGTCTCCTCGCCAAGCATACGATATTTCCGTGCACTTGACTGTTCCAGGAACGGAATCCAACTTCGCACTAGGGAACTTCATGGCAACATTAACCCTAGTATCTCGGTCCAATGAGACCCTAACAAGGGTTCGGAAGCCGGTATGCACAATCCGATATGCTCATGACATGCAGTGGGATAATCACCTTTAGGCTATAATCTTACCTCCTGCGCCAAGTTTGTTATGGAAACGTTCTCAATCCCAACTAATTGATATTACAATTCCGCTACTGGACGCATACTCCGCTTCTTCCCGTGGGATTGTTGCTCGCATAGAAGTTGGGCGAAAGGACGAATGGAGAAGCGTCGGTGCTGGGCAAGGCCGCGAAGTCAGCGTTATTTCCCTTTCATTGCGCGGCGCTCTGCGACACAAGGGACTGCGGTAGGAATATTTTTCCTCCCTTGCGTAGCCCTGCCTAACGGACGCCATACAGTGGTCTGTTCTCTCGATTCCCACTGCTGACTGCTATTGCCTCGACTATATTCTTCATTTCCATCTCTTCCATGGTCCTCGCGGTGTGCCTTGTACCCGTGGTGACGGGAGGGACTCTACGTGGGCTCGCTTCCGTCGCCCAGGAAGGCCCGGACACAGGCGACAAGAAGCCCGCGCTGCCTGGCACGTCACAGGCACAGTCGGTACATAGACGCTCGAGAAGTGGCGAAAGGATCAGGAAACGCAAGTCGGTTTCTGTAGGACGCAGCCGCAGTGCAGTCTATGGCCGTCAGCTTGAACTGGTATTATCGTGTTGTGTGATTCGCATCCGGCGCTGATTCGTAGCATAGGACTCGAAAGAAGGTGCTGAATCTGGAATTCCTCAGGTCGACGCTTCTTTAGCTACATCGGGACCACTGCGTTACAGGCAGTCGCGATTCTCCGAATAGCCTCATTTACTCTTGCTGTAAACTAGCGTACTTGCCTTGAACGACTGGTCGTCAATTATCGGTAGTTGTGTCCTGATTTCCTTCCGACTTCATGCAGCGTCTGATTGACGCGTCGGGCCCGGCACCGGGTCACCGGCAATCTCAGTCCGACGGTCTTCTCCCAGCCGGTCACACTCTTGCCCCGCATGTCGAAACGTCTCAGATCTTCCACATACACAACTCGCCCCTCTGTAACACAACGAATATCGTCTCTGCACTATGGCGTCCTTCGACCTACAAAACCTCTTCACAGTGAGGGGCAAGGTGGTACTCGTCACGGGTGGTAGTCGAGGAATAGGGAAGATGGTGAAGGCTGTCTTCTCTGTCAATAGATCGTGTTTCTGACGTGTCTGCTACCTTGCACTCAGATAGCTACAGGGCTGGTGAAGAACGGCGCTAAGACGTATATATCTTCACGCTCGGAAAAGGACTGCGAGCGAACTGCTAAGGAGCTCAATGCACTCGGAAGTGGTCAATGCATCCCCATCCCCGCGGATTTACAGAAGTTCGAAGAGGTGGAGCGACTTGTGGACGAGCTCAAAAAGAAGGAACGTTTTCTCCACATTCTCGTCAATAATGCCGGTGCAACCTGGGGCGAGTCAATTGAAGATTACCCTGTACGTGCGGAGTTATGGCACGGGAGGATACTTATGCCAACAATGCACAACAGGATCACGCTTTCAGCAAGGTCCTGACGCTCAATGTACAGCGCGTTTTTACCCTCACACAGAAATGTCTACCTCTTCTTCGGGCAGCAGCACAGCAAAGCAAGGATGGCGATACGTTCGTAGATCCTGCCAGGATAATCAATGTCAGTTATGTCCACGTTCCTGGTTTCGTTGCTGAGAATATGCCATAGATCGGATCCATAGAAGGGTTAAGCGTCCCTTCACACGAAACTTACGCGTATTCAGCTTCTAAGGCGGCTTTGCACCACTTGAGCCGTAACCTTGCCGGTCGTTTAGGCTGGGAAGGCATCACCAGCAATGTCATTGCGTGCGGACCATTCGAAAGCAAGAGTAGGCGGAATCGCTTTCTCTTCTCTTTCAACGACATGCTGACAACGTGCTATAGTGATGGCACATACGTTGGCCACCACTGGTGAGGTGATCAAGGCCGGCATTCCTCTTCACCGTATCGGCATGCCAGAAGACGTCGCTGGAACGGTACTCTACCTCTCTAGGTATGCTTATGAGCCCAATCACGAGTCCTTACTTACCATCAATCGCGTGTCAGCCGTGCTGGCGCGTATGTGAATGGAGCGACGATCCGTTTGGAGGGCGGTATGACGAGCAGGATGGAAGGAAGTTGGGGAGCGAAGCTGTGATGCATAATAATATGGTCAGCAGCGAAGGCATACACCCTATTCCGCGGATGACAGGCCTGCCCGCTATACGGGGAGAAACGAGGAATTCTGTATTTAGCAATAGCTTCTTGATTCTTTGCATGCTACAGATTGATTCGGGCTTCGCCTACAACCGTCATCTTCTCCGCTTTCTTACGACGGCCGGAGTGGCAGCGGCGACAGCCATCGACTGATTGCAAGGTGCCATATCTGGCTTATCCACTTACTCTCTGAATATTCCACATGCCATCCCCACCGATTCAAGTCTTCCTCACCACTATCGCTTCTCAACCCGCACTGAGACAGAAGCAGGAGTATCTGCTAAGGATCCTCCAGGTTTGCATGCTCGTCGGAGGCTCGCCACCGTGCATGCAGGCTCTTACGTTCATGGCCAGGTGAAGAAGATACCCTTCAAATCATACGATTTAGCGTCAGACGAGGACGCCAAGAGGCTATGGAGGCGCAAGGCTCCTACTGATAAGCAACAGCTTCCTGGGATCTTGGTCGGCGGTAAATTTCCTGGGGTAAGCCATACAGTACCCTCGTCTCGGTGTCGATACTGAGGCTCGCTATAAGACTATCTCTGATTTGTGAGACCTATCGCAACGGCTGCTTTCGTTGTCAATTATTCAGTTGATCGTGCAGCGAAGAAGCTGTGGAGTTTGACGAACTCAACACCTTCCTGCGATTGAACGAATCCTACGATCCCTCCGTCGAAGAAGATCGGCCATTGCTAGAGGAGAAAGTTATCGGGGTCCCCGGCGTCTCACCGAACGCCTCTCCCCTTGGAAAAGCACGTTCCTCCGCTCCCTCGCCATCTCCCTCTCCTCTTCATGGAAAGGTGAATATACCCTCTACTCCCAAAACGCCCCTCCCGCCCAACGCACCCCCTCCGACTCCGGTCAACCGCCGCGACGAAGTAGACGTGGGGTCCGAGCTCGTTGGATTCGGACTTCAGGGTGTTAAGGTACGTGTTTCGTTCTGCTACGCATGTGAATTGAAGGCCGATGATTACTAGGTTACTGACGATGAACTCCGACAATTGGTAGAGGAGCTTGGCTTAGGGGAGGATGAAGCTGGGGACTTGGTCAAAGGCCTAGGTTTCTCTGAGACGATCCCGGAAGAGCCGGAGCATAATAACTTGGCGAACGCTACAGTTCCAGACAATACACATCAGGACACCAAGGAGTAGTAGTCTACGGCGAATGCGCCGGGATCACACTTTGTATCGGGTGGGCTCATGCTACTGACGGATACGGTGTGCATCGAAGTCCATGGACATATGTATGCATAGGGCGGAATCAATGATGAGTGAGCCGAGATCCCGAAGTTCCGCGTTACCCCACGGGGTCGGCCTGTCGGATATCTGTTCAACCGAGCCAACCTCACTCAGGCTGGCTTGCACCCCACCACCATGGCTCTCAAAGTCGCTCGTCTCACGCGCGGACTTGCTACTGTAGCGGGGGGCCACTCACGTCCACCTCTCAGCGGCCTCACTGCGAACGCCCGGGCTCGGGCGGAACAGCTATCTTCTGAATGGAAAGGAACTAATGCATCCGGAGGGAATACGAAGAATTATATAGGGGGGCAATTCGTCGAGAGTTCGACTCAGGACTGGATCGAGGTCCTGGATCCTGTGCGTCAATATCAACTCCGAAGGGCGCTGTTTCTGACCCCAAGATCATACCTGGCAGTCGACGCAGACGTTGTTGACACGCGTAAATACAACCTTTATGGGTGAAAGTACTGGGATCGATTTTTGAATAGGTTCCCGAGACTACTTCGTCGGAATTTCAGCAAGCGGTCGCGGCTGCCTCTGACGCGTTTAAGACATGGAGTCGGACGAGTGTCCTGACTCGCCAGAAGTTTGCCATGGAGTACGCTTCAGGTCTGTATCCGAGTTGAGGAGCCGTAGTGACTGTGCAAACTAGGCTCCAGCACCTCATACGGAAGAACGCGGATGCGCTGGCGAATAGCATCGTTCTTGAACAAGGGAAGACATTTCAAGGTATGGCTCCAACGTTTTCATGTGTTGGTCTTGTTTGCATATCATTCGTTTCAGATGCACATGGTGACGTGCTCAGGGGTCTCCAAGTCGTCGAAACCGCTTGTGGAATAACGTCGAGCATAATGGGGAGCAAGTTGGAAGGTGCTTCATGGTTGCGCGGAGCTCGCGGACAACTCCCTGAACTTGTGTCGCAGTGAGCAAGGACATGGATACTGAAACCCGAAGAGTGCCACTAGGTGTCTGTGCTAGGTCAGCCATGATTGCCGACACTCCGCGGACTTCGTCTGACTACCGTGACGTTTAGCGTAGCACCCTTCAACTTTCCCGCGTACGCGTTCATCCAACGCGATGGTGATCTCCATTGCTGATTAGTCTCAGTATGATACCTCTATGGACCATACCGGTTGCATGCACAACAGGCAACACACTCGTCTTGAAACCATCTGAACGTGATCCCGGTGCTGCCATGATCATTGCGGAACTTTGCGAACGGGCGGGTAAGATATTTCTCGGTATATCATGACTGAGATTAACACGCATATCCAGGACTTCCACCCGGTGTTCTTAACATTGTTCACGGAACTATACCTACTGTCAATTCCATCTGCGATCATCCTGCCATCAAGGCGATCAGCTTTGTTGGGGGTGATCGTGCAGGAAAGCATATATATGACCGGTAAGAGCTCTGTATTCTCGCTGTCGAGTTTGCATGACGGTTGGCACTCAGGGGCACTCAAAACGGGAAGCGGGTTCAGGTGATCACCTTTCCTTTGTGGAGGCTATAGATTCGAGTTCACTCAGTACTTATGGGCATGCGGAACCGCAGGCGAACCTCGGTGCCAAGAACCATGCTGTGATCATGCCGGACGGTAAGTGCGAGATCTCAACGTCGACACTTCAACGTACCTAAGGTGGCTATCAATTAGCAAACAAGAACCTCGCGCTTAACTCTATCATTGGCGCTGCATTCGGAGGTTCGTTACCAACAACAATAACTACGAATATGAAGCAGCAAGAATGACGACCTGTTCGGATATAGCGGCTGGCCAGCGTTGCATGGCAATCTCTGTTGCAATTCTCGTCGGTACCGCTCAATCCTGGCTTCCCGAACTTGTGGATCGTGCATCGAAGCTGAATGTCAACGGCGGTTTTGAGAAAGACGCCGATCTGTAAGCGAATCAACATAATCAACACCTTACGCTGATCACGATCGATTCAGCGGACCATTGATATCACCCGCCGCAAAGAAGCGCGTTACTGAGATCATCGCGTCCTCAGAGGAGGAGGGTGGTCGCATTCATCTTGACGGTCGAGGCATCAATGTTCCCGGTTATCCGAATGGCAATTTTGTGGGGCCAACTGTTATCGAAGCAGTGACAGATATGAGATGCTACCGGTTAGCAGGATCAGTTCAATAACGCCTCTTGATTATGACCGTCTCAAATAGAGAGGAAATCTTCGGACCCGTCCTTGTCGTTCTTACTGCCGACACCCTAGATGATGCGATTGCCATCGTCAATGCGAACAAGTATGGCAATGGAACCGCGATCTTTACCCAGTCAGGAGCGACAGCCCGGAAGTACGAACGAGAAATTGAAGTAGGACAAATCGGTGCGCTCCTTTGAAAGCTCCTGTTTGGTGAACCTAACGTGGAGTCTCCAGGGATCAACGTCCCGATACCCGTCCCTTTACCCATGTTCGGCTGGAGTGGCAACAAGGTGCGAAGAAGCGTCACTACACTATGCCACTGCCAGGGATACTGAAACAGCAGCCCTACATCTTAGGCCAGTTTCCTCGGCGACATCGCCTTTTACGGCCCTAGGTTGGTCTCGCCTTGCTGCAATCTGTTCTTCTCTCACATACCTGGCCGTGTTACAGTGGAATTAACTTCTATACTCAAACGAAGGCGAGTAAAAAGTCTATCGTGCGCTCTGCTTGTTAGTAATTGCTATCCTAGACCACGACTAGCCTATGGCGAGCTGAGGATGCCACTGGAAACAAGGCATCTGTAGATATGCCTACACATCATTGAGTTCCGGTCCCTACGCCGCCGAATGCTTCCCTCGAACCCTGTGCCAATGTACCCTTCCTCTTATCACGAAGCGTTCGAGCTTCATGGATGTTGTGTACTCCATAGGCCCTTACATCGGGTACATGACCTCGTATGATTCTCATCCGGAACAGATTGCTATGCGAGCGCGTCGCGTTAGTCGTTCTTGAAGAATTGGTCGAGGAAGGCGTTGGAATATCGTATGCACTGCTGGAATACTTGCTCAAATCCGTTCTGCAATTTGCCACTGAGCTCATGACCACGTCGGAATGCTTGGCCCGACTGCTGCTCACCATCCCACCGTAGTACGGGTCAGCGATGGGTTTGCCGTCATCGTATGATCCCCATAGTTTGACATCGGCAGTGGCATGCCCCGGCTTCATGCGAAGCAGATTCTGAAGGTTGCTCTCATCGGATGCCAGTATGTGCGTGAACCTTCTGAAATCCTCGGGTTCCACCTGACGAGCGGAATGCGAGATCGGCACTTTATGCTTGCGGCATGTTTGGACTGTTCTGTAGGGTTCGGTTCGTCTCGTGGTGCAGACCGTCGAGGAATGCTCGACTTGCCGTTCGTCTGGGTCCTCTCCTGCGTGATATGCAGCCGTGCCTGCGGAGTCGACGGTGATGTCGATGCCACGCTCCTTTGCGACATGGCGCAAGACCGCCTCGCCCATCGGTGACCTGCAGATATTGCCGAGGCAGACGACGAGCACAGACACCATGTTTGGACGTAACCACCGCTGAGGTTGAGTGCGGTAGGGTAGATGGCTTGGAACTTGGTCTCGTCGACATCTCCCGCAACCGATAATGATGAATGATTAATGAGTGGCGATGTCACTGCCACTGCAAGTAAGTACGCCTGCTCTTGACGCCGATCCCCGCCTGCCATCCCGCCTCTGAGCCTGACATGGACATCGTCATGCGCACCCAACCACGTTTATCAGGCTCTCGCCGCCGTCCAACCGCACGCGAGCCCCAACGATGGACCGTCCCCCCAACGCGCCCCCGCGCTACAAACATATCCTATCTCAAATCCTAGGCATATTCATATTCACCGTCCTTTCTTTACCGCTCGCAGTGCTACAGGTCCTGCGCTATTGCGTCCCCTCCTGCCGTGTTCATCCAACGTGGTCCCTGAGTCGACATTTGGTCGTGGCGCTTGGACGATCTGCGTTCGCGTGGACCAGCCGCTGGACGTTGCCGCGCCCTCAAGGACCAGCCGCATACGAGAAGAAGGAGATTGTCCACAAGCTCATCGGGAAGGGCACCGAGGTTGACGCAGTCACCGTTGCCGGAGTTCCCGACGCTCTAAGAGTTGGCGACCTGGCGGTGGCGACTGGAACCGTCGGCTCCACCGAGGTTCCGGCTTTCTGGACGTACCAAAGTGGCAAATGGCCAAGAGGCGACGAACTTGCAGCCAACGGGGAGAAAGTGATCCTCTATGTTCCGGGAGGGTTCGTCATTGACACTAACGTACCGGATCCTTGGCTTATCGTCCACAGAACATGGGTCCTTGGCCATCCCATGCTCACCCCATTTCCATACTACCTCAGCCGTGCTGGACATAGGCGCGTTCTATGTGCGTACATTTTCTCTTGTATGGCGTTCAAACTGATTCACATGGGAACGGATCAGCGATAAACCATCGCAAGGCGCTTTCTCCGTCCACAGCCGCTCCAGCGCAATTCCTGGATTTGCTTGCTGGATATATCTATCTCATCCAATTACGTTTCAGGCCTGAAAATATCACTCTGGTTGGCGATAGCTCCGGCGGTCACCTCCTCCTCGGACTGACTCGTTATCTTGCCGAACTTGCGGCCGTCGACGGTGCTGCCCTTACTGGTTCCCCGTCGCGTAACATCGCGTTGCCCGGCGCGGTCATGCTTCTGTCTGTGGGTCTCATCGTTCTGATACACTCGCACGTCCGTACTGAACGTTAGCTATCAGCCCTCCGGTGATTTGTCGCACGCTCCGTACTCCTCAATACCAACGGATTGGTTGTCGCCCTATCTGAACAGAATGGCGTATCCCTCTCTGTCACGACATTATCCCCCAGACGCGCTACGTACCAACCCGTACTTCAGCCCGGCTATCTGCGGCTCATTCAGGTACCTGGCACAACCGCAAAGGGCACGCCATATTGATGATAGACGCGACGGTCAAAATTCGCCAGGCGTTAGTACGGATTCTGTCGCAGGGCATCACTCCCCGGCGGTGCGGGTTTGGATACAGTACGGGGACGTCGAATTATTGGCTCCAGATATCCGGCGCCTGATCGAACGCATGCGAGAAGACGGCGTTCCGTTGGAGGTTGACGAAGTGCCAGGTGGATGTCATTTGGACTCTGGGATCGCGTTCGCCCTCAGAGAACGCGGGCAGGAAAGTAGCTGGACAAGACTTCTAGAAGCAGTGGAGCGTTACTGATGGTTCGGGCAATACTACTGATGCATATATTGTGTACATTACTAGTTCTACCTTCTCTATCTGACGGATGATATGGAAATTTGCCAAAGTTGTGGAACGGCACATCGGATATGCATGGCGCGCGCTGGATTCGCATGTGGATCATGTACTCGGCTACCAAGCGACAGATATCACGCGCATTTCCCCCCGTTCAAAGGCTGCAGATGACCCTCCGGCCTAAATATTCTGGTCAAACTATACTCAATCCGTAGCCCTTCACTCCATCCGGCTTCGCTTCACGTTCCATTTGTGCCCTGAGTCATGGTATTTGCGCTACAATCTGAGCACTTACTGCCGTTTAACCGTCCATGCCTACGCAGTCGGATTCAGCTAGCGATGTCGAGGCTTCGCAAGGCAGCGCTCTTGGGGACCAAGTCAAATCCTTTCTTGCTGGAGGCTTCGGAGGAGTGTGCGCTGTTCTAGTCGGTGCGATGCCTCTGCCGAAAGCTGGGAGCATAGACTGACCTTCAGACCCTTCATTGGGCAGGCCATCCATTCGACCTCACCAAAACGCGCTTACAGACGGCGGGGCCCGGGGTTTACAAGGGGGCTGTCGACGTCGTCAAGCAGACTCTCGCTCGGGATGGTATAACCGGGTATGCGCCTGCAGGCCTCATTATGGAAATAACGCGTTCTGACGAGAAGAACAGACTTTACCGTGGTATCGTCCCTCCGCTTCTGGGAGTCACGCCCATCTTCGCCGTGTCATTCTGGGCCTATGATACCTCCAAGGCGCTCATCTATGCAGTCACCCCGAACCGGACGAGCAAAGAGCTGTCGTTGGGAGAGCTTGCTGCCGCGGGATTCCTATCGGCAGTCCCGACCACGGCCATAACTGCGCCAGTGGAACGGGCGAAGGTTGTCCTACAGGTGCGGTATCCAGATATAAATCTCTCATCATACTGATTGCCATGCTCCACAGGTAGACATAGAGGGTAAATATAAAGGCGTCACAGATGCTATGCGCCATCTATACAAGGAAGGCGGTCTTCGCAGTATATTCCGAGGCACAGGTGCAACGCTAGCTAGGGATGGTCCCGGGAGTGCAGCGTAAGCAAAGCATCTTACGCATTCGCGGTTTCCATGCTCACATGTCTCACAGGTATTTCGCTGCGTATGAAGTCACAAAGAAGGCGCTTACACCTGCAGGTGGATCACCAGCGGACCTGAACCTTCCCGCCGTCATCCTCGCTGGGGGTACCGCAGGAGTGGCCATGTGGGCGATTGCCATTCCTCCGGATGTATGTATCTTGGCGCCCCGGCCTCAGCAGCGACTGACTCTCACTTGCCCTCAGGTTCTCAAATCGCGCCTGCAGTCCGCACCCACGGGTACATACTCTGGCATGATGGATTGTGCGAGAAAGACCATAGCCGTTGACGGCGTAGGAGCCTTATGGAAAGGGTTCGGACCGGCGATGGCTCGGGTACGTCGTCTTTCAGTTGGCGAGGTTGGATGTACTTATGTTAACGGCATTCCAGGCATTCCCTGCAAATGCAGCAACGTTCGTGAGTAGAGGTGGATTTCAAATATCGGCATGACTGACTGAGATCGCCTAGCTGGGGGTCGAAGCAACCAAGAAACTATGGGAGCAATTCTTCTGAGACAAACTCCCGGAGTTCATCGCGGAGACGCTATATCGATCAAGCTCTGGCCCGGGGCATAACAGTTGCAGTTCCGCTTGTCGTTAGATATGATAACTATCCACATAAAGCCCCGTCCAGTGTATACCATCCAACATTGTGCAGACTGCAATCTCACTTCCAGACTGATGGTATCTTACTAATGGTATCATTCCACACACCTAGACGTCCGCGCTCCCAATCTTCCACATACGACAAACCAGCGTTGGCTTTACGGCCTTCCGCCATCTTCAGCCTGACTTCCGCATCGCACCAAAACATTACCCAGTCTTTGTCCATGCGGACATGGCCGGTGCTCCGCTCGAAGTACCATTTGTTGACCGGATTGTCCGCTCGACTGCGCCAAACAAGATCGCGACCCTCGCCTTGCCCCCCTTTGCCTCCGTTAGGATTCGCCGAAAACGGCAGTCCGAGACCATACGATTCGTCGTGCAAAGCGACCCAGAGGAAGTCAACGGTCCCGTCTCCTTGATGACTAGGAAGCACTGCGAATTTATCCAGGTATGCAATGGGAGAGAAGGAAGAAGTCGCTATAGCAGCCTCGTTGGTAACAATAGCCGCGCCAGCGTAATCACCCGCGATGATTGTAAAGTCCATGTCGCGTTCAAGGCGACTCCAGAACGAGTATTCGTTCAACGTACGTTTGAACGACTGTTCGAGCAGGTTCTTCATCTTTGCCTTGTCAATGTCCGAAGCATTCCGCACGACACGTATCGGCAGACCCCGGCGGAGGAGCGTCGGGGTATGTTGCGTAATCCTGCGATTGCCGAGAGCATGTGGAAGGCTGGAGCTTACAGCGGGTTTGTTGGTGATGAGGTTGGCAATGAGAGAGCTGGGAGAGCGGTGGGAGACCATGACTGCGGAGGAAGAAGGCGGCATGTAGGAGAGACATGTGCGAGCCAATGAAAGGTTCGCGAGAGCAGTAGGGTGCGACTTCTTCCATTCCAACGAGAAGGTCTCGTGGATGTATCGGTATTCGGCCGTAGTGTTCACGAGGAGATGCGGCAAGCCCGAACGAGCGTATGAGGGAATGCCGCCTTCACGATTAATGATCATGAGGCGGAGGGGCGTCAAGTTGAGGGAATCTCCCGAAGAAGTCCCCGTAGAGGTGTTATCGCCGTCAGCGCTGCCTATAATAGCAGCTGCTTCCACCATTCCTCTCGCAAGCGCGGCGACCACGTCGTTAGCGTTGATGGGAATAGACCGTACGAACGAATCGAGTGCCATAGGGGGAAGTACCGGGATCTCCCCTGCAAGAAGAGCCGACCGTATACCAATGAGATCCCCTGGTACTGTATGAGCTTCGGGTATATCGAGATCGATGTCGTGGCGTTCGGCCCGATCCTCGTCGCCAGGTTTAGGACCGAGCCTGACTACAGCACTGAGGATGGGTCGTGCCTTAGCACCTTGCTCTTCCAACGCGCGCGTTACGCGCATGGTTTCTTCCATGAGTTGCCCGCGCTCATCATCGTGGCCCCTCTCCAGCTCGCAGTTCTCTACGACGATGACGCTGAGTAAACCAAGCTTTTCGAGATATACAATGCCACGGGCGATGCTCTCCAGCTGCCTGTCTGTAAAGGGACCCTGAACCTTGACGAGCGCCGTTCGGCGATGTATTGGATTTAGTATTGAAGCAATGACGGAGGTCTGAGAATCGTGCTCGCTGGTTGGCGGTGTTGTAGAGCATACGGTTCGGGTGTCCTGGTCCGTAGAGGGACCCCGAACTGTGTTGACCAATCCGAGCTTCTCAGGTTGTATGCGGGGAACGGGCGAGCCGAAAGAGGCGAGATACAGTTTCGCATCTCTTGCAGAGGGATTTGCCCGGAGGATCGAGAGAATGATGTCCTAGCAGGCATTAGTGGATATCCTGAACAAACCACCATGGGCCTAACTCACATTGTCGACAGGCTCTGAATCGTCTGAAGGTTCATTTGGAATAGCTGGCTTGGGTCGAAGATCGCGGATCGTCTGTGCAACAGGGTTCAGGGAGCAGGCTGACGTCTGTACGCGGAGAACGAACGGCATAGAAGGCCTTGAAGGTAGACGCAGTGCGGTCGCGAGGGATGGGATTTGCAACCCGACGTGGTGAGGTGAGGGTGCGGATCATGAGGGGCTAGTATGTGCAGCCTGAGCGACTGTGTTCAGATCCTTTTATGCGAACGAGTCATAGAAGGACAACGTTTCAACAGCCAGAGGCCGCAATCCCGCGCGACAGCGGAGAAATTTCTGCCACAGTCGGTTATCTTATCAGATAAGATGTAAGGTACATCGCCCCTTTCACAGCCAAAGTATTTCATTACAAACTACATTTGTGTAATTTTCTTTATGATGATTTATACTTCATCCTCAGATTGCTGTCCAAACGTGGTTTGCACTTACAATAAAAGTGTAGTAATATATCTAAATATGGTAGGTGACCTTTCATACGTAGACATAATATACTTCTCTATTTCAAGTAAACATCCAATTTTGACGGGGATTTTAACAATTGATATCGATTTTCATAAAGAAAAATGTACAAACGTAGTTTGTAATGAAATACTCTGGCTGTGTTTCGTCAACGACAGCCTTGATGTCACGGCGACCACGGAGGGGACAGCCAAGCTGTGTGCGTTATACAGTCTCATGAGCAGCTGCATATGCCATCTCGTCTCTACTTCGGTCGCTACAACCTATACGGGCACTCGTTTGCTCCGAACATCGTGTAGCGCCCGGGGGCAATCCAGCGCACAACACTAGAATGCAAGAACCTTGAACTGCCTGGTCTATTGGAAGTCATCAACACAGCTGTGTGGTTGGGTGGTAGAACTATTCATGACCTACATTCTGGTGCACGAAGACGAGAGCGTCCTCCGTCAATAGCACGGGTGGAAGCGCGGACGGATTGCCATCGGGGACTAGGGTTGTAGATGATGTCCAGTAAGGTAATCGCGTGATCACAGAGTCCTCAAAGGTATGCATGTCCGATATAATGGTAGGCATTGTCTGGATTGTTGGTGAATCTGTCGTCGGGCCTCAGTATCGGCACCGATTCGATGAGCTAAACAACGCTGTATCTCACCGTATTCTGTGTGATCATGGGACCGAAGGTGGCGACGCTTGAAATTGTAGATCGTGAAAGAGTTGTGGCGTTCAAGACGCCCGCCACGCACGACATACCGCATGCCATGGACGTAGCAGACCCACACGTTCGATTGCAGTTCCGGCATTGGAATCAACCTTGTTCCATCCGGTCCCCACATGGACCATTCTACGGTGCGGCGCTTAGAACGGCTCAGCAACGCGGCGTATGGAATGATAGTAGACAAGGGCAGGAATAACGTGTATCCGTTAGCTTCAAGATCATCTTGGATCCAGAATGAGACGACGAAGAGTCGGTCGCTAGGGTCGACGGTGAAAGGTGGCTGGCGATCGAACGGAGTCGCATACGTAGGGATGACGGGGTCGCTGCGAATGCGTATTTCCACACAGTCCGCGGATTGTATGAGCGGAGGGAGGAACAGGGCAATGTGGTGTTGTAACTCATGCAAGGGTACGGGATTCGCCGATGTTTTGTCGGCCGCTGTCTTGTTCATGTCTAGGATCATGAGGCTGGGTTCCGAATCAATCTGTGGATGCTGGAGAAGCCCCAGGAGGATGTAGGTATCATTGATGAACGAGAATGCACGCAGTTCTGCACCACTTATGCTCTGTTTTCCACATTAGTCAGGCTTTGGCGGCATGCACAACGTGATAGAGACGGATACTGACAAAGTGCATGTTGCCCGTTTTCCAGTTCCAGACTACGAGCTCACTGGGCGATCGCGTTATCCAACTGCCCGAGATGTGCGTATGTACCTATTACTTACCTGGAACCGCGGCGGGGCGCTCGGAACTGGACTGCCACATAATCGCCATAGACAGCTAGCTCATAGGACACGCCAAAGTCCGGTATCACCCCGAGGCGATGTGACACCTTGGACTCTGAGAGGGCGTGAGGATGCTTTTTACCGGTAGACATTGTACGAAAATGGACCCAAACAATCTCTAGCACGGTACTCGACATGCCATCAGCTAGAGCGTAAGATCGTCAATGACCGGCTTACCCCACGTGCACTGCCTCTTCCACAATGATAAGCAGATCTTGTGAGCAATCAATAGTGAAATCGCGTGCCTCGACATCTACGTCGTCGATGCGCCATTCAAGAGTAGATATCCCGCGGGTTGGGGCCGGTAGCCTACTGAACGAAAATGAAGTATGATTCTCTGCCTGGGCCAAAACCCCTGGACATAAAAGGTGAGCATTAGTACACAATTCTAAGTAGCAAAACATACCTCCTTGAAGTTCCCAGGTCATCGGAGCTGGGGACATCGGGATAGCGCACTCTTCATTCCATTTCAATGAATCCCAGGCAGTCTGGTATGCTTGCAACCTTTCCTTACACTGGGCAGCTGTCAGGCCTCCCGAGAAATGGACCATTCCCAGCCGTTTGAGTTCTATCTTGTATTGCACTGCACGAAGCCGTGAGTGGGATAGGGAGCATCTGTACGCAAAATGTGCGCACAAGCTGTAGATCCAGCAATGAGGTCCCTCAGTAATGAACATACGCGGGCGGTCGTAAGCATCGAAGCTACATCCAATTCATGCAATATGTTCGTGACAAGTTCTGCCGGGAGTTCCAAAAAGCCGGGAAACGACGTCATTATGAGCCCCCCGCGTGCGAGATCAACTGATAGAATTTATAGATACACAGCCCTTTAGACGGTCAGATTTGAGAGCAAAATCAAGTTTGTTTCGAGTGCTCGAGTGGCCGGCGCGACGAAGGGACTTGGATATCACGTGATTCTTCAATCGATCAATGACCTCCCGCGCGACGCTTGGTGACATACAACACTCCACGCACTACCTTTGACACAACTAACGATCGACGACCATGGATGAAGAGTACGACGTGCGCCCACGTAGAATTCTCCTCGTGTGCCACTCTGAGATCTTATGCAGGTCATCGTTCTTGGAACGGGATTGACTGAATGCATTCTGTCTGGACTGCTGTCAGTGGAGGGAAAGAAGGTCCTTCATATGGATCGCAATGATTACTATGGAGGTGATAGTGCTAGCTTGAATCTGACACAGGTGAATAAGACTATAGAACCACGCCTCGGCTTGACGATTGACGTGCACGGCGCAGCTCTATCGGAAGTTCAGAGAGGATCAAGCTCCGCCGGCCGACCTTGGGCGCGATCGTGACTACGCCGTGGATCTCGTCCCGAAATTCATCATCGCATCTGGAGAGCTGACGAAGATCCTCGTCCACACGGATGTTACCCGCTACTTGGAATTCAAGCAAATCGCTGGTAGTTTTGTATACCGCGATGGCAAGATCTCCAAGGTTCCAAGCACGGAGATGGAAGCTGTCCGAAGTCCCCTCATGGGTTTGTTTGAGAAGAGGAGAGCCAAGAAATTCTTCGAGTTCTTGCAAGGGTGGAAGGATGACGATCCAGCTACACACCAAGGTACCCAATATGTTGTCGGATGCGTCAGTCTGCGCAGGATTAACATAGTCCTCGTATGATAGGTATCGATCTGGACAGGGACAGTATGAAGACAGTGTATGAGAAGTTTGGCCTGGAGCCTGGAACCCAAGATTTCATTGGCCATGCCATGGCGTTGTACCTGGACGACGAGTGAGTAGTGGATACTCATATTTATTGCGAGATACGAGACTGAGAATTCATAGCTATATTACGAAACCTGCGCGGCCTACATACGATCGCATCGTTCTCTATACTTCGTCAATGGCTCGCTACGGCAAATCGCCGTACATTTACCCGCTTTACGGTTTGGGCGAGCTTCCACAGTCGTTCGCCCGGTTATCAGCTATCTATGGCGGTACCTATATGCTGGACAAGCCGATCGATGAAATTGTCACAGATTCGGATGGCAAATTTGTCGGAGTTCGCAGTGGCCCTGACACCGTCAAGGCCAAGCAGGTCATCGGCGATCCCAGTTATTTCGGTGCCGGTAAAGCGAGCGAAGGCGGCAAGGTACGCGTCCTTGAAGAGGGAAAGGTAGTTCGGGCTATTTGTGTCCTGAAGCATCCGATCCCTGGGACGGAGGACGCAGACAGCTGCCAGATCATCATTCCGCAGAACCAAGTTGGACGGCGCAATGGTAAGGCCGCGGCATTGGCATGCCACGACACGGACTCACGTCGCGACAGACATCTATATTGCTATGGTCTCTTCAACTCACAACGTCTGCGCTAAGGACGTGTACATCGCCATCGTGAGCACCATCGTTGAGACAGACAAACCCGAGCAGGAGATCGCTCCGGCTCTGCAGCTCCTTGGAGGGGTTTATGACAAGTGAGTCCACTGGTTTCTCCGTCTGCAGGTTATGGGCATTGACGCCATCCTAGATTTGTCTCTGTAACATCGCTGTACACGCCAACATCAACGGGAGAGGGTGACAACATTTTCATCACTCGCTCCTATGATGCGACTTCCCACTTCGAGACCGTGGTTGATGACGTCCACAACGTTTGGAAGAGAGTTACGGGCAAAGACCTTGTTCTGAAGAAGAGAGAGGTCGAAGTAGAGCAGTAGGCTCGTGGATCGTCGCGTTTTCCTCTCCAGTCATCGGATGTCCGCTAGTTTCCAGTCCATTGATGAACTTTGTTCCTACTGTAGGCAGTTGGAACACGGGTGCTATTCAACTCTGCTAGAAATTGAACGAGCTCATATCGAACTCCGGGACCTGGATGTCGTGTTTGGCGCTCTTGAACAAGCCTCCCATGGTGGCTTGCACACCATCGCGTTCCTTTCCCCCAGCATCCCCATCCGCCGACAACGCTGGATGGCGAATTGGTGAGGTTGCTCGGGTGGGTGGCATTGTTGGCGGGACCATGTCGATCAAGACCGAACCTTGGCGCGCGAAGATGGATCGTGCAGCGGCAGCAGTTGTCGGCAATGCCTCCGCGCGTGGTCTTTCTGCGCGTAAAAATGGCCAGCTTCGTACTAGGCTAAGTGCCAGGGAATGACACCCTGTCAAGGTGGTTTGGTGAGAATGTCTGCCGTACGAATGTTCTGGCTCACCCATCCTGCAGAACACGCGCGCTGTCTGCAGCACGAAGTTGAACTCCGTGCGCCCTGATATCTCACTGGTTCCTTTAGCTGTTTGCAGCGTCTTCATTCGGAGTTGTGAGAACAGCAGAGATAAACTTGGGTCATCATAATGAGGGTTTCCGACTTCCCGCACGGGAAGACTGAGAGACAGTGCGAGTTCGTCCAGAGGCGTCTAGCGGGTGCAGGTATATTGAGCACGAAAAGTATCGAGCAATTCAAGAATCGGAACCCTACCACGAGTATGCGAACAGCGACATCTCTGCGGCGCAGAAGCCAGAACGCCCAACTACCCAACCATCGATTACCTTCTTCGAAGGCGATTGGTACGATTGTTTGCTCCAAGATCTCCTTCAAGACGATTCCACTATCACCCTCGACGACGCGTGCTAGAGCAACTGCAAGTTGAAAGTCTTGTAGATATCGAACACATATATTGGTGGCTTCCTTCAGGCCACCGCCGAGAAGAAAGAACGCCGCTGCATACTCTGCATGAGGAGTTAGAAGTGGGATGCCTTCATCCTCACGCAGTCGCGTACCAAACCTCTGTTTACTCAGCAGCGCGTACGCATTCTTCAACGCTGCCGTCCTCCACCTGTCTTGCGTGAAATCATTCGCAAGGAATTTCAACATCATCTGTTGTTCTTTGTGCCATGCGGCTTGTCGCCATAGTCCGTGCACGAGCTTGACTTTCCCCAAGGCGAAGTAAAGGAGAGAGCATGCCGTAGGGTCGCGAGCATCGCCAGCCATGTATTGGTTGCGCGCAACTGCCTCCATATGTGATCGCTGTAACGTTGCGACCATGAAGCCCTTCCATCAGACGATCTAACAGGACATACCATAGCTTCGGTAGAGGTGAGCCACATGAACACCCCCAACGCTCTAGCATCAGCCCAGTTCATCTTTTTGTCCTCGCATGCGGCAATAGACGCTGAAAGGAGGATTTCCTGGCTTTCGCTATGAAAAGCCCATACTATATCGCGATATCGCAGTCTAGCCCTTCGGGCTGGTTTTCCCCTTGCTTTGGACGTCCTCTCAGAAGAGGCGCGGCTGTTCAAGATATAGAAGGATCGCATGGAAATGAGGTACCGTAGTCCGTTTGCATCGAGCGCACGTCGTTGTTCGTCTACCTGCCCAAGCGGTCAGTATCTGGGACCGAAGTAGGTTAGCAGAGAACCAACCTCTAGAGTAGTTTCAATCAGGCTCAGTAAGTGTGCGTGCTCGATCGATGATAAGTGAGGCAAGGGCTCTAATTCAAGCTGCTTGACCAGTCTCTCTACTAGTGAGGGCGAGAATCGATTATCATCCTCGCTATCCGAGTATCAGTGACGATTAGTGCGGGTAAAAGAAGCACCCACGGGTCAGACGAGTCCGTCGCAGCAAAGAGGGTGGAATACTGAGCTGTACGCCGTGTGGTGTTCTGTATATGAACATCTCGATTTTGATCGTCTGCCAGATACGTTATGAACTTACCTGGCCATGGTAGGCATCGTCCTCGAAGTAGCGATCTATAGGGTGATTTTGCCACCCGATCATTTGAGACTTATCCTCTACGGTTGCCCAAGCGAGGTACCTGGCAAGCCGGACTATGGTCTCTTTAACCAACTGTACTCTGTCTGTGGCACCGCATTAGGGCGTATATGTCAAAAGTCATGAAACGTTATACCCCATAATAAGCATTGTAGTAGCATCTGCGGGTGATAATCATCGAGGGGACCATTGTGTCGTGCGACATGCTCAAACAGGCTTTCGCTGCTCTCCTGGCCGCCCGCAATATTACGGCGTCCGAACTGGCTGTAAATCAAACTCACGGGACCTGCGCCCACGAGGAAAGAACCGTTGGCAAGCCATATCGAATCGCTGATTGACTGAGGAAGTACACTGAGAATGAACGTCAGGCTAGACGCCGGTTATGCTATCATCGAACATACCTGCTGAGATCAATCCTCCAACAGATATCCCAACCAAAGCCTTCGTCAAAGTAAGTCATGCGACGTTGGCACAAAAACTCGATGCGCTGTGCAAATCCAACAGCGAGAATAGACTGCTTGTCGGGTGTCGCTGTCCAATCGAGATCATTGACGAGTTCCGAAGACCTGTACATGCTCGTGACGGTTGCTGAATACACAAGTGATGCCATACCTCAGCAGCTTTCGATACTCCAAACCGGAAGCAAACTCAGACTCTTTGGAGTCCCAAATAGTCATCTCTTCACCGTCCGCTACAGGAACGAGAAGTACCGATTTCTTTGCGGAGCTACAGCGGGCGATCCTGACGCACTTCCTTCCGGTCTTCACACGACCCGTGCATCTCCATTGGTGGGCTACGTCATCGTCCGGGACCCAGAAGGCCAGCTCGCCGGATTCGGAGAGGCTCAGGAGAGTGTCGTGTCCGTCCATTCCGGGACTTGCGTCAAGCTGGCCGAATGAAGTACTCCATGCCATGGGATCGACAGGTAGAATCATGTGCGGCGCGATATCCAGAGGCAGAGAGGTATGTAGGCGCAAGGTCATAGTAGGCGAAGGCGTGTGATCTACGTATATCAAGACAATGGATGCGTCAGAGGTAACGCCTACTATGGAGTCCTGCTGTCCTCGCGGCAGTGAGAACAGGGAAGTGAGCGAGGGAAGATCCCGAAGAGAGCAGACTAGCTTTGAGTCGGTGTAGAGCATCAGAGATGCCGCTTCGGATACGTGGACGGCGATGGACCTCCCTGTACATCCACGTAAGAAAATCGGTTCTGCTTGAACTGATGCATTCTTACCTTGGTTCAGGACGACAATATTGCCCGCGGTAGCCCATTCGCCTACGCGAGTGATCGTGGTGCCGTGTTGATCAACCGAGAAATGTTCGCCTCCGCTTTCCTTCACAACTGCCAGGCCCCTGCCGTCCGATGTGCGAAGGAACCGGAGGATGTCCTGCGCATGATTGGCATTTGGACCATCGTTGTGGGTCATCCCATGCTGGCGCAATCCGCGTGGCTGAGCATCAAAGAAGGAGAGAAGGTCAATTTCGTAGCTGGCAAGCGGTGAGCTATGCACAAGAATGGGCGCTGCGGGGTTCTGACTGTTGGGCAGGAGGAGCATATCCGGCGAAGCAGGCATGCGATGATAGAACGATGGACCAGAGTGCATGAGTGTTAATTGTCGGAGTAGGGTTGGCGGTCTCCTATCGAGGTTCTGATGCGATTAGTTAACACTAAATCCAAAGAGAAGTGAAATTCAAACTGACTGTCACTGCAGTTACGATAACTGAGCGGTCCTGCAGTATCCGCAAGAAAAGATCCCACGAATCTTCCAAGATGTCCTGCAGTCTCTTGAGCGTGCTTGATTCGTCGTGTCCTGCATGGCCCCTAACAGTCTTCTGGACAGTTCGTATGGAATCCGATATGATGGTATGGTCCAGCCATGTTACTCCTGAGTGTATACCTGTGGTTGCATCCGCGGTGTCTAAGCCGGATAGAGGGACGGAAGAATACACGTCGATAGTAGCATGAAGTTGAAGGCGCTGGGGCGAATCTAGAATCGGCAGGAAAACCCGGATGACCGAGTCCAGAGTGATCGTGTACAGAATAAGATCCTGCCTGAGTTGGGGAAAGCGATCAGGGTGATGCGCGCCACAGGAACGGGATGGCAAACCTATCAGAATGTGACGACTTTCTCCATATCAGCCGCACAATGGTCCTGGGATGAGGCATGATCTGTAGCAAACGCCCTGACGTCGCGTTGTGCAGTCTAAGCTTGTTGTCCGCCTTTGATAACATGTCGTCAGTAGAATGTCTGAATGGGGTAGGGATTCCACTTGCCGAACACGCTGAAGCTATATACGAGAGCGACGGCGATAGACGAACGATCGTTTGGGAAGAAGCAGCTCTATCGGTGTCCGTCAAATGTCATCCTTTGATGTATACTCAATCCCTTGCCTATTTCTCCACTTCGCCGACCACGTAGGAAGGTCATTCTCCAAGCTGAGCGTGTGTACGGAAAGTCCTGACCGGCTCGCCAGAGCAAGGAGGCCTAGCACAGATGAGCGGAGGTTCATACCCGAGGCACTACCAACGCACCGGATTGGCAGTGAACGGAGTGCACGTCCTGGCCCTCTGGCAGGGCTAAGGATGAGTGCAAACGCCATGTACCACTCTCTGCGTTCACGCTAGACAGAGACCAGACTGCAACCCGCGATTGCATAACGGCTACTATCTACACATGAGGGCATATCAGGAAGAATGTGCGGTACGATGACATTCCCGGCGCGCACTAGCTTCATGGCGGCGTCGACGGAGATGCTGGTGATCGACGCCTTTGAGTGTCTCGTTCCGGGAAACGCCTCCCAGAAGGCCAAGACGCGAATGAGCATAAGAGTCTTGGCATTGCGTATGACGACGGTGTCTGCGAAGGGGTGAACCTATGGCGGGGACATTGAGTGCGCGTTCGCGACAAAAACACGGCTTGCGTACCAACAACGTTTCCTTGGGCAAAGCCAGGTAGTGTATGTCTCCTGTAGCAGCCTGAGCATAATCGCGGAGGATGTCGAGCATGGCTGCTACAACTTCAAGCTTGGTAGGTGATTGAGGGCGGGGATGATCATGCCAGGATATGCGATGAAACTTGAGTGATACTTACATTGCAGTAACGTTACACTGCCCGAGCACATGCACGTGGCATGACGCGCAGACGGACTGCGCCGCTGCAACACCCTCTCCTACACATAACCACGCACTCCTTGTCGCTCATCAACCCTGGCTCGTCTTACTCGTCCTCAGCCATAATACCCCCCGGCTAGGATGCGTCTCTGGACGCCAGGACTTAGCGCCTGCTTGCTGTTGCTGCCTCGAGCTACATGCTCTCAGATTCCCTTGTATGGTTATTCAGAACCAAGTGCTTCGTCGTACACCCTCGTCGACGCACTGGATCAGGACCCAGATTACCAACTACTCCTTCGCTTGATTCAGCGTGCACGACTTATTCCAACAATCAACAAGCTCAACGGAAGCACCCTATGGGCGCCCACGAACGAAGCAATAAAGAAACATGCATCATTCAGCCCCCTCTGGCAGGCGGCCCTCGTAGAAGATCAGGACTCACTGGACAACGTCAATGAGCAGTTACGTCAAGAGCTTTTCTACCACCTACTTAACTACTCCCTGCCTTCACTGCCTACAACCGAAGACCCTCGCGTCGAGAAGACTCTTCACTACCCTCGGCAACCGACTGAGCATCCTTCACCGGAGCCACCCCCCTCCCCTCCATGGCTTCCCATCCCAGGAGGTACCCTAGGCGGGGAACCTCAGCGCCTTAGAGTCGCATCTCGCGATTCGAAAGGGTGGGTGGGCGTTGATGCCTTCGGCAACGGCGGCGCTCAAATCGTCAAGGGCGATCCTGTCAGCGTCGACAATGGAATATTAGTAGGGATCGGTGACGTTCTGCAAGTCCCTCCTGATTTGGGTGAGCCAGCTGTCCTTGCGATCACCCGAGCGCGAATGACCTCGTCAACAGCCACAGTGGTGTCACAACACCCTTCTGTCGCATACTTCCACAGAATATTGAATGCGGAGCTGGAGTCCCTCCTCAACAACACGCAGGAGATGACTTTGTTCTTGCCTGTGGATGCTGCTTGGAACGCTTTGGATCCAATAGAACGTCTATACCTTGAAAGCGACTACGCCACCGATGATTTGTATCGGATCCTTCACATGCACGCCGTTCACAAGGGCGTGGTATGGTCCGAGTCATTCAACCCTGGTGTCAACTGTGAGTGGACAGTCCACCGTCGTAACACCGTATTGACGAGGTATTAGTAACGACCATGTCGGGCAACGAGCTTGAAGTTGTCTGGTCTCCTGAAAAGGTTCTCGTTTCAGGAGCGGACTTGGTTGAACCTGACATATACGCGGCGAACGGTGTCGTCCACACCGTCTCGTCTCTTTTGGTGCCCCCTGGAGCTTTGGAACTCACCCCCGAGAAATATCTTCTTGCATTGAATTGCACTTCCTTCGTTTCCCTCCTCCACTCTGTCAACCTGACCTCGCTCATCAATGATACGACTGCGGAGTATACTATTCTTGCCCCCAAAGACGATATCATATCGGTTTTCGGGGACGATGAGCTGCCTAACCCTGGCACCGAGGAGCTGAAGAGACTACTACAGTACCATTTCATCCCAAAAAAGTGGAAGCAGGGGAAATTACAGGATGGGATGCTCCTTGAGACAGCATTGAAGGAGCGGGGTCTCGATGGAGGCCGCCAAGTTTTAGCGATAGAGGTCAATGACGCGGACAAGAAGGGGAAGGTTGAGAGCAGTGTGCGATTCGGCGGCGCCGGCGTAATTGGGGATCCAGGTCAGAAACACAATAAATATCGCCTGGCCGAATGATAACGTTTCATTCGCAGTGGAAGTAAAGAACGCCCTATTTTACTTTGTTTCAAGGCCGTTGACTCCGCCGGTCGATGCGCTGCAGACCGCGTTGCCTTCTCTTGACCTTTCGACATTTCTTGCTGCTGTCTTCTCAACGAATATGGCAGAGCTGCTGAAGACCGTGCGTCGCACTAGTTTCATGATCCCGCATAACGATGCGTTCAAAAGAGTAGGCGGCCTGGTCAGCGCCTACCTCTTAACCGAATCCTCCAAAACGGACTTGAAGCGTGTCATCACCCACCACATCATAGCAGGAGTGGAATACGCAGACAGCCTAGTGAACGGGTCTACCCACACGTACCCTACTCTCGAGGGTTCCGATGTTCGCGTGGAACGCATCAAGGACGGCACCGTTTATTTGTCTCCAAGCGGTGGCTGGAGCAATATGAAGTCCGAACTTGCGCCCAGGAACATGCTTACCCAGACGGGCGTGGTGCACGAAGTCTCGGACCTCTTCATCCCTCGTTCCGTCCAGTTAACGGTGGGCAAGTTGGTGAAGGCCGCCCAAGGAACGATCATGGCGACTATGTTGAGCAAAGTAGGGATGGAGTGGATATTGAATGGAACCTCACCCCCCGCGGACTCGCCTTGGGCTGACGAGCAGTTCAAAGGCGTGGCGTGGACCTTGTTGTGTCCAACAGACAGCTCGTTCAAAGGCATCAACCTCACGCGCCTATATGCTGACTTGGATCAGCTGCGAGATATTGTTGGCCAGCATATCATTCCGACGTACTCCACTACTCCAGCTGAAGGCTCTGACGAGACTGTCTTCAGCGCGCTCAACAACAACCAACCCTTATTGATCTCGGACGCAGTCACGTACTCCACGCTGCTCACCAAATTCTCCTCATATGGAGATGTAGTGTTTAGGGATCAAGAAGGCACCTACATCATCGGCATCAAGGGTGCACGCGGCACTCCTGCTGTTGAGGATTGGGCGAACGTTCTCTCGTGGGGCCGAACGACGACGCCATCCACCAAGTCCGGAGGGGTAATCCAGATAGACAGGTTACTCATTCCTTACCGTCCGACATGGTATCGGCAGTATCTGGCTCCCATCCTGGTTGGCGCCATTGGCGTTATAGTCATTGTGATGTTCTTCGCAGGAGTCAGATATGTTTGGCGGAAGGATTTGAGGGAGGCCACGTACGAGCCAGTGGGAGGGTTCGATGCGCGAGAACCCGAAGAAGATGGGGATAGATCGAACTGACCGATGGATAATATGTGTATGTAACATAGACGGCGTTCTTTGTCTGTATTCGGTTCATTCATTCGACGATCGTAATGCTATGTCCACGCTCACAGCTAATCTTAATAACCTCCCTATGTAGTTTAAAGCATAGCGATGACTTCTCGTGGCTATTGTACTCCGGTTACAGTGAATTACTCATTCCCCGTCTGTACCGATGAGCCAACTCATGCCCTTCTGTAAAGCACGAGATGCTTGTGTAGTCACATCGCTGCTGTCTGGCCTCGTGCGCCGAGCTGAGTCCGTGCTTCCGTCTCGTCCGCTGCGTTTTGAATCGGCCGAGTGGTCTCTCCTACCAACAGAGAAAGGGAAGTGGGATGCCACACCGGCGACGCGGCTGAAAGTCTTGCTTGCTATGGCTGCGGCGTCCGGGGCGCCTATCAGTGGTGATGGAGGAAGGCTAGGCATATGTAATTCGCTGAGGCGCGAAGCGATGATGGAGGCGGCGCTAATAGGCGTGCTTGTTCTCTGGTTTCTCTCAATGGAGGACGGCCGGGCCTTCTCAGCTCTGCTAGCAATGTAATTATGCCGTTCTTCGATTTGTTGTTCCTCTTGACGACGCCACGCGTTAAGGATGTCAGGGAGCCTATCCGCAGGGCACAACTCGAGTGCATGCCCCAATAGCAACATCTTCTTCTCGATGTCACTGAACTCGGGTTGACGTCCAAGCTGGAAACAAGCCACCCAGCAGACCTCACTCGCCTCTTCAACAGTAGAATCAGAAACTCCCACAGGGGTGGAAGCTCTGAGCTCAAGCAAAGTCTGAACCATGCGTTCACTGGTTTCGTACGCGCGGCTGAAGTCTTCCGCTTGCAGCGCGGTGTCCGCAATCATTGCCAGAGCCTTTACTTCCGCGGCCGGGTCGTCCCGAAAACCAAGCTTGTGAACGAGGTCGAGAATAACTTGAGTATGCTTGTAAGCATCGTTGTTACTGGACAAAACGCGAGAGACCAACGACAGTCGGTCTTTCGTCAGCCGTATCTCGATGGGCGTGATAGGAATACCGGGGCGTGACATCACATTGAACGAGGAGATGCGGGAGGTCGCCTCGATGAACTCCTTCTCCGATGCGAGGCGCTCAGATGGTGAAGGAAGATCCAGACTGTTCGAAAACCTTCAGGCTCGACGAAGCGAACGACAACGGTAAGCACGTACCAATCGTACGCCAGTTTCATTTCCCCGAATTTGTAATTGCCGGACGTAGCGTTGTCGTAGAACTCATGAGAACAAGATAAACATATGTCTTCAATGGTTGTGGGATCGAGATTGAGCTTTGCCCTAGAGGATTGCAAAACAGCTCGAGCAACCTCGAAGTCTAAACATAAAGAGCATACTAGTGAGCAATAATCACACGTGGAACCCAAGCCGCTTACCTCCTGAGCTGATGAGACCACTGAAGAAAATTCGGATCACTTCTTCTCTGCTTAAGAGGTTGAAAGCACCTCTGACTTCCCCTTCTGCCTGATTGTTAAGCTTCAGCATATCGTCCAGTAGGTCCGCCCATTGGTCCTGTGTATCGACGCGCTCCCCGAAAGCTCCGGCGCGTCGTGCCATCCGATTTGCCCATTTCCTCTGCTCGGCCACATCACTTCTGCTCTGCAGGAACCAGCGAAGGGGCGCGGGAACATTCCAGCGGGCGAACGTCTCTCCAGACTCCAAGTGCACGTCAAGGATATCGAGGAGACGGGACAGGGATGTCAAAGGGAGGGGTTTGAAGAATATCAGCAGATCAGAGGCGGTGCATTGCGGGCGAGTAGTGGAGGGCATAACAAATGAGCCGAGTGCTGTGATCGTCGCTTCTGCCTCGTCTTCCTCATCCCCATCCGTCGCTTGGATGTCCCAGGCCGGTAAGCACTCAAAAATCTTTGACATCGTCGACCACTCATCCAAGCTATTACTCCCATACAAGCATGCTAGGGCCAGACGCGTGAGGTCCTCGTCATCGCGAATTAGGCGTTGCGCTGCTGGCAGGGTGGGTTTCGAAGCCTCGAAGACGGACGCCACCAGGCTGAGTGGAGCAGTGAGTAAATATTCAGCGAGCATCCGTTGCGGAAGCGTAGGGTCCGGCTGTCCACATCGTTCGGCCCTCGCTTCCAGCACGAACAGGTAGGGCATGACAAGTGTGCGGATGTCTCGGGGAAGTGAGGATGGAGTCGACCGAGCCAGGTATGCGTAAATAATATCTGGAGGTTCCATGTTCCGCCAATGCATCAGCGTCCAGTCGGAGATGTCGGTAGGAATCTCAAGGGAGCGTGGTGCATCGTAGAACAGACGGGACATGAGAGATAGTTCCTCGCCCACTTTTTCGAGACCTGGTACGCCCTGTGATGCCCCGTATTGGACCAGGCTCAGAGCAATGTCGATCATGCCTGTAGCTGCTACGATAGCATCCACTCGACGCTCATACCATTGATGGAGCTCATGGGCGGACAGCGGTTCAGATGCAATTTGATTGCTGTGGGAAGAGGCGGAGGGGATAAGGTAATGCTGGGGTACATGAATCCGGTGATCGAGGAGAGCGGCTTTGACAACGTCCAGTTCTGACCAGTCAACATCCTTCACAGCACTGGACATGACCCGCTCTTCCGTATTCGCCGACGCGTCAAAAGAGGGAAGGATGTCGTGATAGTCTGATGGCTGCGCATATTCGGGTATAACTTCCAATATAAGGAGTCGATAGGGCCACAATTGGGGGCGGAAACGTTCCACGAGGTGCCTGACGGCGCCAAAATAGCATTGGCTTGCAAGAAAGTGGACTATCTCGTCCAGGCCCTGAACCAGGAACTGGGAGAGCGGGAGTAGGGGTGCAGGAGGAGGATTCGAGCGTTTGGGTTTCGTTAGGGTTTCGCTACCGTCGTCTGCCCACGGATCGTCTTCCCATTCTTCATCCAGAACGTCTTCATCGTGTATGTAATCGGGTAGGCTTCTGCGTAGCTCTATGTATGAGTTGAGCCGTTCCAGTCGCTCTAGAAGAACACCACGCAAGAAGCACAAGCTTGCATCAGTTGACTGTGTAAGGAAATGGGAGACGAGAGAATCTCTCCGCGCATCGTCGGACAGAGCGTCCACAGAGGATAGGTCTTCCTCGTCGGCACCAATCGGATGGTCGTAAGCCTCCCTTGCTCGCTCGCAGGCTCGGTCGGTGCGCTTGATGCCCAGCTCAAGCAGAGTGCGCTGGAGCGCAGGGTCGTCGAGGACACGATCGGTACATGCAGTCACGACCCAATTGTCGTCGGGTATCCGTTCAAGCTTGTCCGATATATCCTTTGCCGTAACCTTTTCGTCGTCAAGAGCGAGCCATTCGCGTGCCAAGTCAGATGAAGACATGATTGTCGAGCGCTGAGCACAACAGGGTGCACGTCACAAACAGCTGAGGTTGCACAGCCACATGAGGGAACATATATGTAGAGTATAAGGTAGTCGAGATCTACGTTACTTATACACCCGTGGAGGATAGTAATCGGATTGACCGTGAGTTCTAGCGCCGATACATCCATGTTGATGATTGAAGGACAGTTCATTGCATTAAAATAATGTTTCCTGAGAAGCAGAGTCAGCTTAGTCGGAGTAAAGCTTTATAGCATACCTCGTCTCGAAGATATTCGCCAATATCACTAATCAGTTCGAGTTGTATGGTCAGCCAGAGTGACAACATATAGACACAATACGTACGCTTGATGGAATACCACGATAGCCGTTGGATCCAGTTTCCTCGTGTCAATCGTTGACCGTGCGGTCACACCGAATCCCTGCTTCCAGATGAATACCAGTTCAAGCAGAGATTGAATGGCGTACCAAAGGTTTGTCGTCCATGCTATATACAACAACGCCCTGGTGTTCCGGCGTGTCCTCCGTTATTCGACCAAGGTGTGCCTTCACAACATGGTTCCCATACAGGAAGGGCATCTCCCCGTTCGGTTTGATCCAGACCTGAAATTTTGTGAGTGAGGGAGTGCCGGTTGTAAGGTGCCTTGATTTGACCTTGAATTTGGCATACTGCGCCAACCAGTCTAACGCGCTGATGTGCAACATGAATTTGCCACTTTTGGAGAATTTACCAAGACATGTTCCAAGTGAAATGAGATTTGGCCTAGCAATAGAGATGGCCATGCGCATGCATGACTCCGAGACATAGTATACCCTGTCTTTGTGCAGGCGGAAGCAGTAGGTCTCGTCGGGACGGTCGATCAAGTGAACGAGATTCTTGCCCTATAACATGCTCAGCAAAAAAACCAGCCAACAGTACAGAAGCGAGGCACACGATATAGTTCGCAAGCTTGGCGAAGACCGCCTTGCTCTCATCTTCGGTCAGGGGCCGCATTGTCGAGCGTCTTCAAGGAACGCCAACGATCTCGAAAAGCTTGTAACCCGAATTCAATGGATCACATGTTTCTAGTGAATACACCCCCTCAGAGTCCCTCAGGTCCAGAACGTTTAACCCTCAGGGTGCCTCAACCTGCATCTAATCGCGCACATGGCCGCGCCGTCCTTCTCGTCCTTTCCACCTTCCTTTGGCTCGTTTACCGATGCGGATACAAGACAGCAACATTCCCAGCAGAACAAATCGGTACGCCGTAGCCAATCGTCCACAGACGAGGTTCAAGCAACTACTGGTCCCGGCGAATATGTTCCCAAGGAGAAACGTCGGCAGCTTGATGTCCATCGTTCTAAGACCCGGGACAAGAAACATCGAGGAAGAGAGCACGAACGGCATGGAAGACTTGCTGATGTGGATACAGAGGACCACATTCAGTCATTGCGGCAGGACGCACTTGAAGGCATCGAGCCGCGCACGCGACCTCTGTACATCACAGACCGCAAAGGCGATCCTTTGAATGTGCATTATGGAGGTCTACATGCAGGTGATGTCCCGAAGTACCGGCTGTTAAACCGTAAGCCCGCTTTCAACTGCACTGTGGATGGCTAATGATGAAAAGATGGAAGAACCATCCTTGGGCTTGGTGACGCTTTCAAGGTGGTGCATCGTGGACGGAAGGGCATTGAAATCGGCTTAGGGAATCGTCGACGAGTGAGTTAAGCTAGGATGAAGTCGTATTTAACTGATAGCTGACCCTCCATTACGTAGCAACCCGCTCTCACCGACAAGGCAACTCGTGAATTGCTCAGTGCACCACCCGTTCGCAGCTACGCGGCATTGTCAGGATCCAAATACAAGTACAACGAAATCGACGGATTTCTCCGCCTCCCCTCTTCTCGTGCAGCCTATCACAACCAAGCCTACCGATCGATTGGCCGCGTTGAAGGCAGCCATGAATCTGATAGCTCGTCTGATGGTGACTCTCGCGATTCCAGTGGCTCTCAGGATGACTCAGGTTCCGAGGACGGCATCCATCTCAATAGTCATCAACTTGCAGTGAAGGCGGCCGAACAGAAGGTCTCGCAAGATCCCTCCGATTTGTCTGCGTGGTTCGACATCCTCGCGTTCTCTCTGTCGACCATCCCACCTCTGTCGAAGGACGCAACGAAAGCGCGGGCCGAGATTACCATCACCGTCTTGGACCGTGCTTTCAAGGCCTCCACAGAAAACAACCATTCCGTCAGTCTGTGGCTCAGGTACATTGCTGCTCACGAAGAACTGCTGGAGGCAGGAGAAGTCAACTATGTGTGGGAGAAAGCAATCCAAAATGCAGGGAGAGGCGCGGACAAGGCGGACCTCTGGATAGAATGGCTGGATTGGAGTATAAGAAGAAGTGCACGCGGCATGGACGGGATCCTCGAGGCTGCAGTACGGGCAGTGAGGGCTTTGCATCTGGATGAAATCGGTCGTTTGAGAGTATTGTGGAGAGTGGCTGTGGCTTTCCGAGATGCTGGCTTCTCTGAGCGAGCTACAGCAGTGTTTCAAGCGCAGGCAGAATTGTACGCCCGAGTTGCCCGCCTCCTTGATTTCTTGCTCAACTGTTCGACAGAACATTCGGCATCCCGCAGTCTCTTTATGGTCTACCTCTCGAACGCCAGCTTGGTGCTCTGGAAGAGTTTTGGGACTCGGAGCATCCGCGCCTCGGCGACGAGGGTGCCCGAGGTTGGGCTGCTTGGGTCAGCGGAGGACGGCCCGAGCATCGCGCCTTCGTGCAGACTGTACCACTTCCAGCACCGGACGTCACGACATCCGACCCTTACGCTCGATGGGCTACCGAGGAGTATTTGAGTGACCATCACTTGAACCTTCCCAAGCGTTCTGCTCACGATACGAGCAATGATGCTGACCCCTACTCGGTCATCATGTTTTCGGAAGTACAACCGCTGCTCAGCCTGCTGACTACCCGGGAGGCCAAGTTGATCTTCCGTTTGTGCTGGTTGTCCGACCTTGGATTGCCTATTCCAGGATTAACGACTGCTATGAGCCCCTCATCGACTGATGATCGATGGGCAAGCAGCTATCTGGCAACCCCATCACATCTCTCCGCTATATTCCCACCTGCAACTATGGCCAAGCGACGTATCACAGCAGATTCACATGCCGGCGTTCTGGTAGGAAGAGAACGGGAATACGCGTCGTGCGGACCTTGGTCGCCTGTTAAATCATGGGGGCGCGATACGTTTGGTCCCCTTGATAGCCTCGCTACCCGGCTCCGTGAATCGGACAGGTCGAGGGAAGGGGGTCTCAGGTGGTGGTCGCTAGAAGACGTACAAGATGTTGACGTGAATTTGGTAAGACGAGTCTTCGAACATTGCCGTTGCGGTCCACATGACATCGAATGGGATACTCTGGCACTTGCCTTCGAAGCGTGCATCGACGTGAAGAGGCAAGTGCTTCATGCTCTTCAGTGAACATGGGTACGTGCTGATCGCTCAAGTAGTGCCATCAAACTTTCCAAAAGCTTATTAGCTGACACGCCTGATTCTGTGCAACGCTGGACTGTGCATGCGCGGTTGGAACGCATCCGTGGTCGCATGGACGATGCTCGCAAGGTTTACAAGGTTGTGCTGAGCGAAACCAATGTCTCAGCGACAACACCTTATGCCGTGCAACTTATCTGGGATTACGCTGAAGCGGAATGGATCAATGGGGACAACGACGCGGCAATGCATGCCATCTCTCGCGCTGTCGGTATCAGAAGCTTTACCGGTGTCGGCCTACTCCGCACCAAACGCTCCTTGGAGGAAATGGTTGACCATGTACGAGATGGACTATGGAAAGACAGGGAATCGTGGATCAAGCTACAGGCTTTGTTGGAGTTGCTCACGTCCTCGCACAAATCAGCCATGGCGGTATTTGATGCCCACCTCTCGGAAACGGAGGGCACCGGAGAGGGTCGTCGTCGCGAGAGTTTGACAATTGCGTCCCTTGTCATGCTCTATCACCACTCCATCGTACTGCGGAACCCTATGCCTCCCTCTATCCTGCGTGAACGCCTCTACAGGGCCGTAGAAGCTTTTCCTGGAAACACGATCATTCTAGGCATGTTCCTTGAGGCGGAGAAAGGGCAGGGGCTGTGGGGTCGCGTGCGTGGTGTGCTGGGGGAAACGGCGGTCAACGGCGTTGTCCAAGAGAAGGACGTGGCGCGGCGCGTGGCGGAGGTCTTGATTGCCGGGTGGGAAAGGGGGCGATGGGACGAAGAGAAGGAAAGAACCAGAGGTGGATTGTCCGCAGCCGTGCAAAATGTCCGGTCAGTACATACAACTGTTCTTTTCTCCCGGGGTTGAACTGATGCTGGTGTACTAGAACGCGCGGAAGTGCTGTGATATGGAGGATATATCTCGAGTTCGAGATTCGCTGCGGCGAGTTCGTGCGAGCGAAGAACCTCCTGTACCGGGCGGTCGCCGAATGCCCTCTCAATAAACGTACGTTGATGCTTCTGAACAGGTCTCATGCGATGCTAACGTTGTCGCGATGCAGAACTGTATTTACTGGCGTTTGGGCCTTTGCGCTCTACGTTCACTGCAGCGGAGTTGGACAGCCTCGTAGAAACGATGGCCGAGCGCGGGTTGCGACTTCGCAGGGGTCTGGACGAGGTCGCTACATCATCACCGGCTGGGTCTGTACACTGGGCCCCCGCGTCACGGTCGGAAGACTATGGCGAGGAGGAGATCGAGGAGCGGGCGAGGGAGATGCGACGGTTGCGTCCATATTGAGGCGAATGTACTGACACTGAACACGGAACGGATTAATTGAGAGCGGCCATTGTGCAAACAAAGCACGCGCCATTGTCGAATGTTCGCACGCCTCTTCCATCCGCCCACCGCCCGCAAACGTCGACACGAGGCATCGTTTGTTGCCCCAACTCGCCCATTCTCCGTTCAAGCTGGCCCACCAACAATAGTCCGAGCCACCACCCACAGTCCTTTATCTACTCTGCTTTTCTCTTTGCTCCTCTCGTCCCTGTAACACCCATCATCAGTCCGACCCACACTACTTTATACTCGCCCCCGACGCTTGACGCAGCTCGCAGGCTTTAGTCTACACACTCATGCCGCTCTTGACCACCATCACTCCGCCTACGCCCTCACATCGACACACTGTCGACGCCGAAGAATGGCCAGATGCTGACTTCGATCTGCCCGAAGGGGCCGCCCTTCACACGCCCGACCTCGAGTCCGATAAGGAAGGGGACGAGGATTGGGACCTCGAGATGGACCTCGGGAAGACGGCAGGGGCAAAGGCAAGAGCCGTACTGGACGAAATGGCAGCACGGTCGGAGACGTCGAAACGACCGCAGATGATAACCATACGTCCGCCCCTGCCCAACGCAGACGTTGGGGAAGGTGACGAGGACGAAGGCATCTCAACGATCAAGGTCAGCGAACTACCAAAACCCCATGCACCTTCCTCTCTCTCCGTCGACGACGACATGGAGTCCGCCTTTGCTCTCCCCGAAGATATGACGCAGCTTTCCCTCCGCCCTGCATCGCTGCATCACCGCTCATCGAAGAGCTCGTTCGAGTGGACGGATAAAGACCACACGTCTTCTTCCCAGTCCTCTGACGCTTTCACCTCTCTCGGCTTCGCCGATACACCACCATCCTCAAATTATACGTCTGCCTCATCGGCGTCTCTTCCCGAAACAGAATCAGAAGAGGAGGAAGAGGAAGGCGTTTTGGACGGTCTGGTCATCCCTTCGGGGCTTTTTGACTCGGGACACGGAGTGAAGCACTTGACCAAGGTATTGGAGATGAAGAAAAAGTTGCCTGCGATTGCCGAACGGATCAAGGTCGCCTCGCCAGATCCCGAGGATGATTTCGAGGTTGGTCTCGTCATTGACGACGAGGCTAAGTTCAGCCCTAGCAGGTTGCTGCATAACAAACAGCAATCGAGAATGAGGTTGGCACAGGCGCGGTCGAAAAGTGCCCCATCAAGGCCACCTCTTGCGTTGAGGCCACCGTCCCGCCTTCGTCAGGACAGGGCCAAATCTCCCACAAACCCTCCACCTTCTTCTGTGCGCCAATTACGCCAGCTCGCAGCTTCTCCCACCACCTTCACCCCCTCTGGCCCGTCCCGCCCCGCTCAACCTACTCGTGCCCAGACCTTCCAGGCGCTTGCCTCTGCCCCACCCGCCCCATCCGCATCATTCCTATCACCGAAGCCTGGCAGCCTCCGTGGCCAGAAGTCCCACTCGGGGCTCAAGCCACCGTCTCCGCCGTCGCAAAGAAAGCTAATTAGGAAGGCATCCCTATCCTCGCTCACAGACAACAGGCAAGCTCAAGTGCCAGGCTCGGGCGTGCCCTCCGGGTCCACCGCATTGCCTCGATACGAAACCCACACCGCCGCCTCTCGCGCGAAGACGCATAGCTCGACCAGTCGCATGACCGGCCTCGATTACACCGTACCACCAACTAGACCGACCACACCATCGGCCAACCCCGTGGCGATCCGACTGACACTGCCGACGTCATCAACTCGTTTAAAATCCCGTCCGGCCATCTCTTCAGTATTTCCCAACGCCTCAGGCTCTTCGAGCGGAGCACGACCGGCGTCTCCCGTCGTTCGACGGCCATCTTCCACACTCGCCAACCGGCCAGCTCTTGTACAGAGTCCACCTCCCTCTTCCGCTGCTAAGATGCTTCGCAAACCAAAGCGCGCCAGAACATATGGCGATGGGACCGAGCTCGACGCCATCGATGATCTGCCGACGGACCGCGATAAGGAGGCCAAGTTCCGCGTCAAACCCACCGGCTACGGCAATCGCGTGCCTGGCGGCAGCTATTCTACCAGGACTTTCGATGAAGATGCCCATAAGGGTACGATGCGGCGCAAAGCGCCCCGCGAATCTGATTCGTCCACAGGTGCGTCGTTGTTAGCTCCATCTATCGTCACAAAACACTGAATGTGTTCAGGTGAACCAACGCTCAGGAAAACTGGCGGCATAGAGTTTCCCGCAAAATCTGGAAGCTCGGAAGCTATCAGGAAGAAGAAGAAGAAACATCAATCGCCCGCTAACGCAACTCCACGCAAGCCTACGCTGATACGGAACCTCGGCGGCTCCAACGCCCCGAAAGGTACGCACAGTCTTGCACTCGGCGTTACCCAAGTCTAAGGTTGTTATGCTAGTCGTGGGGGACATGAAGTGGAATCCCCAAACCCTTCGATGGGAGGGGAATGATCAAGCCCTTCGCGACTTCGACGCGGCTGTCGGAACATCCACCAGGCCTGCCCTCATCACACACTTGACCGGGTCATCAGTGGGCTCCCCTGTCGGTTCTCTTGCTTCCGGTGCTCGCATCGTGGGCAACATGTTTTTCGACCCGGATCGCATGTGTTGGATATCGACCCTGCCGCCAGAGGAAGAAGAGCCCGACGTATTTGCCGACCTTGCAGATGATGAAGAGGATGGCGATGGCTGGGAGACCAAAGGCGGTACTATCCGCGCGAACCAACATCATCAAACCGGTGGTTCTGCGACTGCAACCCCGGATCGCAGCGCCACTTCATCGGCGAGCAGTAGCCATGAGCCTCCCAGTCCTGCGCGGAGTCATACCCGGACCATATCAGAGTCCGGAAGTGATCGCGGGTCGCGTGCGTCGATGGTGTACGACGTTGATGATGACTTCGCGGACAAGTGTCACGTTGCAGAAGATAGGCACCGGACGGAAGTTCACGGGTGGAGGTTACGACCCAAGGTTGAGCCTGAGCCACGAACATGGTTGTACGAGATCCGCGCATTGGCAACGCGGAAATATTGATTCTACTAATAGTGTCCGTCTGTCTCTTATATCCCATTGGCCTGCTGTTCGTCTTCGCTTCGTACTCGTACTCGTTTTGTTGTCTGGTTCCCCCGTTACCCCCATCGTTTCTCATTCTGAACGCTGACTGCGATCTTTCCTTGTCTCGTACTGCTGTCTCTCGTTCCATCTCTGTTTCCTCCCTCTCTAGCCATGTATTACCTGCTCATGACCTCCTATGACCATATGCAATCATTTCTATCTTGACCATCGTCAGCCTTGACCGGCCCTAAGCACCGAACGACTACCCAAATACAGTCCGGCCATCATGATCGCCGATCCATTGCTGAATGCCGATAGCAGTGGTCGAGGATTGATCAAGCTCGAATGTCATGGCTCCGCTGCTAAATTCTCTCAATTGTCGGCAAAGTACCCCCTCAAGCTTCTCTCTCCGCGAGTGTCAGTTGACGGTGTAGCTGTGGTCTACATACTATCTTACGGCGGCGGTCTGGTGGGCGGAGATACCATCGATGTGCGAATTGAGGTTGGAAGGGACGCAGTCCTCTTACTGTTATCTCAGGTGTGCATGTACATCATCTCCACGCAGTACGAGCTGACCATCAAATAACCGTTGGACGCAGGGTTCAACGAAGGTTTTCAAGACGCGACCCGGTCGTCGAGCTTCACAGGATATCACCGCGACGACGACACAGGCATTCACGACGGAAGTGAAGGGAAATGGCACGGTCTTGCTCCTTCCCGACCCAGTGACTTGCTTCCGGTCAGCTTCGTACCATCAGTCCCAGGTATTCCATCTATCCGGAGCAGGCTCTGCCGCGATCCTTGATTGGTTCACGTCGGGTCGCAAGGCGCTCGGGGAAGAATGGGCGTTTACTCGATATCACAGCGTTAACGAGCTATGGGTCGAGGGAAAGCTCATTGCCAAGGACGCCATGCTACTCGAAGATCCATCCAACCATCCTGCGCAGCTTTCGACACGCGGCCTTCGCGAACGCCTATCTCCCTATTCATGCTACGCGAATCTCCTCCTCTACGGGCCTGTCCTGCAGCCTGTCATCCAAGAATTGACGGCGCTCTATGACCGGTTGACCGTCTTCAAGAGGACACAACCGGAGCCGTTGATCTGGTCACTCAGCCCGATATCCGGGCAGCTCGGGTATATAGTGAGAGCGGCGGGTATGGAGACGGAAGATGTAAAGCAGTTCCTGGCACGAGCGCTTCGTCCTCTACAGGCTGTGGTTGGCGAGGACCTGTATGGCAAAACATTCTTGTAGTATTCTCTCTTGTTCTCTGCGCGTCATGACGAGACATCCATCGGGGCTACCGGAACTACACGCTGCTGCTCAACGTGTTCATTGCGGACCAGACACACACTCTGATCACAGGTGCTTTGACGTCTTTCTCTGCAGATGCTGTTAACTATCCAGACGGCTGTGAGCAGCAATTGACAGTGCCCCTTTGTCCGGCAGAGGCGGAATTTTCACCCGCTGCTTCTGGAGCTGATAAGGTATCTGGACGCATGACGGAAGCATCCCCAGGTTCTCACTCAGTTACTTGTGTTCGTATAAATGTCTATGCTCTCCCCAGGTGCCCACTCCTCGCCGTCATGCCCTTCAACGACTCTGCCACTAGCAAGGCCGACGATGATGCACTGCCACTTCCCGAAGCCAGCGAGTTGTATTGCCCGGACGTCGATACTTCTCATGTTGACGAACGTAGATTACTTCGAAAAATCGACGTTCGCGTGATTCCTTGTCTTGCGGTGCTTTATCTCCTCAAGTAAAGCATCTACCACGTTGCGCTTTCTCCAACCCGTGACTCCAGCTTTACAGCTTCCTGGATCGAGGCGCGATAGGCAACGCAAAGGTTAGTCAGATCATCTTGAGCATTCGCGGACCTGTCAAGATGCTCATCCTATGATAGCTTTACCATATGGAGCAAGATCTGCATATCACAGACCGTCAATATCTCATTGCACTGACGGTCTTTTTCTTCCCATACGCATTGTTCGAGGTACTACGCGGATCATTGCAGCGGACTCGTGCTTGCCTTGATTACCTTTCCATAGCCCGCCAGCAACGTTCTTCTCAAGAGTATGCGCCCCTCCGTATGGCTTTCTTCTCTGATGCTCCTCTGGGGAATCGTTATGACATTACACGGTGTTCTCCACAATTACGGCGGCCTCATCGGTAGTGTTTGCAGACTGCATCGCGGGTGTGCCTTTGCTACCTCTGACACTGCCCCTCTAGGACTACGTTTTTTGCTCGGGTTTTTTGAGAGCGGCCTTTATCCGGGTATCGTCTTCTATATCTCATGGTGGGAACTGTAAACCCGGAAGGAACCGTGAAAAGACTGATAATCATCCATAGTTGGTACAAACACTCAGAACTGGGAACAAGGGTTGCCCTCTTCTTCTCATCTGCCACTGTCGCCGGAGCCTTTAGTATGCATAACCGTGCCGGAGCTGTCAGATCACTAATCTGCTTCTTGAAGGCGGTCTACTCGCGGCCGCGATATCCAACATGGACGGCGTCGGTGGAAGACCTGGCTGGGCATGGATATTTATCATCGAGGGGTTGGTCACAGTTGTCTGCGCTGTGGTTGCGTACTGGATCGTGCAAGATTACCCCGAAACGGCCCGGTTCCTGAATGAACCACAACGTATAATAATTTAAATCTTTGGATGCACGCATGGCTGAAATTGACTCAGGTGTTTACGTCATACGGCGTCTGCGCGAGGATATGCAGCTCAGCGCTGGTGGAGAGCAATTCAAGGTCAAATATATCTGGCAGAGTTTGAAAGACTGGAAAACATGGATAGCTAGTGAGTCATCGTTGTTTACTATCGGCTGCTGGACAGTCAACTTACGACGGACCAGTGGGTATATATATGGGGTTCGACGGCCCATTGTTCGCCTTTTCTTTATTCACGCCAACTATCATCAAGGAGGTACGGTCCATTATCTCGATAGTTGCACGACTATGACTTACTTGCATCCTCATGCAGTTAGGTGTGTGAAAGATGAGTTCGCCTCGAGAGCTTGCTACTAAACCCTTCCATAGGGTTCGAAGCCACCGCGGCGAATTTACTGTCCGTTCCTGTCTACGCATGGGCTTGCATTGTGACTGTCGGCATTGGCATGCTTGGGGACAGGTTGGGATCGAGAGGTTACATCAATTTGTATTCTTGTTCTCGGTGCTTGGGGTATCGAAGCTGACTATCGTGGATCATGATCTACGGTCACAGATGCTTATTTGGAACAGGTGAGATTTGCCGTTCTCCGTCAATATACGTATCATCGACGGAAACCACCAGGACTGGTTGGCTACATAATCCTCATAGCTTCAAGCAACGCGGCGCTCTCATATTTTGCCGTATATCTTGCTGCTGCGTGAGTCACCATCGGAGTCATATACATGGTGGTATAACCTATACCGTTACCGACAGGTCAATCTATCCTACCATCCGTGCGTCGTTGATGGTACATTCTCATTGAAAATGTGCTGACAACATCATTTCCGTTACGAAGCTAATTCAGTGTCAGTCAGCCCTCGACTTTTATGTGCACTGGTCTTCCTGACAACCCCCCTGCAGAGCTTGGCTGTCAAGCAATGTAGAGGGATCCTATAAGCGCAGTGTGACGCTCGCCATGGCAATCGGATGGGGTAATTTAAATGGTGCCGTGACATCGAACGTGGTAGCTGTCTTTGGCCAACTGGAACCGTCTACTAGTCTCATTGTTCTGCAGTATCGTGCAAAGGATGCGCCGTGGTACCGGTGAGCAGAATGTTACGTACCTGATTTCAGTTGCTCAGCACATGTTAGCCTTGGCCATGGCATCGTCCTCGGTGAGTTCTGGTTGAGATTATAGCGAGCAGAGACTGACGAGCCCCTCATAGCGTACATTGCGATCGGCTGGATCTGTTCTGCCGTCTTTATGATACTGCTCAAGAGAGAAAACAAAGCCAGAGAAGCCGGCAAGCGAGATGAAGTGATCGTCGGTGTCGATAACAAACGCGCAGATACGAAGAACGGCCACTACGAATCAGTCCTAGCGGCCCGCCGAGACAAAGTACGAGTTTCTGTATTGATACTCGTCTCCGAGTTGATCTTCAAAATTTACAGGGCGATAAGTGGAGTGGCTTCCGGTATGTCACTTGATTGCCAGATGTACGTAAAGCAATCTAGGACAAGCCAACCTTTCGGAATGAGTGATGCTATTGCGTAGTGTATTATAATATGGATACAATGGTTGTTAAGAGATGTCTGAGTCCTCCACGTCATGTATATCACGACCTCCGATCTAAGCTCGAAAATAAACTGGGCTGGGGAGTCGGGCCACCGAGGCTCTCCGGGGGAGGATCTAGGGGCTCGGCGGCGGAGGGCAAAGGCGCTTTCGGCTTATGGTTTTCGTCTAACCATTTGTCCATGTCGTCTGGTCGGGAGAATGGCCGCTTTCCGAGAAGGTCAATCATGTCCTCTCTGCATCGCGATAAAAATGAGCAATCAGGCGTCTCAAAGCGCATCATACAAGGAGACATACCGAGTGATTACTTCTCTTTCCAAAAGCAGATTCGCGACTTTCTTCACGTCTTCCTTGTGTTTGGTCAAGAGCTCCGTAGTCATCCGGTGAGCCTCGCTTCGGCAGATCAGTGCAAGCTAAATAGGCATGATCGTGGGACATACGTGATCATCTTCCGGACTTCGTTGTCGAGCATCTCACCCGTCTTCTCGCTAAAAGGCTTCGTGTAGCTTTCTTCTTGGCCTCGCGCACCACCATAACTGACTGGTCCGATGAGACTGTTCATGCCGTAGTTCGCACATGCCTCAAAGGCCATACGGGTGATCTTCCGTAGATCGTCTTGGGCACCGGTCGTGATATTTTCGGGACCGAAGAAGACTTCCTCTGCAACACGCCCTCCGAGTGTTGTAATCATTTGGTCACGCATTTGTGGGATGGACATCAGGTAAAGGTCCGGTGGAAGATACTGTAATCCATGTCAGCTCGTGAAACCATAGGAACAGTTACGTAGCACTTCACCTGCGCATATCCAAGGGCACCCCCGCCATGTGGAATGATAGTGACCTTGAGAAGAGGATGCGCATGTTCCAGGAACCATCCACATACGGCATGTCCAGCCTCGTGATGGGCGACGATGTTCTTCTCGTGCGGGCTCAGCACTCGGCTCTTCCTCTCCAAGCCTGCGATCACGCGGTCAATCGCACTCGTGAAGTCCTGGTCCTCGACAAACTCTGATCCTCGGCGAGCAGCATGCAAAGCAGCTTCGTTGCAGACATTGGCGATATCGGCGCCGGAAAACCCGGGCGTCAATACGGCAAGCTTCTGTGCAAGTTTTTCCGTCTCAGGAAGATTGTCCGCGAGTCGTAGAGGTTTGAGGTGGACCAGATAAATACCCTTGCGTCCAGAGACGTCTGGAAGGTCGATGGCAATCTGCCTATCGAATCGGCCAGGACGCTTCAGCGCGGGATCAAGGACATCAGGCCGATTGGTACCGGCGAGCACGACGACATGCTCGTTGGTATTGAACCCGTCCATCTCGACAAGAAGCTGGTTGAGTGTCGTTTCCCGCTCACTGTCTCCTCCGCCGATGTTGCCGCCGCCTCGCTTCCTCCCGATGGCGTCAATTTCGTCGACGAAGATGATGCAGGGTGCGTTCTTCCGTGCCGAAGCGAACAGATCACGCACGCGGGCAGACCCGACACCCACGAACATCTCAATGAACTCGGAACCGGATACCGAAAGGAAGGGCACGGACGCCTCGCCCGCCGTGGCTTTGGCGAGCAACGTTTTGCCCGTACCGGGCGGACCAGAGAGGATGGCTCCACGAGGAATCTTCGCACCGAGCTTTTCGTACTTGGCGGGGTCCTTGAGGAACTTAACGAACTCCATAATCTCCTCCTTGGCCTCGTCCATGCCGGCCACGTCCTTGAACTTGACCTTGATATCTGTCTCCTTGTTGAACATCTTCGCGCGGCTCTTCATCATACCAAAGACACCGCCTCCGCCTCCTCCGCCACCTTTCGACATCCGCTGCAGCATCCAGAAGGAGCCGGCAAGAATGAGGATGGTGGGGACGAAAGGGGCCAGCACACCATACCACGAGGTCTCGTCGTGATAAGCGACCGGTATTCGCTCGTGACTGGGGATGCCGAGCTCCCGCTGCGCGTTGTCCAGCTGCCTCTCGAAGGCTTCAACGCTGCCGATCGAGAAGTAGTAGTCACCGCCGCCAGGAGGTGAATGGGGATACATAGTCCCCGTCGCATTCGAGTGAAGTTTGACGACAACGCGAGTGCGATTGACGACCTCTAGACGATCAACCAAGCCCTTGTCGAGGAAAGCTGTGCGAAATTCTTGCCAGGTGATTTCGCGAGAAGAGGAAGAGGAGGATGAGAGGTAGTACATGATGCCGAGGGATGTGCCCAGGACGATGAGTTGCCGGGGATCGAGGGGGTTGGGGTTGCCTTCCTTCGGAGGAGGCTTGTTCCTTTGCTTGTCCTTCTGCGACGGATCCTCCCGCTCCTTCGAGTCGGGTTCTTGGGACTGGCGCCGCTGCTCCTGCTGCTCCCGCTTGTACTGCTGGAAGAAGCCTTCGAGCCCCTTGTATATTTCCTGCTGCTTGTTGGTGTCCTTCTGCGGCGCTCCCTTCTCTGCGGACTTCTCTTTTTCCTCTGCCGAGAGGCCCTTGGAATCCGTGTTCTGTTCCTCCTCCGGCTTCTTCTCGTCCTGCGGGGGCTTCTGCCCACCCGGGGGCGTCGCGAAACGGCGGGCCCATGCGACCCGCGGGATGGTCGCGGGCCTGGGAGGGCGACGAGCGGCCAGCCGCGCGGGTAGTGCGAGCGGCCTGGAGAACATGGCGGTCGGTGTCTGAGCGCTCGGGATCCCGACGACGATGCGCTCTCGAGATTCGTCAGTGGCCGGCACGGCACGTGACGGGGTCCGACAACCCTTCAGCCGACGCTCATCGGGCATGGAACCGCTGCAGTGGCTGATCAACACCGTCCAAGCAAGGGTCAGTCCAGCGCCAGCCGATACTCTCGTCAGCTCACAGACAACCCAGTTTGCAGACAACCCCGTCGTTCCCTTTCTTGACGAGGACAATTTCGTCGAGTTCATCACCTCCCGCGGCCTCAACTATCACTACTACCACTCGTCTCCCGCGAGTAAGAGCAAGCCCGTTCTCCTGCTCTTGCACGGATTCCCATCCACCTCCTATGGTCCGCGCCCTCCTTTCCATCCCTCCTTGCGTCGTTGCTCACGTCGTATGCCGCAGACTGGCGCCACCAGATCCTCTTCTTCCAGAAGCAGGGCTATGGCCTGATCGTCCCCGACATGCTTGGCTTTGGCGGCACAGACAAGCCCACCGCGCCAGAATCCTACAAGTCGAGTCTCATATGCGCAGACATCATCGAAATCCTGAATAACGAGAACGTGGAAAAGGCCATCTGCATCGGCCACGATTGGTATGCGTCGAGCTCTGCCGTTGCCTCCATTTCCTGATTGCCTGCAGGGGTTCCAAGATTGCCTCACGGCTAGCCAACTACTTTCCCGAACGCTTCACTGCATTCGCCTTCCTCGCCGTAGGCTATGTCCCGCCAGCCCCGCAGTTCGATCTGCAGGCCATCCTCGAATCTTCCAAGGCTGCCCTCGGCTACGAGCTCTATGGCTACTGGGTCTTCATGTCGCAAGAAGGCGCCGACCGCATGATTGAACACAATTTCGATTCGTTCTTCAGCATCGCATGGCCTGCAGACCCCGAATTTTGGAAGACGGACATGGCGCCGCTCGGCGGTCTTAAGGCGTGGCTGCTGGCAAACCGCAAAGAACCGCTTCCGCCCTATCTCACAGAAGAGGTGACTCTGCATGTTTCTCCATACTCCAGGATCATTTTGACGTTTCTCTAGGACAAGAAGGTCATGAAAAGCAGTTTGCTCAGAGGAGGCTTCGCTGGCGCCGTGAACTGGTACCGTGTGATCACCACCAACGTCGAGGCTGAAGATGATCGAAGTTCGCTGGATTCCTTCGTCCGCTGCGTTTCCTGAACTGATTGTAACCCCCCCCCCCGCCCGGCGCGCAGAACTTCCCCGCGAGGACTATACCGTGCCTCACCCGGTTTTCTTCGGCGGAGCCACCAAGGACTATGTCGCGGTCTCGTCCGCAGCAAAGGCGAAAATTGGGGAATATTGTCAGAACGTCACGATCAGGTATCTGTCTTATTTGTTCTTGTACGTATACACGGCTTAACATACCTGCCAGGGAGTTCGATGCTGATCATTGGTTAATTCTAAGCCATCCTGGCCAGGTATGCCGCGAACTCTGGTAGACATAACTCGCACTCCGGATAGCTCACAACCATACTAACACGCGTGGCAGGCATTGGATCACCGAGATTGAAGGGGAGAAATGGGTCGGCGATGATTCTGAAATGGTCGTTACCTTCCCGACTGCCCCAAGCAACCACTTGAAGGACAAGAAAAAGGAAAAGAAAGACAAGAAGGACATGACCGAAGAAGAGCGGCGAGAACGGAAGGAAAGGAAGGAAAGACGTAGGAAAGAGAAGGAGAGGCGGAAGGCGTCTGAGGGCGGAATTGAGCTGATTGAAGTCTCGAGTCCGGTGCGGGAAACCGCACAACAGGTAAGGGACGAGACCACATAATACCAGATGTTAAACCACAGACATTACCCACATACGTATGCCTGGAAGTGTAGCCAGTGTAGTTGTAGAGAACCCGTATTGCTGTTTGTAATGACTATAATGTGCTGCCAGTTTGTATATATACTATAGTTGCATTCATACACGAAACTCTGCAATCCAAGAAAAATAGATCTCCTTCAAACCGCCTCTCCTCCGTGATCTTCGACTTCGAATGCACAGCAGAAGGTATCTTTGTCGATCAAGATCAAACCTTTGCCATCGGGGGCCCATTTGATGTCTCGCGTATCAAATCTCTCTACATCCCCGGTGAGGTTTGATTCTTCGACAGGCATTGGAAAAAGCACTGACTAGCCGGAACACCTATGCACTCCGCCATCTCCTCCGCGACCTCATTCGGCTGGCCCAGAGTATCTTCGTCTTCGGTTTCGCCAACCCACTCGTCGCTCCATGTGTAGATCGCCCCGCTACCGCAGCAGAGCGCCAGGCTTCCGTTCCTGAGTGGGTTCCAGCGCGCGTGCAAGATCGGGTTGGAGTGAATCAGCACCGAATGCAATTTCGGTGCGAAAGGATCAGGAAATCGGGCAGGAAGAGAGGTAGACGGCGCCGGGACCGGGAACGAGTATAGAAAGACTGCCTGCGGCGAATTTTCTGGAAGATTGCGTTCAACGGCGGCTTCTTGCAGCGACGGACTAGCTGACCGAAGCGAACAAGCAAATAACTGCCATCTTTGTTCCAATCAAGTTGCACCGCGCCGCTCTTGGGATTCGGCTTGCTTGGATCAACCCGTGCGTTGGGCAAGACCTGCTGACCTCGGAGACGTTCGTCTTATGGCCATGATCAAATACATCTGCGTGCGTGCCGCGGATACAGAGCGGAGCTTACAGGAGAGGAACCCGCGTCCCTGCGTCGCTTCAAGCCAGTTCGAGGGCTCTCGCCAGACCGTCTAGCATTGCCGATCAGGGAGGGTGTTTTTCACGCCAAGAGGAATGCCCGTACCACGCCAGATGGAATCCGGGCGTAAAATTCAAGCACGACAGCAGGGGTCCAGGTCAAACTATCCAGAATGTGGATCTGTGCTAAGTCAGCGATGGGGGGCATCGCTGGGATGAATGATGCATGCCTTGTCGTCCCACCCGCCGACGGCAACGAAGACTCCGGACGGATGCCATGCAACCTGTCGAACGCCAAAACCTGGGTCCGGACGAGGCGAAAACGTCGCCAGCTGTTCGCCGGCTAAACTCAGGATGTGTAGCTTGTACTGGACGCGATTATCAGCTTGTCGACCATGGCGGTGGTATGATACATACTTCCAGGGGCCCCTCCCATACGGCGAGATGATTGCCTCGAGGAGAGAGGCTGAGCGCCGACAGGGAGGATGTCGGTAAGGGATAATGCTACCCACGCAGACTGTCATCCAATTTATTCCCGCTCGCGGAGAAAGGCGTCACGCAGCACCTACCCTAACGAGTTTGTAACCGTCAATGGCGTCGTAGACGCCTACGGTATCCTTGGATTTGTGCCTTTCGGCCAAGACGAAATAACGCCCATCGGTCCGAAATGCATATCCTGAGGGAACCCATTCATGCGGTCAGTGAGATGGAACGCGGCTTACTGAGCCACTGTTCGACCCACCTCGATCAGGATGTACCGGGTATTGAATATACGTCGCCGTTCCGGTAACCAGAGACCAGATAGTAACTCTCAGCTGCGGTAGGATGACGAAGATTGTGATACATCTGAATTGCTGATGAAGCGTACTCACACCCCACTCCGAGAAGCACAAGATGCTCCTGCCATCGGGGGCCCACTCGGCCTTGACCAGGCCCTCCGCTCCGGCCTCTATACGGCCGCGCCACTCTTCGTCACGCATCTTGAAGACGGACACCACCCCGTGCTTTGCGCACGCGGCGAGGAGGTACTCTGAGTCGCAGGCCCATGCGGCATGAGTAATGAGCTCAGGACTGGCGTTGGCTCTGGCAAGCGGGGCGATTGCCGAGGCGGTCGCGGAAGGTGTGGCGTCCACGAGCCATGTGCGCGTGATGAGGAAGGTGTCCGTCCGACGGACGATAAGGCGGTCCTGCACGGCCGTCAGAATCCAGTTTGCGCCGGGGCTGAAGGCGACGAGGCCCGCAGAGTGGCGATAGATCTATTGGCCAGTGAGTTTCGTTGCCTGGATGTCTGCGAGGAGGAGGAGGAGCTTGCCTCGGTGAAGTCCATTGAGGCGGGCCACGGCGAGACCCGACGCCAATCCCACCCGGTTGCGGTTGATGGGCGGTGGCTGTGCCGGATTAGGTCGCCCGGATGACGTTCAGCTCTTACTTAACCTCGGCCTATTTATCCGTGTTGCCCCCCATGATTTCCACATATATGAGATGTAGCGGTGGCGACCCACCACTGCGCCCGCTTTGCCTCGCGACACTCCCCTCATGTCCGGTTCTGGTCCCAGCCCCAGTCATTCAGGCGACCTCAGGACCGGTACGCCTACGGTCATCGAGCGCGACGACGGCAGCGACTACAGCCACAACCCGGACAACGAGGAGATACATCATGAACAGTACCCGGAACCCAACAAGGACGGCCAGTATGATCCGTTTCTGGTCCGTTTCGAAGAAGGCGATCCCGAGAACCCCAAGGTGCGAATGGCTGGGAAAGATGGGAAGCGTGTTGCTGGGAATGACGCGAACCAATAGAACTGGTCGTTTGCACGAAATACATACTTGACAATCGCTGCCGGGGGCTTGGTTTTAAACGCGTAGGTCGCGCTGTGCTACCGGCCAAGTATTCCATCCTGACCGGTTTCAATGCAGGACGTTTGCGAGCTCCGCTCCGTCTGGAATCGTACCGCAGCTAATAGAGGAATTTGGGTTCGGAGAAGAGGTCGCCACCCTTACTATCTCACTCTTCGTTGCCGGATACTGCATAGGGCCCTTACTATGTGAGCTTCCACCACTTCGTGATGGGTGAGCACTGATCACTCACCGCATCCACGTTAGGGGGTCCGCTCTCTGAGCAAATCGGCCGTAAACCGGTATTCCTTGGGACATTCATCGTTTATTTTGCCTTTCAGATTGGATGCGCCTTGGCTCAGACCACGGCGCAAATCATCATATTTCGTTTCCTTGGCGGCATGTTTGCTGCAGCTCCACTCGCTAACAGCGGGTCAGTGCAATCACCCTTGAGCACGCATTGCGTCTGATTCCGTCAAAATGCAGGGCTGTACTGGCAGATATATGGGACAACAGGACGCGGGGTACGGCTATGGTGAGAGTCTGTGCCGTGGAAATGAAGAGTGTGACTGATGTCGTATAGGCGATCTTCACACTAGCTCCCTTTGCCGGTCCTGCAGGCACGTGCATGATAATCGCATTTTCTGCAGGTCTTAACTTGATTTTGTCATTGATACAGTGGGACCTATAGTCGGAGGCTACATTGCCGTATCCGGGACGTCATGGCGTTGGGTGTTTTGGGTGCTGGCTATATACGTTTGTCCAACCCCCCTTGGCGTCCAATCTGATGAATAACGTTACTTTCTAGGCTGGAGTCACCACCATCCAGATTATACTCACGATTCCAGAGACATACGCGTATGGATTGCGTTTATCTTCCTACAGGTTTGCAAACAATCTTATGTCTCCTGTAGGCCCATCATCTTGGTTGGAAAAGCTAAGAGAAAGCGGATACAGACGGGTGATGATCGGTACTATGCTCCGATGGAGAAGACGAAAGTGCCGCTCAAACGCCGTGCGGAGGAAGTGCTTGGCCGACCGTTCAAAGTCCTGTTCCGAGAACCCATGTGAGCATGCACAGGTACCGTTTTGATAGGATTCACTGACAATCGCGCAGGTTGATCGCCATCACGCTGGTAAGTTTGGACTTCTTGAATCCACACTTGCTCCATAATGACGCTTGGAATATAGTACATTTCCGTGAGTTCCATGCTTCGCAAGTTGTCTCGGATGTTTCTGACACCGTTCTTAGTTTATTTACGGTTGTATATACCTCCTCTTCGAGGCATATCCCATTGTCTTCACGCAAGGACATCATTTCAACGCTGGTAAGTCGATGGCTCGTCAACTTGGTAGATATCTCCATTGAACACGTGTGCCAGGTGCATCAGGACTGATGTTCTTGCCCCTTCCGCTGGGTGGTGCTACCGCTGTCGTGATGGTGAGAGTTGGCTAACGACGATCATACCCGACATCGCTCACTCAAACAACGACAGTATATCCTGTATTGGATGCCTAAATACAACAAACAGGTCGACAAGTATCATCCGCATCCTGTACCCCCAGAAGTTCGTCTTCACATGGCGGTTGTGGGCGCCCCGGCGTTCGCAGTCGCTTTCTTTTGGTTCGGGTAAGCGTGTGTATCGCACGTGCCCGAGGGGAGAGAAGCCTAACCTGTACTAGTTGGACCTCGTTTTCCAGCGTAAACTACTGGGCACCTATGATGTCTGGTCTCGTGCTGGGATTTGGTATCCAATGGCTTTTCGTAAGTGGTCTGGCAGCCCAACTGCAGAGCGGGTGGCCTGTACTCACTGCCGAATTCTAGTTGCCGCTGTTCAATTATATGGTGGACGCTTATCTGTTCGTGGCCGCTTCCGCTTTATCCGCGAATACGGTTGTACGTAGTCTGTTCGGTGCAGGGTAAGCCGAATCACCCCCACTCCACTCGCCTTCCCCGCTGATGCTGTATTCGCAAGTTTCCCGCTATTTGCGCGACAGATGTGAGGCTATTTGTCAGTACCATATTTCGCCGATACTTAGCACCTTCCAGGTACGTCACGCTGAACCCAAGATGGGCGTCAACGCTGCTGGGATGCATCGCTGTTCTCCTCATACCTATCCCCTTCTTGCTAATCAAGTGAGTGTGCCGTTGGCGTGATTACAGGGGCTCAGCTGATTACGGCTTCCAGGTTCGGCCCGAAGCTGCGCGAGAAATCCAAATATGCGCCGACACATCCTCCACGCCCGCCTGCGGAAAAGCAGAAGGAATCCGCATGATTTGTCACCGATGCACGCAACAGACCAAAGATATTCTACACGAAGGTACTGGCTGCATCTATCGTAAATGTTTTGGGAACCGCGTATATACAACCATAGCGCTAGTCAATAATTTTGTGTCACAGCCACCCGGATGTTATCTAATCTCCACACTCTGCGATCTCGCCAAAACCGTGAAGCCGCTTCTCATGTCCATGCGAAAGTACTCTTGTGGTGCTCCGACGGAATGAATGATCATGGTCAGGGAAGGAATAGCGGGCTGACGCGCAGCTTTGCTCTTGTCCATGGGTCAGAAGTCGTCCGCCCCAACGCCCGCAAAGATGTCTCCAGTTCAGATCGATTGGTCTAAGGTAGACCACCCCGAGCACCTCCTGCAGCGGTTCCCCAGTCGTCGATCTGTCAGTTTCTCTCGCTTTGCCAGGCTGGAAGAAGGTTTACCGGTTGATAGATCGTCTACGGTACGAAGGGGGTCGTATCTTCGTCGCAACCTCTGGCCACGGAGGCTGGCTTGGAGATCTTAAGGAAGGGAGGTAACGCGGGTACGCTGATTCGTCGACGTTCGTCCAGAACTGGTTGTATACTGAAGATATCGACAGCCGATGCCGCTGTCGCTACCTCCGCGGCGCTGAATGTTACGGAACCGAGCTGCTGTGGTATTGGCGGGTAAGGCACTACGGTTCGACCATCGTTAGCCTCCTTAAACGCTCGCTGCAGAGATGCGTTCTGCCTTTTCTTCGATGCGAAGACGAAGGAAGTGAAGGCGTTGAATGGGTCGGGTCACTCTCCCCAGAAGCTGACCCTGGACTACGTCAGGAGCCGCGGCATCGACGGCAGCAACATTCCTGCTACGGTGAGCGCCGAGCATGCTCTTCATGTACTAGACAACCTTACCGTTTAACAGGATTTGAACTCTGTCACGGTACCCGGTGCCGCTGCAGCTTGGGTGGACACGGTCGAAAAGTTCGGGAGCGGCAGACTTTCAGTCGCGGAGGTTTTGGCCCCGGCCATTCGCTTGGCCGAAGAGGGGTGCGTCAGCCCAACCCGACCCTCATCGTCCCGACACTAAGTTGCTGGACAGTGTTCCCGTTTCGGAAATCCACGGCTTCTCCGTACGTTCAACGATCTATCGGCATCGTTCTCGGCTGACGCGGTCCTTTAGTGGAAACGCTCGGAGCAGCTCATCAAGAATGCCTCGCCCAATGCCGACGAGATGCTTCTCAACGGCAGGGCTCCGAAACCAGGCGAAATCATGACCTTCCCCACTCTGGCTCAGACGTTCCGCGAGGTAGCTGAGAAGGGGAAGGATGGTTTCTACAAAGGCCGCGTTGCGCAGGCGATCGTCCATCTCATACAGAGCAAGGGTGGCGTGATGGAGCTCGAAGACCTCGCGAAGCACGAGACGACGTTCGTGGAACCGATCAAGTATACCTACGGTGGGGACGTGACGGTCTACGAGGTGTGTTCGAGGTGCTTTCGCGATGCAGTATCCAATGGTCACCCTCATCGCAGTGTCCACCCAACGGCCAAGGTATCACCGCACTACTCGCGCTTGGTATTCTCGAAAGCATGCAAGAGCAAGGAATTATCGGCAATATACTGGAGATGGAGCACAACTCGCCTGAATACTTGCACACCCTTGTCGAAACCTTGAGGTGCGTTGTGAGTCAGACCTCGGGATCCCATCACTCATCACTCGTCGGTTTTGCAAAGGTTGGCATTTGCCGATAGCCAGCACTTCGTGAGCGACCCTGAGGTCGAACACGTCCCGGTCGAGGCACTCCTCAACAAGGAATATCTGGCGACCCGCGCAAAGCTGTTTGACCCGAAGAAGACGAACCCGCAAGTGGTCCACGGCAAACCCGTGCACTCGTCGGACACGGTCTACTTCTCTGGTGGGAAGAGCAAGCGCTCTGTTTGCGGATGCAAGTCACTCACGATACGATCCAGTGACCGATCAGTGGGGTAACGCGTGCAGTTATATTCAGAGCAACTATGCCGGTGAGTTGCTCACAACGGTGGACCGCTCGTGCATCGACTGACCATCCATCCCAGGGTTTGGAACCGGAGGTACATGCTGACACGTGCTTCATGACAGCGCTCCGAACTGACACCCCTCGCCAGCGATCCCCAAGGGCTGCGGATTCACGCTGCAGAACCGCGGATCCAACTTTACCCTCGTCGAGGGGCACGTCAACATGCTCAAGGTGCGCTTTCGATGCCCCAACGCCAGCAGCCGTAAACTGAGTAAGCGCGCACGATAGGGAGGCAAGCGGCCGTACCACACCATCATCCCCGCGCTGGCCAAGCGCGGCGACGACCTCTGGCTCTCGTACGGCGTCATGGGCGGGTTCATGCAGCCGCAGGGCCACGTGCAGGTGCTGCTGAACATGCTGCGCGGGTACGGGCCGCAGGCGGCGCTCGACGCGCCCCGGTTCTGCATCTCGGCGGGCAGCCCGGACTCGGAGGCGAAGCAGACCGGGATGGCGGGGGACATCAATAGCGAGGTTTACTTTGAGGAGGGCATCTCGGACGAGACGGTGAACAAGCTCAGAGGTGCGCGGTCACTTCCCCTGCTCTTTTTCCCTTGTTGGTGATCGATGAATGATGTGCAGAGATGGGCCACGACGCGAGGCAGCTCAGCGGCTATGCGAGGGGCATGTTCGGGCGTGGCCAGGTGATCGAGAAGATCGTCGATCCGTCCGGGCGGACGGTTTGGGCCGCTGGATCGGACTTGCGCGCGGACGGCCACGCGGCGGCGCAGATCTGAGCAAGATAAAGTAATGCGCGACGAGACCGTTCAAAAGAGATGTACACGATATATGCTTGCGCTAACACAATGGAGAATAAATACCAATAACGCGCGACGATAGTGGTTTACATCCGTCGTTGTCGCTCGTTGCCGACTAAGCCAAAACGTAAGATCGTGTAGCAAGTACGAGGCGCTGGTATCCTTACCGGCTTGACGAGACCGATACTCGCGCAACTCCTTCGTCCTGTCCGGCCCTCGGATATGACCCCAGCCGGCGAGCGGAACAACGATCACAGTCATGTTGTCTTCGCCGCCAAGTTCCTCCGCGAAGGAGAGGATGCGGCCGGCAGCGGTGCGGGGATCTGGCGCGTCGCGGGCCAGGTCGACGATCTCGTCGTCGGAGAGGATGGAGGAGATGCCGTCGGAGACGAGGACGATGTATGCCCACTCTTGTCCTTATGGATGAGGGATCAACCACAAGCGCACAATAGGGTCACGGAACGGTGCGTACTCTCGAGGAGCTTGGTGCGTACTTCCGGTTCGGGGGTGACGCCGAACGGCTTGTAGCGTAGGTCGCCGAGGCTGGACTGGGTGAGATATACAACCCAAGTCGGTCATGTGCATACTCACCATCGTGTGTTAGCCAAAGCGCCCATCCACCTTTGGGAAAACTCAGTAGGCAGACGCGGCGGCGAGGGACGGTCATTTACCTCGACTCTCCGAACGAATCTGTGATCAGCGAGGACCCCATGGTCCGACGTAATCGGATGGCTTCGACTCGAGCGTCCGGATGGTGGGTCTCTGTCATGGGCTGCGCTTTGCCTCCGTCGGTGGCGCACAAGAGGACGCGCGTATCGCTGTATGATGGTGAGCGCCGCGAGCGATGCGAACTGATCGCTAGCCTCACCCGACGTGAGCTACGGTGAGCGAGACTTGCTTGGCGTTGAAGAAGGGCGGTTGAGGCTGGTCCAAGGTGTGGAGGACTATCACGGACGCGGTGCACCCGCATTGTTTGGCGTACTTGTCCGCGGCCAGATGCCTGTCGACCTGTGCCGCCCAGCCGGTCACGAAAGGACCACGGAAGGGAAGGAGAAGGAGACGGACTCACGTCGAAGAAAGCGAGGGTGGCGCGAGCCTCGAGGTCCATCTCGTCCTTGCAGTCGCCATGGACCCAGGGCGCGAGGGCGCCGCCGCGAAAGCGCTTGAAGTAGCCGCCGATCTCTTGGATCCAGGCGTACATCTCGGGGATCTGTTCCTTGTGAACATTCTCAAAGAGGCCGTGGAGTTCTTGGCGACAGAACTGGGATACCGCTGGCAAAGACGGTCAACAACTGAGGCGGAGCCAGGTCGGTTTCGAGACGCACCTGATCCGCCGTGGCTGGGGTCGTCAATATACCGGACTGGTAGGGAGGTTCGATGGACGACCTACCCGTCGTAGATGCCGACGAACAGGGCCTGTCGGGCGATGGCGTCGTTGCCGAGTTTGGCGGGGTCCCAATCTATGGCGTGGCTCTTTTTGGCGCTGAGCCGGAGCTCGTGCGGGTCGAGAGAGAGGGCGGAGAAGGCGTAAAAGTCCTCCTGGTGACTGCGCATCGATTGGATTATAAGGGGAAAGGGCAGTGGAGGACAAGTGAGCTACCTTCGTGTGCCGCGAGAGTTGGCGACCCCGACGATCTTGGAGGACGAGAGAGGGATGCGGCCGGCGCCGTCTGCAAAGCGGTGAACGGACTGGGGTGGTGAGAGCGCGGGAGGGACTGACCTGGGGTAGCGAAGCGGATGTAGTCGTGATAGCGCCTGGGACGGGGGCCACGTCCGACGGAGCCTGCACGAGAGCACGGCTGGGACAGTCTGAGCGCCATGCCCGCCCCGGAACAGACGCGCGACGCAGAGATGGGCCGATGACGTCAGCGAAACACGCGCGCGCGCACACGTGCCTCCGCCGCCTCCCCCACGTTCGACGCGCTCGACGGTCGCGGCGAACGCAGCCCCGACGCGCGTTCGAGCCAGCAGCGCAGGCACGTCCAGCTCTGCGCCCCCGCCAGGCAGGGACGGATCCCGCTGATCCGTCGACGACGAGCCAGTGAGCTCGACCGAACGACGCCCGTGTGTGTTGGGCCTCTGCGCTTATTCGTCCGGCTTCTTGCTCTGCGCGGGCTTCTTCGGCCCTGGATGGCCCCATGACCGTCCATATAATATAAAATCTCACCCGTAAGCCGTGCTCGCCGTTCGCTTGCCAGCATCGAGCATCGTCGCGATCATGCACCGCGTTCATGCCACGCTGCTCCCGCTGGTCCTGCTCCTCGTCCAGCTCGCGAACGCGAACCTTGTCCCCCGCGTCGTCTCCTCCTTCGCCGGCGAGACGAGCACGTTTGATTTCCCACCCAACGGCGCCACGGTCACCGCGACCGACACGGTAAACTTTCCGGATCCCTCAGAGGTCGGCTTTGCCGGTCCCACCCCCAGTCAGTTCCGACCCTCTCTCTCTCTCTCCCTCTGCGCACCTCTTCATACCTTCCGCCCTCTCTAGCTGGGGACGAGGCCGAAGCGATCGCCACCGCTCCCGTCCTCGCCAAGGTCGACACCGCCTTTCCGTTGATCGACCCCAAGGCGGCAGGCAAAACCCAAAAGGCTTTCAGGGTCATCGATCACTGGGGCAACCTCTCGCCCTTCCAGTCGATCGACTCGTCCGTCTACGGCCTGCAGGACGCGTCCCCGGTCGTCCCGGACGGATGCGAGCTCAGGCAGGTTCACCTCCTCCACCGTCACGGCGCGCGGTACCCCACCGGTGGATCCGACCCGTCGGCCTTTGCCGCCAAAGTGCACGCCGCTGCGACCAACGGCACCGGCTTCAGCCCCAAGGGCGCCCTCTCGTTCTTGAACACCTGGACGTACAAACTCGGCGCAGAGATCTTGACTCCCTTCGGCCGAGAGCAGCTGTAACGTCGTCTAGCCAGTGCACTCTTCCTCAGTGGATTCACACCACGCCTTTCACCAGCTTCAACCTTGGCGTCGGCTTCCGCGTCAAGTACGGAGATCTGCTCAAGGGCTTCGATGACTTGCCCGTCTGGCGAACCACCTCCGAAGGTACGTCATTCGCGATCAAACCTTATTATGATATCCTGCCGCTGCTGATCCCGCGCACCTGCAGCTCGCATGGTGGACTCGGCGCTGCACTTCGCTGCCGGCTTCTTCGGCGTGCAGTCCTATCAGTCCGACTACCACCAGCTGATCGAGATCGAGTCTGACGGGTTCAACAATACGCTGGCGCCGTACGAGGTCTGCACCAACGCCAACAACGCAGCCGGCTCCTTTGGCAGCATCCAGGCCGCAAAGTGGGTGCAAATTTACCTCAACAAGACCGTCAAGCGCCTTGCGCCGCTGCTTCCCGGCTTCAACCTCACCGTCACCGACGTCTTTGCCATGCAACAGTGCGTGGCGTTTATCCCGAGTTGTCTTCTTCTGTTCTGACGGTCCTTCGACAGGACCTGTGCTTACGAAACTGTCGCCCTCGGCTTTTCGTCGTTCTGTGGGCTGTTCACCGAGGAGGAATGGAAGGGCTATGAATACGCTAACGGTATCGCTCTCTCGCGCCATGATGCACCGTGTGCTCTGTCCTGAGAGCGCGCCTGTCGTCGGCAGATCTGCAATTCTGGTACTCCAACGGTCCCGGCGGTCCCACGAACGCCGCTCAGGGTATCGGTTACGTTCAGGAGACCATCTCGCGCTTGACCCAGACGCGAATCACCAACTTCGACACCTCCGTCAACGGCACGAACGTCGCGTCCAACATCACCTTCCCGCTCAACCAGCCTATTTTCGTACGTCTTGTCGAGCGCGCATCTCATTGATCGCGAATCCCGTTAACGCCGTCGCTGCGTGTTCAGGTCGATGCGACCCACGACACCGTGATTAGCGCCAGTAAGCGTCTCAAGTCTCCATAGCACTCCCCACGCCAACTGATCCGCCGCCGCCGCCGCGTGCACAGTCCTCGTCGCCTTCAACTTTACCGCTCTAGCCGCGAACGGGCCTCTGCCCACAGACCACATTCCCAAGGACCAGGTGAGTGGCCCGGTCCACCCCCTTGCCTGGCAGATGAGGCGCTGACGCGCGCACGCCACCGCCACCCAGTCGTACATAGTCACGCGGATCGCGCCGTTCGCGAGCAACCTCGTCGGGCAGGTGCTCGCGTGCCCCGCCAAGTCGGCCGCGCCGACGCACATCCGCTGGATCTTGAATGATGCCGTGCTGCCGCTCACGGGCGTTCGGGGATGCGGTCACGACGACAAGAACGGACTGTGCGAGCTCGACGCGTTCATCTCCGGCACCAAGGCGCGCATCGCCGAGGTAACGCCGCTTTTTCTCTTCGCACCGAAACGGCCATTGATAGCGATGGTTCGCCCTAAAAACAGGTCGACTTCAACTTTGATTGCTTTGCCAACTACACGATCCCGGTGCCGGATAACATCATCGACGGCAGGTTTCCGCCGGCGCTGAGGAACGCGACCACGATGGCTTGAAAGGGTTTAATACGCCTCACGTCGAGCGGCGAAGCTCAAGGTTACGAGAGAAAAAAGAACGATTGCCTTTCCATACGTAAAGATCCGGCGATTGCATTCTGGAACGGAATGTTGGTGCCATACAATAGCACTTTTTCCCCCGGGATCCAGCATGCCATGCGTGCGCAAAGCCCGAGGCGCTCTGTGGAGGGTTATGAATCCGCACGTCAGAGCATGACTGACGGTGCGCTCGATCCCCGTTTGCACGTCGGGATGGGTCGATCTGGGAGTGTATCCTTCACGTAACGGGCGTTCGTGCGGCCCATGAAATCGCACGCGCGGGCTGCCCTCGATGGCTGATAAGCCCGATCTGTCCTATCCTTGGGGAGTTCATATTTGCGGCTTGGCCGGGGGGTCAGATGGTGCCGAGCGCTACTCGCGTACTTCATGTGCCCGGGACGTGTGACCGCGGGCTTAAGGCCTCGATGCAATCGCAACTGCAGCCTTCCCGAACAGGTGATGTCTTGCATTTGCGCACTACTTATACTGCGCGGCTGGGAAGGAGAAGGTCCGGGGATGCAGGTGGCGGTGTGCCGAATCCGACCGCCCGAGTGCGGGAACGAGCTGAATGGTTCCATGAACCGCAGATAGATATATATACGTACCGATAAGTTCAGAACGAACATGCTGTGCGAAGACGTAGGCACCCGTGCTTCGTACTTTTGCTATCGCAGACGCCTCCTCGCTCCGTGGGTGGCGGGGCACGAAGGGGGACACGAGGTGCGTGCGTCTCCCTGTTCGCGTCCTGTGGCAGGCTGCACAACGACAGCATACGTTGCGCAGGCACCCGGTCGAGATGGATTCGTACCGTAGAAACGCCAGGCCAACAGGAGCAGACGGCGACGGACTGAATTGGCAATATTCCGTTCGGGGGATGCCGGCGAGACGAAGAGATCCCAGATCTCAGGCCAATTCCCATCGGGCCTGCACCAGGTTCCCGCGACGTGCCACCAGGTACCTAACCTTGTCCTGTCCCCGCAGCCCCCGAGCGACCGAACGTCGTATATAATGTCCCCCGGCTCGCGCCCCGCGCGCGTCATATCACCACCGTCCTCTGTAGTCTACGGCTGAATACATATATCCCCCTTTCCCCCCTGCGCCTCCCCGCCGATGGCCAGTGGCAATGCCACGCAGACCCAAGACTTCGACTTTGGCATCCGGCTTGGGATCGTGTTCCTGGCGGAGGTGCGCGTGTGCGCGTTGTTTGATCCATCGTTGGAAGGACGCTGACCGGTATTCGCATTGCGTAGGCTTTCGGCGTCTCCGCCGCTGCCGTCCTGGGGCTGCTAGGCTATATTGCGGTCCGTCTCCGTCGACCTCCTCCTCATCCAAGATCCGCAGACGTCTCAAACCCTGCCTGCAGTACAGCGCGGTGACGATCAAGAAAGGCGCGCTGCGGCACTGGTCGACCGTCACCCACGTCCACTGGTACTTCCTGAGCTTGCTCGTATCGGAGCTCATACAAGCGATCGGTGAGGCTTCCCGTATGCACGCGGCGATCGACGCTTATCTCTGGGCTCGTCCAGGCGGTTTACTCGATATCAAATGGGTAATAGAAGCACGTGTCACCACGGGATCATATTGCACGGCCCAAGGTAAGGTTTCTTGAGCATGAGTTTGGTGCCAAGACCGCAGGGCTGTACTGAACGCGTGGGCGCAGGCGTGCTGAAAAATATGGGTGATGTTGGCGTCGCGCTGGCGTGAGTCTGGTGTCTTCTTGTAGGTCGACGCTCTGACATCCTGAACCGGCCATTGTAGATCGTTGGTACGATTGTATTCACCAGGTGGCGAAAGTTATGTGCTAAACGACGTTTTTCATAGGCAATTGCTCTCCATACCTTTCTCATCCTAGTCTTCCGATGGCAACCGAAGCCATCGCCTCGTGTTGCGATTGCGGTGCTTGCCTGCATATGGACTTTTCTCATACTCATCCAAGTGTACGTTTACCTGGTTTCGACCGTACACACCCGACACTGAGTTGTGCGTTCAGGGTGATATTTGGAAGTCGCAAGAAGAAGTACTATGGCGATACCGGTTTTTGTCCGTCGTCCACTGAAGTGTCCGCTTTTTTTTCTTGTCACTTAACGAGTCGGCTGCATAGGGTGCTGGATCGAACCCGCATACGCGGCGGAGCGCATCGGACTTGAGTATGGGTGGATGTGGTTCGCATGTCTGATCAACCTGGTGCTCTACACCCTCCTCGCGCTCGTCATCCGCGGCTACGTCGTCGTGGACGGCATCAAATTTCACGTACCGCGGCAGGAGGAACGCGTGCAGCTGCGGTCCTCGATGGGGTCCACAGCAAAAGACGCCACAGGTATCGCTTGGCGCATGCTTTTCGTGAGTGTCCGATTGTCGTGTCGTTCAGGGGGCTGTCTCACGCTGTTCATCTAGTACCCGGCTGTCTACACTATCACCGTTATCCCGATCGCCATCGTGCGGTGGGCAGCATATTTCCACAGCGTACGCGTCCCTTTCTGGGCAACGATACTGTCCGACTTTGTTTTCGCATGTTCCGGCTTGCTTAACGTCCTCCTATTCTCGCTCACTCGGCCCACCCTCGTTCCCAAACGAGCCCGTCGATCCACGCAAATCCTGATCACTCCTCTTGCCTCACATAACGCGTCTTCGCCCTCTGGGCGTTCTCGTAGCCTACATCCCTCGCACGAATACTTCGACCACGACGAGGACTTCATACACGAGCCGTGGGCCGTCGCACCGCGACAATCGACCGTTACTCCTGCTCCAGAACACAAGAGATCGATACTGGACTTGAATTTCCCTGAGCCGATAGCATAGTGCCTATATGTACCAGTAGACTCGTAGACAACATCTGTATTTGATCATTCATGCGTTTGGCTTCTCATAATGAATCCACCAACCTTCGGAGACTTCGCGCTCGTTCCCATGCTGAATTAGCATGTTAGCGGGATGATGTTGCACGGTCCCTGAGCATCGCTCTCGGCTGAGGCCGGTGGAATGGTTGGCAACACCATGTGCTTGTGCTTCGACCCACTGCAGTGCAGCGTCGGCAGGCGACGCCACTACTCCCCTTCCATCCTTCTGGCTCGAACCGGAACACCGACCGCACACGAACCTAATCCTTCGATCACCGCATGGAGACGGAAAGGGGCAGCGCAAATTTCCATGGCGAAGAATTTTCGTTTCCGTGCTCCGGCACTACATCGCCCACTAGTGCTATCATGCCTGTCAGATACACATGGACGCGTATACCTCTAACTCCTCATATATGTCCTGGAGATCTTCCGTGATCCCGTTTTCCACCAACTCGTCCCCGGCACCCGACTGCCCTTCGCTGGTCCGCGGCGTATAATCCCCTACACTCAGGGAAACCCTCCGCGTCAGCGCAACCATGACGGACGGAGATTTCACCTCGGGAACGCTCGCTGGTATCGGAGTCATCACCGCCGCTTTCGGTGTATCTGCTTTGGCCGTTCTGCTTCTCCTGTTGCACATCGGTGTACGTGATAGCTATCAGCGCACAGCTCGCTTCTAGGCTCATTGTTGCTTTGATACAGTATAGTGCCGCGGTTGACGACCAAGGCGCACGAAATAAATCGCCACAGTTCTACTATGTCATCAGTCTCTTGGTTTCTGAGCTGGTCCAGGCAGTCGGTATGCGAAATGACGGCTTCGATGACCCGTTCAAGCGCGGCTGACACGAGCCTCATTGCAGGCGGCATACTAAACGTTAACTGGATCTTGCAAAAGGTGTCAACTGCCAGATGTGAGATCAACTGCCGTTGCTGACTATCGGACAACTTGCAGAGCGTGGTGGAGGGGTCTTACTGTTCAGCGCAAGGTGCTCTCAAGCAACTTGGCGATGTGGGTGCTGCTTTGGCGTAGGTGTCATGACTGGATTCTTGATGTAGTTGACTGATCTGTTCCTCCCCCCAGAAATCTGGTATGCGAGCATCGTTGCTACACCGCCAAATGACGCTTAACCAGCATCACACAGGCGATTTGCATCCATACATTTGCCGTGATCGTGTGCGAGTGGCGACCGGATGCCTCGCGCTCGTCTTTGATTCCACTTACCGTGGTACCCTCCATATGGGTGTTCATCACCCTTATCGTCGTCATTGCAGCGGCGATCCACCCGGGCTACTACGCCAACACTGGGCTTTGTTCGTCGCGTCTTTCATTCGGAGCAGATATCGTTTTGACCCGATACCTGTAGGGTGCTGGATCTCAGAGAATTACTTCTATGAACGGCTCTTTTTGGAGTACATTTGGATGTGGACGACCGCATTCCTGAACGTGTTGCTCTATTTACCCGTCTATCTCAAGATTCGCGGTTTCATCGAAGTCAGATCCGGGCGATTAGCGCTCACTCCGAAGGAGGAACGGGTGCATGTAGCTACCGCCGTGGCCGCGCCTCGACGGAGAATGGGGAAATACGCAATGCGGATGCTCCTCTACCCCGCGATCTACATCTTCGCTGTGAGTGACTATAACCTTCCCTTGCTAGCATACCATCTAAAACGTGATTATCCGTGAAGATTTTGCCGATCGCCGTGGTGCGGTGGATCAACTTCGTCAATTCCATTTCTGTGCCTCTGTGGGCAACGGTACTCGCGGATGTCTGCTTCGCGTCTTCGGGCCTTCTGAGCGTCCTGCTCTTCCTCAAGACCAGGCCCGCGCTTGTGCGATGGAACAAGATGCCGGTCGCGACAATCGTCGTTTCCAGTTATGGACCATCGTACTCCCGTCGAAGCGTGGCCCTCCCCATGAATGAAGAAAACTGGGATGAGGCCCTCGGCGATATCAAACTACCGAATCATTTTGCACTATCTTCAACAGAAACTGGCCTCGATACGAAGATGAATGTATGATTGATCACATGTCGCACGAGGTTGCTTAGGGGAGGAGCTAGTACTAGTACTCTCAAAGAGTGCACCACGCATTGTATTATAGATATACGCTACGATCCCCAGACCCAGGTCTTAGATGGACACTAATGGTGATTGGAGCTAGATGTATGGTGTAGCCCAGCGATGTATTTCGTTCGAAGTCTTCAGGTCGACACGGGAACGCGGCTCTTGGATGAGTCGCGAACCTCTTCTGTACGTGTTCAAATGGTCTCAGCCTTCAATGCGAGATTATGCGGGATGGGATCTTTACCTTCACGATCGACGTCGCTGTCAGGCTTGGCGACGGGCTCGGACACCGGTGCCGATGGCAATTGGATACCTTGATCGGGCTCCGCGCTACCCAGCTATACTCAAAGAAATCAGCGCAATAACATGACGAGAACGCAGAATACTTGCTGCCTCTCTCTGGAGCTCCAGAAGCTCGGCTTGAACGGCGTCTTCCTCATCCAGGGTAAGATTATTGGCGAGCATATCCCCAATTTCCTATGAATCCATTCTACCACGCATTCGCGACTAACGAAGTTCACACTCACCTGCTGGTATGCCCGAGCTTCCTGCGTCTCGTCGAGGAGCTTCTCTACGCTCTCTACGCTCATTTCCTTATGCAGTTCCTTGAGTACAGCGTTCCCTTGCTTCAACCCGTGCAGCACCGAGACTTCCACCAGCGAGAACTCGATGTTCGAAACCTAGAAGACATGGTCAAAGATAACGATGCATAACCGGTTCTTGGGTGGCAAAGAAGGTAGCGGACCAGTTGCTCCAGGGTCTCCAGCTGAGCATCGGTCTTGGTCAGTAAGCTCTGTTGATACTTTCGCCTTCGCAGCGCGATAAGTGCGCGATCCTTCTCGCCCGCAAGGAGGTGTTGCCGCGCAATTTCTTGTTCACGATCAAGAATAGCTTGGATCTAGGCTCCATGTCTGTCATCATATCATTGCGCTCATGCCAGCAGTCGCCATATAGACGCACCTTACGCTGATATAGCTTGAGCTTGTCGCGTTGCAGCTTCAAGCTGGATTTGGCAGCGACTCGTAAGGACTATGATAACGCAAAGCATGCGAGAGCAAGTGATCACGAACGGACTCAAGAATGGCTTTGTCTTGAGCGGTTATTCTCGGGACTGACTGGTTTACGCCCATGCTACGGGAAGTGATGCATAGGATCGACTCAAGATGGTTTATGAGCACATCCTATCCTTCGAGTACTACGGTGGCAGTGCCCAACCATTACATCAGGGATATTCTCCGTGGTCACTGCAAGTGCACTTGGATGACTATATAGCAATGCACTCATTACCAACTGTCGAAATTGCCAAATCCTATCCGCCGCTTCTTCTTCCCCTCCTCCTCTCCCGTACTGTCCGCGGCATCTACGTTCCTCTTCGTGCCAAGATTCAGGTACTTACCTACACCTCCGGCAGCTTCTGTCCCTTGAGTATGCTCCGGGCCTTGCCCAACTTTCACCCCAAACCAGTTCACGTCGTCGCCTTCTTTCTTCTCCTGGTCTGCTTTAGCTTGAGGATTGGCCGCAGCCTCCGCTTTCTTCGCGAGTTTCTTCGCAAGTCGGACTTTGTAGTCCTCGAATGGGTCCTGGTAGCTATAGCAGCAAGGATAAGCAATGGCATCGTGCGCTGCGATGAAAGGCGCCTGAGACATACATGATAGCCTCCGTAATGCGAACAGCCTTGGCCGGCCGCTCAGTGCCGTCCTTCAAGGGCAATCTCTCCAGAGCATCCAGCACGTTTTCTCCGCCGACCAATTTGCCAAAAACTGTGTGCTTCCTATCTAGATGTGGTGTGGCACGGAAAGTGATGTAAAACTGCGACCTAAACATCGCGAAATGTTTGACACATCGGTCCGATGAAAGAAAACATGTGCATTACCCGTTTGAATCTTTACCCTTGTTGGCCATAGCAAGGATGCCTCGCTCGTCGTGCTTGGCGGCACCCTTGAGATCGTACTCATCTCGGAATGGCGTTCCCCAATAGCTTTGTCCTCCAGCCCCAGTTCCCGTAGGGTCACCGGTCTGTATCTATTATCGGTATGTACTTCAGCACATCGCTCATGAACCACTAATATTTGTTGGAAGGTTCACCATGAATCCTGGTACCAGGCGATGAAAGAGGCAATCGTTGTACTTTCCTTGGCGGGCCAGCATTAGGAAGTTGTAACATGTTTTGGGAGCCTGTAAATATGGTATTTTTAGATGGTAGCGGGCATGTGTCAGACGTGGTGCGTACCTTCTCACAAAACAGTTCCAGGTTGAGGCTACCACCCCCCAACGACGTGACGACTCGCACATAGGCTCGCCGCTTACCCACGTCCTTTTCCTTGCCTTTGCCTTTGGGTGGGTTTGAGATCGCTTCGTACATCAATTCTTCCTGAGGCATGGAGTTGGTTAACCTCATGGTTCTACCCAGAAGGCGCTCACCTCGTCCCACACCAGCTTTGTGCCTTGCGTCGTCGGGTCGATGGATGTGGATGTGAGAGATGCTCCCGGGAGACCACTGGAGTAAGGCGAGACGTTCCCTGAAATGGGATGGAAGGTGAGGTTAATTCTAGTGAAAACAGTGAACAACGTACATGGTTCGGCCGTTTTCTTGACGTTGGCAACTCCCCCTGCTGGGGCTGGCTTTGCTACGACTTTGTTCTTCTCAAGCTCAACCTTTCTCGGAGGGGTCGCCGCCACCGAGGCCGTAGGGAGTCCATGAGGATTTTGAAGCGTGATCACGTCTTCTCTACAGAATTCATTAGACGAGCACACCAATGGCTGAAGCCAACACACTTCTTGAATTTCACATCAGCCACCAGATCTTTCCCTCCTTTTATACTTTCTGCAAGGAACACGTTGCCGGTGGTGGCAATGGCGACTATGTGCGAGTGTTCGCTGAACGGCTTGAAGGTGATTGGGTCATGCAGTTCGCCCGAAGCTTTCCTCGAATAGTGAAGTTGTATCAGATCTGATGGTTGCAACGTTTTCTGAGTTATTGGATGTCTATTGTCATGTTGTCTATTGCACGTTTAGTGTAGTCACCGGAAGCAACGATGGCGTGTACTCACTTCAACCACGGGATGATATTCAGGAGATCAAATACATAACCTGTACCGTCATCGTTTCGGGCACAGACTGGATGAGTCCACGGTTGAAAAGTCAGAGCACAGCAGTCGAACGGGGTCCGCGCTCCAGGGGGAGGTGCTTGGGCCTTTCTGTCAGAGTACGATTGGTATACGATGCCTGGGATAGCCTAAGTGACATATACTTACGCTTTGTACCCAGCAGTCGACGCAGTATGCTGGCCGTAAAGGCCGGAGTGCTCGGAGTGAGTAATATAGAGCTTGTTGCTGTTGCCGTGGCCCATGTCAGCTCAGAATCGTGGAATGTCACGGCACAGGTGTTAAACTACGTCCATACACATTCACGCTGTGGCGGTGTCCACGATAACCACCTCGCGCCGACTTTGTATTGGATCCTTTGCGATTACACGAGGCCACTTACGAAACACGAGAATACACGCACGAGAAAGCATTATGGCACTTGAGCTCGGAAACCGCATTCACTGCAGATGGACGTATGACTTATGATGGATGTAACGGATGTTACGGGATACAGGGAAAGAGAAACAGAACAGAGGGATGAGAGCAAGATACCCCGCCTATTGTTGTCCGCCGAAGGTAAAACCTCCCTGCGGAGCACTGACATCCGAATGGAACTAAACAACCAACAGTGTAAGCTCATTTTCCAGGTGATAGTCAGGATGCAATATACGCACAGCGAAGGTACCTGAAGCGTCCACATTAGGCGCGCTGATGCCAGCATCTTCCTCCTCATCGGGGAAATACTTGTCCATTATGTTGAAAGCCTTCTTGTAGATCTCCAAGTTGTCGTGCTGCTGGAGGTTGTGGATGGTAACCATTCCACCCGCTTCCTCGACGAACACCGCATATTGGTTGACTGCACCGGGTCCGGCCGCCTGTTTGTCCATCTCCCCGACCTTGAGTATGTTGTCGAGACCGTCCAGGGCGACCTGAATGATCTTGTTGTCCATCATTTGCAACAGATCACACAGCGGACCAATGCAACCCTGAGAAACAAGATAGCGAATCTGCGAGGGCTCCTGCAGACCACCCGAGGTTGCGTTGGAGAGCGCCCAGCACGCCTCCTTCTTCGTCTTGAAGTCAGCATGACGGAGAATATCGATGAGCGGCGGGATGATATTTGCGTCAATGACCGCCTGAATCTGCGGAGGTGAGCCAGCCGTGATATTGGAGATGGTCCAACAAGCCTCCTTCCTGATGCCCTCCTTGGGTGAAGACAGAAGCGATAACAGTGCAGGAAGCGCTCCGGAAGCGATGACTACCTGAGTTTGGAGGTCATCGCCTGTTACAATATTGCCCACTGAACGCAGCGCGGGAGTTTGGACCGACGTCGAAGGATGCGTCAGGAGTTCGACGAGTCGTCTGCAAACACCAGATTCGATGACGGCTTGGATCTTGTCATTGGAGCCATCCGACAGATAGGATATCGCCCAACATGCGTCGATCAGGATCTCATCGTCAAGAGAGTAGATGAGCTTCGTGAGAACAGTGAGTGCAGGGGAGATCTAGGAAGCTCGTCAGTGGGCAGACACGCGGCAAGGACTTTTTTTCTCACCAGTTCCCAATCAGGCTGGGGCGATTTGCCTCGGCAGAAGTTACTCAGGGTCCAGGTTGCGTTCCTCATCATGCTCAACTTGTGGTTCTCGCTTAGCAAGTTGAGCAGAGGACGAAGGGCGCCTTGCTGGAGAACGTAATCTCTGCACTGAGGGCTGTCGCCGGCAATATTGCCTAGAGCCCAGACGGCTTGCTCGCGCACGTCAAGAACCGGTGACGACAGCAACTTGATGAACTCCGGGACAGCCCCGGAGTTTATCACGACTTGGGTATGATCGGCGGTCCCTGATGCGATGTTTGTGAGCGCCCATGCGGCCTCAAACTGCGATATACCATGAGTCGCTGCAGAAGGCAAGGCGCATCAGAGCATACGCACCTGTAGCATCGAATGACCGCCCTTTAGAAATTCAACGAAACGAGGTACAACGCCACACTCGATAACTCGATCGATAGGAGGGCTCTTCTCCTTGGAGAGTAATTTGCGGAACTTGGTGGTTGCGTCCAACTGCCGCTCCGGATCGTTACCAAATACATCCCTGATCATCTCCTCGGCAAGCTGCATAAGCAGGTTAGTACATTGCTTGTGCAATACTTGAAGGGTTCGTACTGGGGGCTCCCATCCGCCGGATGAAACCTCCTCATCGGAGTCGGCACCAGTGTCGGCGATGAGATTGCGTCTTTTCGAGATGTTTTCTTCTCGCTTTTGCCGTCTGATCTCAACTTGCTGTTCTTCGCGTCGGCGGCGCAGCTCGTCTGCCTTGAAACCGCCTTTGGCCTTATAATCTGATAGGGTTCGTCAGTTTCCTTTCCACTAGCCAGCAGGATAGATACTCGCCTCTTCTGCGGTGCTCTTGGGCGCGTGCTTCCATGATGTGTATGGGTGGCTTGCAGTTTGCGATGAAGGGAGTGAACGACGCGTCTTGGACGAAGATCGCGTTCCCTTTGCCCTGTTACAAATTCATTCCCACGGTCACCCTCAAGCAACATGCCGTTAAGTTATGTGTTGCGGTACTAGTACATACAACGACCACTGTTCATCGCATCCACGATCTACGAATTAATCACCCTCTTTGGTATACCTTGGAGGAATCCCGCGATGTTGTCCACAGTATCGCCCCAAAATGCCTATGAACAGACAAGCGGGACCCTGTCAACATAATGCTCTTACTACTCTCTCGGCAGTAACCCACCTCGTAGTTGGAATCTGAGACGTAACCTGTATGGGGGCTCAGAACAACATTCTTCAGTTGTCGAATTGGATGGTCAAGAGGAAGTGGTTCTATATCGAAGACATCAAGCCCTGCGCCAGCAATCCTTCCTTCCTCCAAGACTTGGATCAACGCCTTCTCATCTACTATCGGTCCTCGGGCTGTGTTGATGAAGAACGCAGTCTTCTTCATCCGTCCCAAGTCATCTGCAGTGATGAGGTGCCGGGTGCTGGGCGATAGAACCATGTGCACTGAGACAATGTCGCTATGCGTGAAGAGGTCCTCTCTGGAAGCATATTCGATTCCTGCTTCTTCAGCCCGTTCCGGTGTCAGGTGAGGAGACCATCCAATAACTTTCATGCCGAAAGCTTTCGCGATCTGCCAATACCGTTTGCATCAATCGCGCACTGAGTCAAAACGGCCCATACGTTGGCTGTTTTAATGCCGAGCCGTCCTACGCCTATGATTCCGAGGGTCCTGTCTGTCAGGCCCAGGGGCAGCGTTGTTTGCCATCGAGGGTGGAGTGACTTGACATTAGCATCCTCTACCGTGATGTACCTCACAAAGCGCATTTCAGAGTTCGGAAAGCCTCTAACGAAGGCCAGTTTGCCGTACCTAACAGTTGCTAGAAGCAGGGCCCAGATATGTTCGAGGGTAGATTCTCCTTTGCTCCCTGTTCCAGAAACAATCACACCGTTCTTGTGGGCATGCTTCACATCAATCCCGGCATTGCGCATTCCGGTGGTGGCGATAAGCTTAAGGTTCGGCAACTTGTCCAACAAGCTCGCTGTGAACTTGGTCCGCTCTCGCATCGCACAAATGATAGCGTAGGGGTGCAGACGATCCGCCAGTCGATCCTCGTCGTGAATGGTCTCCGTGTAAATGTCAATCTCTAGCTGGTCTCGGATCGGTGACCAGTCTGCGCATGTCAAGGCGACGCGCTGGTAATCGTCGAGGATAGCAGTGCGTAGGCGTGTCATCGCGAGCATAGTTGAAGGAAGAGCGGTACGAACGGTGCGGACGCGGGAGGTTCGTCGCGTGACTAATACACAGGTCGTCATTAAACCTCACTATGCTACATTAAATATGTTCAACATCTCTTAAGGTTCGGAATCAAACGGGTACTGGGCCACCATGAGCAGATGATCACACATTGAGAGCCGAGGAACTCACCTCGAACGGTTGTGGAGGGTCGGCTTCAGGTGCGCTTTCGTCTAATGCAATGGCAGTCCTCCGCCAATCCTCATTTGACCTCTCTGGTGGGTTTGCTTCCACAGCAGCAGCTTGTATCGGGGTATGCGTTTCGAAGATCAAATATTCGACCGCATCGTCTGGACGCGTATCCTCGAGAATGAGGATACCACCACCGCCGGCATACTTCTCGGCGGCCAAATTGAGCGTAGCATCCGGTGTCCTTGATGCCATAGGATTCTTGACGCGTCCACCACCAATGGTCTTCGTCGAGACTGGACGTACAGGTTGGAACCGTGCAGCGGGATTGAAGGTTATATAAGCGAGCTGCGCGGGTGTGACACGAGAGAAATTGGGCAACTCCTCAGATGACGGCTCCCTCTTGCGGTCAGGCTTCACAGTTCCTTCGAATCCCTGCGATGATCTCTTTGGTACCGCCGAGCCATTGGGTACGTTTGTAGGTGACTCGTCATGTTCACCCGAACGCTCCTCGGTAACCATTTCAACATCGCCGTCTTTCTTGGCCTCAGTCTGGGCGTCGAGCAGAGCAATCAGTCCATGATACCTATGGCTAGGATATACAAAATTTGAGCTCACCGAGTCGATGGTCTCATTCTCAGCATCTGCCTTCTTCTTTTCTCGTGCCTTAACCTTTGCCGTTGTCGAGAGAACGGCTGTCGCAACCTTAGTCGGCGCCTCCTTCTTCGCGGATTTCATCGGCGGCGGGTATGCGAACAGACTGGGCCGCGCGTTTGAAACGAAATTGAAAGATCGAGGAGCCTGGGTCATCTTGTCAAGAACGAACGACGAGAACACTGATATGCGCACATACTTTCAATTCAGCAGTCAGACCGATGATGCCAGTCGGCTCGAAGGCCAGGCATGCACAGTGTGCCAACGGATACCAGTACCAGAATTGGCAGAATAACACCATTCCAACAATGGCACTGGTATTCTTGCTACCTGCTCGACTCTGAAGGCTGATGGTGACATTGCGGCCGCCAGCATCTATGAAACCCTGACCAATTGCGGCTCCGAACCTGGCCATGGGATCTTCATGCTTGTCCGAGACGATCTTGCTATAAAGAGCGCGAGTGGCCGCCATAGATGGTGATGAAGCCTCTGACTGTTCCACGAGAACCATGCCCAACGCGATCAGAGCACCTTGTCGAACGAAGTCGACACCGTCTTTTGTCAGTGGTTCCAAGATCTCGACGGCATCCTGGCAGAAACCTCAGAACCCTGTACTGCATCGTATGCTGATGAGCGTTCGTACCTGTAATCCCGTGCCAGCGCACGCGATCCCTAACGCGAGTGTCGCACCGCAGCGAACATGGGGATTGTAACTCTCACTCAGCAACTGCACGATTCTAGGTACCTGCCCAGGGTTCTTGAAGAGCAGGAATGCAAGCGCCGTCACCGCAGCCCTTCTGACGTCATCCGACGTATCAGAGACGGCGATATGAAGAAGCTGGCGAACGGCGGAGTTGTTTGATGTTCCCGCGTACGCTAATGCAAGGGTATAGACACCACCGTAGCGAAGAATTGGGTCCTGTGCAAGAGATGAGGCTGATGAACGACCTGAAAATTGTGTACCGAACCTTCTCTGTGAGTAACGATTTCACGATACTGTCTGCTTCCTCCTGTCGGCCGTAGTAGATGAAAGATAAACCAACTGCAAGACCACGAATAATCTTCTCGTGTTGGGTCTCACGAGCATAGGCCAACATTTCGTCAGCACATGTTGTATCCGCGGTGCCGAGCATGATGAGGCCCATTGCGTAGCCCGCAGCTTCACCAGCGACGGCAGAGTCGTTGAAGAGTGTTTGCTTGAGGTCGTCGTAAGCCTCGGCATTTTTGCCGCCCATGACCGCGATACCCAATCCGAGAGCAGCACCGTGTTGCACAACTTCACCTTGTGCAGCCTTGAGTGTGTCCCGGAGGTATCCTTCAACGGAGCCTCCACTCCCGCATCCTGCATTGATCAATCCAAGAGCGTATAGCGCGCCACCCTCCGAGTACGCTGCACCAGGGATATTACTTTCCCCACCTTGGGCTGACGGCAAGTACGGCCCAAGTATTGTCATGCCTTGTTCGAACCAACCCTTGTGAATGACGCCTAGCGCAGCAGTGGCCGAGAACTTCGACCAGTTGGAGGCGAGGCCCAACCATTCCAGGTTCTCGCGAAGGAAGATATCCGATGTTGTCCCGGAGTGCATGAACGCATTTTGGAGCGTGAGTGCGGTGTGATATATCGATGAGCGAGGTTCGAGCGCGTCCTGCGTATACGCGTTAAGTCCTCAGTTCCGACAACAGCCATGGATAATTTACCTTAGTATTCTTTAGTATCAACATGTCGACCTTGTTGTTACGTTTCAGGAACTCAAGATACAGCTTCACCGACTCCTGGCCGGTAAAGATTTGCCGAAGGTTATCATAAATTTCCTTCGATTCCTGCGGATTCATGTTAGCCCACACCCCATAAAACGTGACCGAAACTCACATCTTCCCCCTGTGGCAAGTCGTTTCGAAGAGTTTCTAGAAAATCTTGCGCACCACCTTCAACCAAGTCGAACGCAAATTGTAACGCCAGGAGCTTGTGTTTCGGAACGAGGGATGTGAGTAGGGGGAGCGTCAACGAGGGGTCACTCAAAGTGACAAGAAGTCGGGTAAGCGCGTGGACGTGAGGTGATTTGGTGTCCGCGGTAGGTGGCGGGAAAAGGGGAAGGAGGAAATGTAGCACTTCGTCTCGATACGAAAGAGAGAAGTTGCTATCGACCACGGCCTCCATCGCATATGACAAGAGGCTGGTATCCTTGGTGTGTTTGTATATGTCCGAAACAATGTCTAGTCGATGAGACTCTAGCGCAATCCCTATAGCCTGGTATCTCGTCTGAACTAGCACTCGGTTGTGCGGTAATTGAGCCGCACCTGACGGAATTCTCCTGCTTCAATACAGCGTCTGAAAATGCCTTCGATGATATCGTTCAAGCGGGGATCGATCTTCGCCTCCTTCGCTGAATGATCGTCGGACCGGTTTTGGATATACCTGTCAATGGCTTTGGCTACGGTAGATCAGCGACTTGTTGCAGAGAAGGGTCACGGTGAGCCTACAGATGACAGTTTCCACGTATTCCCAGGACTCTGCGTTCTTGTACTCTTCATGGAACGCGCTACCTGAGCCTAGCGCAAAGGAAAGCGCTTCGTCGTATTCGCCCAGGCAGTAATAAACCTTGCTCGCCAGCAACGCGGCAGCGTCCCTTGCGGACTTGGGCAGAGTATCGTCCTCGTAGAGTGATTCTCTACAGCATAGTTATGTCAAGGAGATAATCGGTCAGTAATTAGATGCGAGACGTACATGAGCAGCATCTCTTCAGAAATCTCGGCCCAGAACTGAGTGACGAGCGTATTGAGCGTCTTGAGAGCATGTTCTCTTATTACAGATTCAGGTTCCGATAGTAATGCGAGCACGCCAGCCGCGGAAGACTGGGGACGAGGAACCATCGTGAAGTTGAAGGAGTGGCTAAGAGCGGTGAGCGACGCGTCACCTCGTCGCGTGAAGGCTTCGCTAAACACCAAGTTAAGCACACCCCCGAAAAAGTATGTCGGACCCCTGAGCTATCCACACGCCGCCTCGCCTCGCCCAATCCCAACCGACTCTTTCCGTTACTGACCACCGCAACCATGTCGATGCTGGCTCGTCGTGTTATATTCCGCGCTCTTCCTCGCACTCGTGGAGTTGCCACGGACTCTGTGGCTGCCAGTGAGTACAGGGCAAAGGTCGCCGCTGCAGAGCACCACGCTGCAGGCAAGTCCTGTTCGCACTACGCACCGTAACAGCTCCTAAAGCCGCAAGCAGAGACGTCCGAGCTCTGGCGAAAGATCAGGTACGCACAATCCGAGCTGACCTTGCGACATGACTTCTCAATCTGTTTCACAGCTACTACGTCTGCCTCCCCTCGAGTTCGTCGTGATCCATTTTTTACTGCTGTTCGGACCATGACGTGCCTCTACACTAGTTATCGTCTGCTCGGCCTGGGTTTACAACCTCGAAGCTGACCATGAAGAGCACAACAGACATCTGATGGAGGAGAACGGGGGAAAGCTTCCGGAGCCGCCTGCATATGAGTATCTCAACAGGAGGGTGAAGCCGTACCCTTGGGGAATGAACTCGCTCTTCTTCAACCCGCGCGTGAGTCTCAATGTTACCGTTGCGTATCGTCCCTTGTTCGTTGATACCCAACATGCACTGTCAGACCAACAAGGACATGGAGGCTGCGGCAGAGGAGTAGAGATTTACACCGCGTTGTCAATCGTGATCGGCCTTGCGGTATCAATCTAACTCAATCTCCTTGCACGCTCTTGTGATGAAAACCTAAGTATGACCAACTACTCATGAATGGGGCAGATGAAAACAAGGCAACGCCAAGTACCAACATCACGCAACAGCCTCTCTTTTTCCTTCTCTAGCATGTTTAACGCGTCGTTCCTTGCGGAACACTGCCTGCGCAAGGAACTGTAATTCCTCCAACATTCTCGTTTTGCCCAAATCCAACCACTCCTTGCGAGATCTCTCGCGCAATGCCTGCTCCTTCTTCGGCAAGTCGGTCGGTAACGGCTCCGGCGCGAGATACTCGTTGGCGTTGGGCCGGCGGTGTGGGAGCTGTACCAGTGTACCGGTGATCTCGCCTAATTCCCCATCCGCGTCGTCCAGTTGCTTCAGGTAGCTGTCCACCATACCCATGAGGTCTCTCTGCGACGTGTGGGCGAGCTCGGGTACTGGTCGCCCAAGGACCAACCCCCGGTGCATACGCATCGCGGTCTGCACCTTATCGTCCACATATTCATCATCACTGCTGAACGCAGAGTCGTCGGACGCGATGTCTTTGGGGGGATGTGACGGCGGAGGAAGCTCCACAATGTCGGAGGACATCGACACGTCTGACTCGGTTTCGGCGTCAGACGCGCTGGACTCGGTTAAAACGGCATCGTCGTCATCGACGGTGCCCTTCTCGTGATCCTTCTGCAATTCTGCCATGTATTCCTGCAAGATCTCGGGCGGCCAATTGGCCGCGAGAATTTCCGGGGGTATGTTTGAGAAAGAGTGTGCTGCAGAGGACATAAGGGAGAATAATGGATATGCAGACAAGGGATAAATCTCTAGTCCAATTCATCACCCATCTACTCCTTTTATACTGGTTTGGCCTCGGTCATGCTGACTCCAAGTTTTCTGACTCGTGCGTAAGTAAACAGTCCGTTCCCATCTTAGTTGTGTTCAACCTTGAATTGACTACTTATCAGAACATCAGATGTTTCTGATCCATGACCGATTTTGATCTGAACAGTCATCTATCAAGCTCTGGGAGTGAGAATTGTATTGGCTAGCCTTGAAAAATCAATAAGGCGGTGTTCGGTTCACCGGTGACTCAAGTGAATCACCTGTCTTTTGCGACCCAAAGCTACTAATTATGGCATGTGTGTCTCACAGTGTTACTCTATCTGGAAGTTTTACCAGACTCAACTGAGACCTGATTTGCCTTTTTTGGTATTAAATCAGGGTGACTTACCTCAGTCACCTTGAACCGAACACCGCCTAATGGCCCGACTTGTGGGAGTCCTGGACCGCGACGGCCGCCATCGCAAGTCAATACACTTCATGCATATATGGTGGACTAAGGAGGTGAAAACGATTGCGAATAACTTGAATAGAGGGATCATATATGTATTGGAATGCAAATGACATTAGATCGGGAATGTACCTATTTCACTACTTTACGCAGGTTTACAGCACGATCCACGCACCGGCGACCATACTCGTCAACACGGTAGCGAAAGCAGTCACGAGAGCCTCGGATATGCCTAAGTCAAGAGCGGCCATTGCAGCACTGGATGTTGACGACCTGTTGCAGTACAGCGCCAGATCAGAATCATAGTTTGGCTACGATGTGATCACGCTGGTACGTACCCGATAGCGGCAGTCGCGACAGTGTACTCGGAGCCGGCAAATGACGTGGCTTTACCCGCACCACTTGTAGCGAGGGTGATGGCCTCGCCGCCCTCACTGGTGACCACGGTGGCGATTACCCCGCCGATTGCTGGAGGGTGGCTCACGTTACTGGGGGGGGTACTGAATGTACTCCTGGGTGTCTGTACTCACATGTAACTGTGGTTACCACTTGTCCCAACACGCTCGTTGCAATCGTGTATTCGGACCCGGCAAAAGAGGTGAGCTGGGGAAAAAAAAACTCATCAATTTCATGAGTGCAAGCAGCTGGGGAATAACGACCGACCTTCCCGGCTCCGCTCGAGGCGAGGGTGATGGCATGTCCCCCAGCACTGGTGACAATTGTAGCCGCTTGGCCACCAATCGCTGTACAAGAATACTGGTCAACATGAGCGCTACGGTCCAGGCGTAGGAGCTCTTACACGTGACAGTGGTAAACACCCCTCCAGCGACGCTAGTCAGATCGCCTCCAAGGCTGGTGGCCTCACTACCGACACTGCCCGCAACGGACGTCACGTCGCTGACCACTGAGCCCGCTTCAGACGTCAAGGAACTGAATATGGATGCGACTTCGAGCCGATGTCAGCAAGAACAGGGGTAAGCGATACTGCAGGGAAATTCACCTTGGCGTCTCTCCTCAGCTCTCGCCGTGAGAGCAAGGCAAGCGGTGAAGAAGAGGAACAGGTGATGCATGCGGGCGAACATGAGGGAGGGCAGCGTCTATACTGAACGAAGCGGGGATATGAGAAACGAGATGGGCACGGTTGTAGCGCAGCCCAGCGCGATTATGTGTTGCAAGAGGCCCCGAGGTTTGGGGGCGGTGTTGGGGCACTGCTTCCTTTCGGATCAACCGCGCGACGTCATCGCCTTCTGTCTTCCGAGCTGCGTAAGGTTGCGCGGTGCAACACAGATTGTTAGCGCACACTAAGTAGCCTGACTCAATAATATTATTGAGTGAGGCTGGTGACTCAGCTGCCTTGCGGTTTGACACGGATGCTCAAGCTCAACCGCCGAGGCCCTCACTCGCGAGAATGCTGCGATGCCCCGCGGTCCAACCTCGAGCATCCCCCAACGTTATCGCCACGGATGAGCGTCTTCACCAGCAACGCAACCTGGACTATGCGGCGCGCATCCGAACGTCCGTGCGCACCTGCACACCGGTGTTATATCCGATAGGCAAGTGAGCATTCCCGCCTTGTTGTCCATACTCGGCTCGGCCGGGGAAACCAGTGAACGGAACCCGTGCGAACCTGTGCGAATCTCAAATCCATAATCGAGAGCGTAGATGTAGATGTCATTCTGTCAGCCTCAGTTCTCAAGATCTCCTCTCCTTTGCCTCGATCCCGCATATCATCGTTACCGTTGTCGCGTACCATGCCTCGCGCAATCATATCTCCTTCTGTATTGGCATCTGACTTTGGTCAACTGACTGCTGAATGCAAAAGGATGATCAAAGGAGGTGCCGAATGGTTACACATGGGTACGCCTACCCCCATCTGACTCGAATGCTCCTGGCTTGATCAACTGTCGTTGTTAATCCAGATGTCATGGACGGGTCAGTCTCCTTCCTGCTCAATGTCTTCCGGTTGTTCATGTAATTCTAGGCACTTTGTGCCCAACATCACAATGGGTGGGCCTACCTCAATTTATGTTGGAATCCTATCATCGAGCTCAAGACCATCAAGGCGCCCCCATTCTGACGTGCGTGAAAAAGGGAATACCAGATATCTTCATGGATTGCCATATGATGGTTGCCCAGCCCGAGAAGGTAAGATCCCCTCGTCGGCTTTTCACCGCGCGCGGATCGCGGATCGCGGCTGATAGACTACGATAGTGGGTGGACGATATAGCGGCAGCGGGCGGTGCTCTGTATTGCTTCCACCTCGAAGCGACGTGTACGTTCCTATTATCCTCTACCTCGAGCGGTGATTCTGGCTCACAGTTGACAGCTGACCCCTTGGCGCTCATCAACTCCATCCACGCAAAGGGTATGAAGGCAGGCGTGGCTATCTCCCCTGACACACCTTCGACGGCGATCTTAGATGACGTCGGAAAGGCGGCCGATATGCTACTCGTCATGACGGTGTATCCTGGGCGAGGGGGTCAGAAGTTCCTCGAGCGCTGCGTCCCAAAGGTCGCAGAGCTACGCGCCCGGTTCCCTGATAAGGATATCGAAGTCGACGGTGGTGTGGGACCGAAGACGATTGGCGTTTGTGCGGATGCAGGTACGCCTTTATCTTACATTGAAACGTTTGTATCCAATTGCAACCCGTGATCTAGGAAGCAATGTCATCGTAGCTGGTACCGCGATTTTCGGCGCAGAGAACCCTGAAGATGTTATCACTACACTTAAGGACGCTGTTAATACTGCGCAAGCGCGGATTGCCAACAAGCAGTAGATGCACCCGTTGACAATGTGTATCTGAACAGGAATGTAATAATATCCTTCACATCTTTGAAACGCATACAAGGTCTATTCAGGCGAGGTTCTATTTCAGACGCAACACAACGAACATGCTTTCCGACTACGAAGTACACAATTGCAACCGTTCCTTTTACACCGTCGGTATTCAGGCGCCAAGAGGTTGCATCTCCAGGTCAGCTTGGTCCGTGGGGACGGACAGGATGCGCAAAGTGTTGGTGTGACCCAAGCCACCCTTCCAGCCTTGAACAGCAATGATCGTCGATCCCGGCTTCAAGATGTTGAGGCCGAGAGCGCTGCGGAGACCAAACCGGATGCGATTGTCAACCTTAGGAGCAGGAGATCAGCAACGTATCGTTCACAATCGCAATTTCGTCTGGCACATACATCGGTCTGCCATTGGTGAGGCTGCACATTGCGAGGCTCAGGGTACCAGACGGGATAACAACCGCGGTGGAGGTGAAGTTGACGAGATGTCTGCTGGTTGCGAGTGACTGCGCGGCATTAGCATGAGCGAAGAAACGTCCAATCAGTCTACTCACCAACGATGATAGGGCACTTGGGCCGGTACTTGGAAATCAGGCGAGCAGTGTTCCCACTTGTGGACAGAACAACGATTGCACCGGCGCCTTGCTCGTGCGCAGCAGCCACGGCAGCAAGACCGATAGTCTCAGTCGTCTCCGTCGGCATGAGAGTGGTGTTCCTGAGCTCATCATAGAGAGGAGGATAGCAGACAGCGGACTCAGCCAGTAAACAGCACTCAGCCATCATCAAGACTGCGGATAGAGTTCAGCGTCATATCATTAAGAGTATTGCTTCGGCTCACTCACCTGCTTGAATGGGATACGAGCCCTTCGCGGTTTCTCCCGAAAGCATGACGCAGTCCGCGCCGTCCATAACTGCGTTCGCAACGTCACTGACTTCCGCACGAGTGGGACGGGGGTTATACTAGACAAGGTATTATATATCGTATCAGGTGTGCCGTGACAGGGGACGGAGTGACTGACGGTCATAGATTCAAGCATCTGGGTAGCGACGATGACGGGCTTGCCAGCCATGTTGCACTTGGCGATCATCATCTTCTGCGCTAGGAAAACTTGACTGGCAGGAATTTCGATACCGAGGTCACCACGTGCGACCATGACACCGTCGGTCTCGGCAAGAATCTCGTCGAAGTTCTGGACGCCTTGCTCGTTCTCGATCTTGACAATGATCTTGATGTTCGCGCCGTCAGGACCGAGAACCTTACGGATATCCTTGACGTCGTCCGCACGGCGGATGAATGACGCGAAAATCATGTCGACGTTGTTCTTGACACCAAACTGAAGGTCCTTCTTGTCCTTCTCAGAGAGAGCGGGAAGGTCGACCTCAGTTTGGGGTAGGTTAACACCCTTGCGCGAAGACAGAGTTCCGCTATTCAGCGAGCGGACATGGATGTTGCTCCCGTCAATGGAAAGCACGAGAAGAGAAAGGATTCCTTGGGATGTGGATCAGTCAAAACGGGTAGCGAAGTGTATGTCGAATAAAACGCACCGTCATCGACGTAAATCAGCTTGCCAGGGGCAGTGACTTTTGGCATGTTGGTCTGTGAGCCATGTGAGATGCCGAGAGTCTAAACGAGAAGGATCGGAACTGACGTAGTCCACAAATATCGTCTTCTCATCCCCGGCTTCGGCATACTTGGGGTCAACAGACACGATGAATTCATGACCGGCAGGGATAGGTATCTGTCGATAACGCTTATGAGAACCGAAACAGCATCTGGACGGGCACGGCGCTCACGTCCTTGTCATCCTTCATCAGTCCCGTCCGGATCTCCGGTCCTTTCTACAAGCACGTTGTCAGCTGATTCTGTAACCCGTTTGGGTTCTCCGTACCGTGTCCAATGCTATCGCGACCGGGCGGGGGCTTTGCATGCCTGTAATGCATCATGAGAGTCTGTCCGGAAGGAGTCTTTGGAGGGGCTCACCAGCCACGGCTTTGCGAGTGTTGTCAACCACGCTTTGGTGGTATTCATAGGACCCGTGCGAGAAGTTCATGCGCACTATCCAGTCCTCGATCAATACACGACGCACAGTCCAATGTCCGTTTTGCTAACCGACGTTCACGCCGGCCTTGATCAGTTCAGTCAATTTTTCGACATTGTTAGTTTTAGGACCTATGGTGCTATCAGCTACCATTGAACGATATAGTGATGCAGACTTACCGATGGTCGCGATGATGGAACTCTAGTGGGGGTGGCATAGGATGAGATTCGAGCGACGATCGTTTACAGATCATGCATACCTTGCGATGGAACTTCGTCTTCTCTGTAGTCTTGGGGGCCTTCGTGGTGTCGAGCGCCGCATGCCACTCAAGGCGTGACGTGATGGTGCTTTTGGAAGACATGATTGAAACTGGCGACAAGGAGTCGAGGGGGGTTAAGCTTTATATGGGGCGGCGGTAGAGGGGTGAGAGAGGTAGGCAGGTGGAGTGGGCTGCGGCCGAGCGCGAAGACCAAGGTTCACAATCTCACTGATGTGGAGGAAGTTTTCAACCTCGCGTTTATGATGGAGGTTTATGCTGACGTTCAATTGCAAGCGAACGCAAACCTTCAAGACACGTTCGGTGCTCTATTTCCGACGCTTATCGACGAATCAGCCAGATAAGAATAACACACCACGCGCACGTCTTAATCAACCATTACACCTTCGTTCCCTAGAACATCGTACATGTTCACGAGCAAGGGGAGTCAAATCGTAACAAGAAAGCATACGAAACAACAGCGGTATAGCAGAGCACAACGGCAATATAATGTTTATTCGGGGATACCCCTCCTTCACGCAACCAAGGAAAATCGTCCAGCTCGCCGTCACAACACTCGCAGGGTCCAGCCCTGCAAGCCGCCTTCCGCCACCGCTGCCTGAGCGGCTGCCAGCCACCCAGCGTCGGCGGGACCGCCCGGGTTGCCGCCCATGCCAGCTAGGTCCATACTGGAGAAGACATTCTCCAAGGCGATTGTCCTCCCCGAATGGTATCCAACGCCATCGCACGCCCGTATGAAAAGTATCGGTAAGGTACGACCAGCGAGAGACGCAGGGGGTGGACGAGAACCATCGGGAGCAGGTGTGGACTTGTCGGGAGATGACTCGTTGGAATCGTCGCTTTGGGGTATGGTGTCCTCCTGCAACGCCTTGATAATATCCGCTATTGGCGGCATCTCGACGATAACAATGCTATGCAAAGGACCACCTGGAGAGTAGCGAGGTGGTCCAGGGGCGATTGCACGGCCATGATGATCCACTGAAAGGCCATTTGAGGGCCCCGTGAGACTATGAATATGAAGAGATGTTCATCAACGGACCTGCGGGTGAAGCTTGATACGCTCTTTGATTGAGAGGTCCTAGGCTCCCAAGGTAAACCTCCAAGGAATTTGATTGCCTGGTTTTTGGGTCCTCGTAGAAAAAGTGCGTAACCGTCAATTCCAAACTGTTGTTAGGTGGGCGATAGAGCGGCGCCGTGAAGAGGGTAGGGAATGGCGTAATCGGTAGTTCCGGGATACCGCCGGTACGGCCGAAGGCGTCGAAGAATGTGTACTGAAACTTAGCTAAACAATAGTAGCAACATTAACACACGGCAGCGACAAATATAGTCCACCTACAAATCCCCACGATAGTCCAGCAGAGGTAGTCATCGACTTCATCGGTGACTTGCCGAATACCATCCTTGACCTCGTCCCGAATGCGAGGCGACTGGAACAACAGGGGGTGAGAGCCCGCTTGCTGCGACATCCCGGGGGCAGGAGGAGCGACGACGCCAGGCGTGCCGGGCATCGGGCCCGCCGCTGAAAGGTAGTGCCTGGTGCCGTCTGGATTGATTCTTTGTAAAGCTATCTTCTGCATCTGGCTGACGGGACCGCCGTCCTCAGGGACAATCTTTCCTTTGTCCACCTTCCGGATGAAGAGAGGGGAGGTGGATATGCCCGAATTGGTATCGGTCAAAACGATTTCCGCGCCATACGTGACTGGTTGAGGATTAGCTGAGAACGAAGCCGTGAGCCCAGGAAAGTGATCGGTACCAGGGTCACGTGGTACCCACCGTAGGAATTGTCCTCGGTCTGGCGGCGAACGACGTTGACCGTAAACGCAGACCAGGTGACGTTGCTGGCGCACAATTGCGCGTGGTCGATGGTCATATACTTGGTGCGCACAGTTTGGGAGTTGATACGGTTGAATAAGGAGACAGGCCCCCCGGCCAAGATACAGGAAGAGATGTTACGCGTCTTGGCCGTCTTCTTCGACGGCTTGGATATGATGGTCACCGGGGCGGATTCAAAAGTTGCCCAAATGCGACCAGGAGTGGACTGTTCCGCTTCTAAACCGTGCGCAGGCTCGGAGATGTCGAGCGAGAGCTGGAAGCTCTTAGCCTTCGCAGTGCCGGTGACATGGAGGAACTTGAAACTAGCGGTCATGTTGTTGTCAAGAGGCGCCTTCTGCTCAAAGGAGCGTTCCCCCTGTTCCGACACGACAGCCATAGACAGTTGCTGCGAACGCATGTGCCATACAGGACCTTCAATGTGCACCAAGGGCGGCGGGCAGAGAAAGCGTTTCTCGCTACCATACGACTTCTGAGCGACGGCCGCATGCAAGCATACCACGGTGGTCATAGGCATGACACGAGCAGGATCTTGCGAAACATGTTCTTTGACGACACGCCGAATCTTCGCGTGCGTATCGTCGCTACCGTCCGAAGAGTCCGCCTTGCGTTTCCCCAATGAAGACTGGATGTGATGTGTTCAGACGCGACATAGGAACTATACGATTGGGTTTCGCACCTGTAGAGCTGGCTGGCCTACGCCGCTATGACCCTGATGAGGGATCGACGCGTGATGGTGGTTCCAAGGAGGCGGCTGACCGTTCATATGCGGCACCTTGTTGTTATTCGCGAGTATCGCGTGGATGGACGCGACCGACTCCGCTGCGGTTGCAGACGGTAGGGGCGGCCCTGGTGACGGCATCGGGGGGTGATGTTGTGCGGGAGATCCATTGTTAACCTGGTTTTGAGAGCGGTTGGTACTCGACCGGGCATCAGAAGAAGCAGAGATAGCGTTTACGAGCAGGTTGAGGCTCTGGGGCGCTGGTGATTGCGGGCGCGAACCGTTCTGGAGGTTTGAGGGGGGCGCGGCGGTGGTCGCGGCCATTGGGTCAGTGTGGTCGAGGTGGTCGAGCGAGGAGGTGGGAAACGCAGGAGGAGCGAAACCTCCGTCAAGGGATACTAGAGTCCGTACCATTGTGGGAACAGAGTGAGGGGGGAAGCGCTGCGTGGGACAAGAGACGGCGACGTGGGAGTGGGAGGAAAGGAGGCGCCCTTTGAATTCCTCCGACTCAGCCGTGTTTTATAGCCCCGACCGTCACCTCCGCCTGGAGCTCGGCCGCTCGGTCAGCAGCGGAAAAGATGTGGTCCTGCTTGTCCTCTTGGTCTCCCCCTGGACGGACGCAGCGCTGCAGCAGACATGCACGCTGCCCGAGAGTCCCGTCGCCAGCGCGGGGTCCTGGGAGATAAGACTCCCACGTGTTCAGCCAGTGAGAAAAAAGTCCAGGAATAACGGGAGCTTCCCCAGGGTCCATTGACTGTTCAACAAACCCCTGTCATCCGACCATCCATTCAATTTCCTAGAATACACTCGTCTCGCGGAGCCATCAAATACCCCTAGAGGCCCGTCGGAAATGATCATACGGCCGGTGCGCATTGGCGCGTCGGTGCTAGACTGCTAGTGATGTTCGCCGGCCCTGTCGAGCACCAGGACGTGCCCAGCAGGAGCATTTCAGTATGCCTCCCAGCCAAGGGGCAACCGCCCGGTACTGGTATGGAAAGCGCTCCAGGAGCAACTTATGATACTTCAGAGTAGTCGTGCGATCTAGAGAATTAACCCAACACACCCTAGGAAACCGAAGAACAAATATAGATTAAGGCTACTGTAAGCTGTAATGACTGATATGAGTACTGTCCAGAGGAGTCCGTGTTCCGATAGCGAGTCGTGCGTCCAAGTCAGGGAAGTGCAACGTCCAGAGTAAAAATAGTTAGAGAGAATGCCGCGACGCGCTCAAGTCCATGATCAGCGCCACGAGTATCAGTCAATCCAGGAGACCGCACAGCGAACGCGATGCTGCACTAACACACAACACAACATTCAAGATGCGCTACGCGCTCATCCTATATCACGCGGGGGGATCGCGAGGCATGTTCGATAGCCGGCGCGACTTCGAATCCGGGAACGGTACCGACGTCCCTGGCGAGCGGGGCGCGGTGGACAGTCTTCGAGGATCATCGATTCTCTTCGACGCCGTGCCAGCTTCTTGTTGATATCGTTGCCAATCTTCGACCTTCATCGTGGATGCACGCTTGGACGATGTCATATTACCAAGCGCGGCAAGTTTGTCGGCACTCAAGGAGCGCGAATGCCTCCCTACGTTTCCGCGATCGTCCATAGTCGCCGATCGCCTGCCAGGATGTTCCAAGCCCTCCTGGGATTTCCGTACGACAGCTTTCTCCTTTTCTGCCTGACGTCGGAAAACCGCGTCCCGCTCCAAAGCCTTGGACCTTTCCCAGCGCGCCTTTGCAGCCTCCAACTCGGCCTTCTCTTTCTCGGCCTGAGAGAGCGGAGCTTGCAAACCATGTATCTTTTCGCGATGCCTTTCGGCGAGTTCCTCGAAAGTCTTTGTCCTCGGCTGCGCGGGACGTTGGGCTTGCGGGGCGGCAATCTTTTGAGGCGGAAGGATGGTGACCGGCGTCATCGCGGATCCAGTCTTCTGCCGAGGGTGTCCTTGCACGACATCCACATGAGGCGTATCGTTCAGTCCCGTACGAGGCGATGCAGACAACACCCGCGCAGGTATGCCGAGAAGGGGAGATGAATCGGCAGCCACACCCGGGGAGGGTTGACGGATCTGGGCCAGCTCCATGGCGCTTTCGCGTTTACGACGTTCCTTCAGTGCGTCGGTAACAGCCGGAGGGACCGATACTCTGTGATCAAGCACAGGATTCGTTGGGATCGGTGCCGTGGCTCCAGAAGGCGGTTGAAGCAGCTTGCGATCATTGACGTACGAGTCCCAATCGTCCTTGAGAGGTACGCTGGTGGGACGACTGATCGTCTCGCCGAGCTGATATTGACGAACGAGGTCGGACATTTCCATAGACTGAGCCCGTGCTCGCGGGTCTCTGGCTCTTGGGGGTCGCAAATGAGTTGGTTCTGGCACAAGCGTGCTGTATAGGTCCGTGCTCAATGTCCTCTTGGACGCCATGGATGGTCGGCGAGAACGACTGGGGAGCGACTCGGACGAATCCTTCAATACTTCGATGGACTTCCGGATACTCTGTATCTCCGCAAGCAGTTGCTCCTTCTTCTTCAGTTCTTCTTCAGAAGCATTACTCGTCGAAGGCATCGTCGAGGATTCAACTTGTCTATCTGGCGCAAGGAAGTCCGTCGGAACGTTCTCCTCGATGTCTTCTCCGAGGTCCAGGGCCGGAATGGCACCAGGACTTTGCGAGCGCCGGCCATTGTAGTCGGAAAGACCCGAGGGGAGACGACGCCGGGTAGGGAGATCCCAGCTGGATCCTGCATACTCGGTGGCAGGAGTTGCGGGTGATTCTGGATGCTCTTGGTCCTTAAGAAGAGGCATGCCAGACAGTGCACTGTGTTGACGGTCATGCTTCGCGAGGCCGGGATGCTCCTTTTCCCATTCGTCTCGCTCGCGCTCCAGAGAGCGGAACCTCTTCGCGGCTCTTGCCTCTTCCTCCGCGTCTCGGCGTTTCTGATCCTCGGCGATTTCCTTGAGCTTCCTTTGCAGTATCTTTAGCACCTGGAATTGCACAGCGATGCCCATGAGAGCGACGGCTCCCATCAAACCGAGTTCTATCTCCATAGCTTGGGTTACAGGAAATTTGATGCCGTGGCTGGTGTACTTGGGAAAGAGCGCTTGGAAACCAAGATTCCACATGTAGAACTAGAGAGCGCGATGAGTTTATGTTTGAGCACGTGCACGTATTACGGACCTCTTTGAGGTTCGCGGTCGTAAAACAATCCACGCCCAACATGAACGCGGTTGCACCGACAAATCCAGTAGAGACGAGCACGATATAATAATGAATCTTGGGGATCGTGCTGAGGGTGAAGCCGACAGCGCCACAGGCTAGGGAGCATCTTAGCCATCAAACCCTAAGGGGAACCGGAATTGACCCACCGATGTACATAATCCATCGGAAACCAATGGGACCAATGAGACCCCCATCTCTGAAGCACTGGATATACCAGGCAAACGCAAGTCCGCCCCATCCTCCGATGAAGTACTTGGATGCTTTCCAGAAAAAAATTGCGACGCCGCCGCCGACTACTCCAGCTACGGCCGATGCGAGCACGAACATACCCCGTATCGTCTTGTTAGGCGGTTTGATGGCGTTGATGACACCGAACCGCACGATGAGTACCCAGCAGACCAGAGCCAGAGTGTAGAAGCCGATGAGGAAAAACGAGGTCCTGAACATAGCCAGGTCGGTATCGCTATCTGCTGTTCACAAGAGATACGCACCATCTGTTCTTGTGACCGAGGAACGCACTAGGGATGCCCGTAAGAATGAGGAGAGCACCAAGGACGCCAAAGGCCGGGTCTATCTTGGTATCAAGAGTGATGGGTTTCGCTGTGGTCGATGCGCTGGCGGAAGCGGAAGCGGTTCTGGTGGCGTTGGCGGACGTTGTGGGTGTAGCTACGACGGTGACATTGAAGATCGTCGGAATAGCCGTGGTGACCGCTACGGTCTGAGTGCCGGACCGGCTCAGGGACGTGGAGATGACGGTGCTGGTGGTCAATGAGACTGTGGTGCTGCCGCTCGATGAGGTGGACGATGTTGCATTGGCCGTCGACTGGGCCGACGCCGGCAAGAGGACCGATAGCGTGGCCGCGAGCAGGAGTGCTATTACTCGCATGGTCGGGAGGGAGCGTAGAGATGAGTCTGGCCAAAGTCGTGGATATGTCGCTAGTCGCCTAGCTCGAGGACAAGGCCATATACTACAGTCGAGAAAGAGCGAGAACGTTGACGGGGTCAACCACCACCGCGAGAGCGGATGCCACCGGTGTCGGTCAACTGCTCCCGTCCGTGGCAAGGCGGACGCTTCTTTTCACGGGAGCTGCCGGCGCCCGCTCTGGATCAACTTGCAGCAAGCCGCAAGCGCAATGCGTGGTCGTTCTCCGAGGGCATAGCACAAGTGTCGTGCGCCTAATCGAAATGCTCAAATCTAACCGGCGTAATATCGAGTTGTCGCAACAACGCGGACATCCTCTCTCCCTCCCTCACCACCTTCGCTTCCCCCTTCTTCCCCACTGTTTCCCGCTCCTCTTCCAGCAGCGTAACCACCTTACCGCCCCGTCCAAACCGCCCAACGCGACCAGCAATATGGAGATACGTGTCTACTCGTTGCTTAGTTGGCATACCCAGCACAAACACGTGGCTGAGCTCAGGGAGATCCAGCCCACGGGTGGATGCGAGGGTCGAGACGAGCAATGTCGGGTTCTCGTCTGCAACGTCGGATGGGCCCCGAAGTAGATGCGTCCGCCCTCGACTGTCTGATGACAGATCTAAACCGTATGCGTTCACGCCAAGTTGACGCAGGTCATAGACAGCGCGTTGCACCGGCGCATCCGCCGGAACCACAAGGAGGGCCAGCCGTGGAACGTCTAGAGCAAAAGCTGTGGCAACAACCTCCATCACATCCGCGTTGAACGGAGACGGCGTGACGCTAAACACTGGTTAGTTGGTTTGTCAGCGATATTCTCCGCGGTAATTTGAGGTGTCTCGTACTCTCGAATTGTTGTTCGGACAAGTTATGGGCAGGTAGGGCACGAGAGTTCGCCGTAGCCAAAATATTCTCGCTCGTATGCGCCTCCATTACCGGCGACGGAGATACACTGGACATAGTCATCGAGCCATCTATGTTGCGCACCCCGCCGTCTTTGGAGACGAGCAGAACGCAATGACCAATATTTGAGCCCCCCAAGTCGCTCAGTACCGATTCTTCGCGCGAACTCCTGTTGATCTTGACCAAATTCCCTTCGTCGCGCGTCAAGAGCCCGCTTTCTCGGAAAAGCATCTCGTGGAGGTGATGCCGAAAGGTTGCGCTCGTCATAATCAATTGCAATGGCCTTCGGTGCTCCGAAGGTCGCCCGATGGACTGTACGGGATCGGCGGCAGGATCATATTCTCTATGAGCGAATAAGTGCTTCAGAATCCGTGAGGTGACAGCTGGATGTCTGCGTTGTTTCTGCAGGAACTTCTGCTGTTCGAACTTGCTTTTACTTCTGGGTATCGACTCGATGAGGTTATCAACCTCATCAATGACCACAGAGGAGAGGCGCTCCTTTTGTAACGCAGTTTCATCTTCCAGAAAGACGTCGGCGAGGGCATTCGGGGTAGCGATGAGGATGTGAGGAGGGTCAGCATGGAGCTGGGCGATCTGAGTTGCTAGGGGTACATGTTGACTGCGAACGAGAACAGTGGCGACAGAAGAGATGGTTTGGAATGGTGAAGGCGGCATTTGATCAACGATACGACCTATCCAATGGTGTAGCTGATACGCAAGGTCACGATGCGGGACGATGAATAGCGAGTTGATAGGCGGTTTCGTGCCATTGTCGTACGAGTCCCTATCAAGTGGTCCGACCCGCGCTTTATTCAGAAGAGCTAACACGAGGCCAAAAGACCTAAGGAAGTTGGGCTCGCAAGAAGAAAAAATGTTCGAAAGAATCTGCACTTACTTGCCGGTGCCGGTGCTGTCCGCGAGCAAAACATCCTTGCCTTGTAGTACCGCCGGAATAAACGCCGCTTGCATTTCCGTTGGATTTTGCACGTTCGGAAAGGCAGCATGGAGAGCTATCGCCAATGGTGGGCGTATACCTACGGCCTCAAAGGGGAGCTGAGCCCCGCTTGCCTGACCCTTCTTCGGTTTTGCCAAACGTTGCTTTCCATTGTGTTTCGTTGCTTTGTAAGCGACCGATGCAGTGGCAGCAACAGTGGTAATAGATCGTGAGCATGAGCCCGTCCGCAGGATAGAGGTGCTGGAGGAAATGCAGGAAACCGAAAGCATGAAAGGTTGTGCGAGACGCGTTGGCAGTCTGCCTCACGCGCGACCACTCAGCGCTCAGCTATAGCGCTGGCTCACCCCGTGCGTGTACCAGTCCCTTCTGCCTATTTATACTGATGTGAGTGCGACAAGATGATCCTACAGCATGTCGTTCGGCTGTCTAGGAGGGCGCTGATTCACGAATATTTCTCTGCCGGCATTGCATCGCACACAGTGCCCAAACCTGTGGATTTTACACGCATCGAGCATTCTACAAGCACATCTTCAAGGCCACCGCCAAAGCCCGCCAAACTGCTCAGCGAGCTTCGAGCAAAGCTCAGCAGTTATCATCAGGGTATCCTTCATCTGTCGGAAGCCCAAACCGAAGAATACAATGCGTTATCCGACAAGCTACACAATGCTCTCGCTGTTGGAGACATCGATTCCGCTCGGAAAGCTTGGTCTCTTCTCGAACAACGGAACCAGTTAGAATATTTCGGCCCTGCGCAATTAGACAGGATGGCAAGATATCTCGCCGTTTCCGCCGCCCGGAACACCTGGACTCCGGATCACAGGAAAGATGCGGAAGAGATTGCGCTATCCCTCGCGTCTCGGGGCGAACTTCATGCTCTAGAAGCTTGCATGCTCTTCCGCCTACTTTCGCGAGAGTATGACTCGGTATTAGCTCTTTACGAGCGGTTCATAGCAGCATCGCGGGTTCCGACGGGACAAGCTGTCGAAGATCATGACCCCATGGAGGGATATCAGCCGGAAGAAACGCCCTCAGCTGACACAGACGTTGTCACTGCAGGAATCCGATTGCCCCTCGGGGAGACTCGTCTTTTGCTCGCCGTTATCGCGTGTCATGCCGCGAGGAACGACATACGAACCGCGCTTCAGCTCGTCCTCCCGCTGAACCGACCTTTCCTGCGTCTTACCGTCCAAGACTTCATAAAGTCTCTCGACTCGGATCAGACCCTGGCCGCACAGACTAGCGATTTCATTCGGAAGCTCCGCGTCAGCAGGACTGTGGGTCATCCCCGTGCTTTCGTCTTGCACGTGGGCAACATGGGCGAAACCAAGAAATGGACGCTTCTCAGAAATTTCTATGCCGATCTCCTGGAAGGGTTGTCGGGAACCGACGCGTGGATAGCTCCACATCCTTCATTGGCCAACGCTTCGCACCCTGTGGTACTGCAGGAAAGCGGATGGGCTGCCTTGCTTGCCGCTTCCATCGCGTGCGGTCAGACCGCGCACGCGCGAACGATATGGGATGATCTCGTTCGGTTCGGCGTTCACCCAAGTACGACTGTATGGAATGGCCTGCTTCAGGGTTTCAGCCAAATTGGAGACATTGAAGGTACCCTTGCTACCTGGTCAAGCATGCGTAAGCATGTGAAACCCGATGCTTCGACCTTTCAAGTTTTGATCATGATACTATTCAAGGCAAGACGGCTAGATGAAGCTTTGTCCTGCTTGGCCGATTTCGAATCCTACCCTTCCAAGGCGCCTGATCTGAAGCAGAGTACAATCCTCGTCGTATACAACATCGCCATCAACGGTCTTCTCGCCTGCAAGCAGGATTTAAGAGCATTCACCTTGCTCGAAAAACTCCATGCGAACGGCCCGAAACCGGACATCACCACCTACAACACTTTTCTCGCGCATTACGGCCGTATCGGCGACCTGCACTCGCTTGCCAAAATACTGCAAAGGATTCAAGACCATGACTTGAAGGGCGATGTAGTCACTTTCTCCGTCATCCTTTCTGCCCTCCTCAAAGCAGGTCGTAGCGACGCGCCGCAGATAGTGACATCTCTCATGCGCAAGATGGAGGTGGACGTTAACGTTGCCATCTACACGTCCATTATTGACGCCATGCTGCGCGAGAGAGACGAACGGCACCTCAAGGCGGCGATGGAGCTCCTGTGGCAGATGGAGCGGAATACTTCGCCGGAGTCTCAGCCGAACCTTGTCACATACGTGGCTGCCCTTGCCGGTATACACAAGCATCGTTGGGTTGAGCCCCGGACTGCAGCAGATTACAGGGAGCTCATCCTTAAGCGGATGCGCGAACGCAACATTCCGCTAAACCAAGCGTCGTTTCACATCCTGATCAAAGCTTGCCTTCAGAATCCTGACACTGAAGGTGTGGAACAAGCCTTGGCGTATTACCGCAAGATGCTAAAGAGCGATGTACCGGTGGACAAGGACACATGGTTCCTTCTGCTTTCTGGTCTGCGGAGACGCCAGGAGTGGGAGATTGCGAGAGGCTTGGTGGACGAGATGTTGAGGAGCGGTGTGATGCCCTCGGGGCCACTTCAGCAGGCAGTCGGCGATATCCGACAGGGCAGGACGAGGACACGGTTGTATTGATATCAAGACAGATGTCAGGGATACGCATTACTACGAGAGCGCGATAAGAGCGACGCGTTCCCCTAAGCCATGTCAGATTGCTATATTCACGACGGGGTCCGGACAGACCTAAGAAGAACGATGTACCCATTCCAAGGCGGAGGTATCGCGCATATGCTAGCAGCGCGGGGTCAATGGACGTTTGGCCTCCGATTGAATGTGCTCACCCCAGAAGCTCCATTTGCGACCCAGCCAGCGACCGAGGACGGGCATAAGCACATAAGAAGCGAGCTGGTTTAGCTGCGCCAAACTTTCTTCCCACTCTCGTTGAGCAGCGAGGTATTCATCGTCCGAGCCATAGTCATCTGTTGACGAGGCAGAGGAGGACGAGTCCAACGAATAGACCGAGCGCGGCATGGGTGGACGTGCTGAGCCGACTGAGAAACGGGGCGCCATCCGCTTCGGGCCGAACGCGGTGAGTGTGACAACGAAGGACGCTCAGACGATCCCCATACATCACCGCCTGCCTGCGTGTTTTGTGGCTTTGCCGATTACTCCACCGCGATATCCCAATCGTTGTTCTTTCTGCCCAACGTTCACGTCGCCACTACGGCCTGCTTGACGAATTCACCGTTGATGAGCTATGCCAGTGCAAGCGGCAGGTTCCCGAGGCAGGCTTGTCGGCCAACCGTTGCTTTATGCCATCTCGATCTTTGCCAGCGTCGGCGTCTTCCTGGTCAGTAAACATTCAGATCACATTGGGTAGAAGTGCTTGTCTGACACTCGTTTCAAGTTCGGATATGACCAGGGGTAAGCAGTTTGCTACCAGGATAGACAGCATCCTCACACCCGCACTAGCGTTATGTCGGGGGTGATCACAGGCCCGCACTTTCGGAAATTCTTTGGCTCTCCCGGCCCCTTCCAAATTGGAACGATGGTAGCCGTTCTCGAGGTCGGCGCTTTCGGTGAGCTCCTTCTGAGTCGGGCGACATTAGACCATATCTCAACGTTCATTGTCCTATAGTAACGTCGATTGCGGCCGGGAGGATTGGAGATGTGTATGGAAGGCGGGGGACCCTATTTGCAGGGGCTGTGGTGTTCTCCTTGGGCGGCGTAATACAAACATTCACCACTGGCTTCAAGATTATGGTCGTCGGTCGCATCGTGTCAGGTTTTGGCGTTGGGCTGTTATCGTACGTTCCTTTATGCTCTCGACTTCGCGTATAACCATCAGATACAGAACAATCGTGCCGATATACCAGAGCGAAGTTTCGCCACCAAATCACGTTAGTAACTGCCAACGCGCACCCTCGCACTACTCATGACTACTGCTACAGAGGGGAGCTTTGGCCTGCATGGAATTCACCGGCAATATCATAGGCTATGCCGTCTCAGTTGTATGTGACTGTGATGGTTTCGGCATTGCAATGCACCTGAGAGACTACACAGTGGACGGACTACTTCTGCTCATTCATTGATTCGGATTTATCATGGCGCATTCCGCTATTTATGCAATGCGTCATTGGTTCCATACTGGCCGGTGGCTCGCTACTCATGCCGGAGAGTCCTCGGTGGGTTCCCCTTGTCGTAGTCTTGGACTCTGATCCTGACAATCACCTAGCTGGCTTATCGATACCGATAGAGATGCAGAGGGAATGCGTGTTCTTGCCGATTTACATGGAGGCGATCCAGAAGATGTCATGGCCCAGGCCGAATACCAAGAAATCAAGGAGACCATTAACGCCGAGGTGATCTCGTATTTCATAGTGAGCCTACTTGAATATTCTGAGCCCTGGGCTGTAGAGGGAATTAGGTGAAGGCCGTAGTTATGGTGTTATGTGGACCAAGTACAAGCGCAGGGTGTTGCTTGCCATGTCCTCGCAAATGTTTGCCCAGCTGGTTCGTGTCTTCATCTTCATCCCGTGTTTGAGGGAACGTACTGAAAATCATGTTGACAGAATGGCATCAATGGTGAGATTTTTTTCGTGTATTCACACATTAACTCAACGGTCTGGTTGTTGAAATGCAGTGATCTCATACTACGCGCGTGAGTGATGATTGATGGCATGAATGTTTGAACAGTCGATGCTCAACACGTTCCACGCAGCTCGAGTGTTCGAAGGTCACTTTTATTTGATGCTTGATTCGCGCTCCTTCACTGAGACGTGAGACTAGCTGCTGGCTGGCTCGGCCGTGATGCAATCCTCATGGCTGGTATAAATGCGATAGTTTACGTATTCAGTACAATCCCTACGTGAGTGTGTTTTCGCAATCAACTGGCGCATTTGACACATGTTTCGCAGATGGTACTTGGTAGATCACTGGGGGCGGCGTCCGATCCTCCTTTCCGGTGCAGCCGTGGTGAGTAAACTCAGGCATATCAGCCCCGAAACATGGAATGATCGGTTGTTCCAGATGGCTCTAATGTTGACTGCTACGGGGTGGTGGATGTACATCGATGTTCCGATGACTCCCCAGGCAGTCGTAGTCTGTGTTGTGATATACAATGCCGCCTTCGGATATAGGTGAGACAGCCTATTTCTGTGTACCCATCGCTCATTCTGCCGCTGTAGCTGGGGCCCTATCCCTTGGCTTTACCCTCCGGAGGTCAGTAATCAATGCTGACCGCAGCTGTGTCTATAACCACATTTGCCCCCAGATCTTACCCCTCAGTTTCCGAGCGAAGGGTGTCTCAATTTCTACGGCCACAAACTGGGCGTTCAATTTCCTTGTTGGGGAAGCCACTCCGGTGTTGCAAGATGTCATTAGATGGCGTCTTTACCCCATGCACGGATTTTTCTGCGTTTGCAGTCTAGTTATGGGTGTGTGAACATGAACAACCCTTAAGCCGCTGGCTGACGCTGCCATAGTTTACTTCCTCTACCCAGAAACTGCCGGCGTACCACTAGAAGAAATGGATGCTGTCTTCGGAGAAGGTTAGTGCCTTCGGGGGTCCCTCTTTGCAAGATATTGATGGTAACTCTACACAGAGGAACTGGAGGAACGATACGAGAATGATTCAGAACGTGCATCTCTCGTAGCCAACGGCGAAGGGACTACCCATCAAGCCATCAACTCACCGACAAAACCCGATAGTCCCCGGCCAAGACGAGGATTTCTGAGCCGGTTTATGAATGGTTCAGATGGCCGGGCATCGTACGAACCGATTCGAAGTGGGGAGGAATAGGAACTCGCGAGGATGGACATGGCAGGGGTAGTGCATGAAATTGCCGACCAGGATGGTAGTGGTCCTGCGAATGGGGTGATGAAGGACGCGCAGTCTTGACACATGCAATGTGCACTGGTGGGATATCATTGCATGGGTATAGAGGAGAGAAGACTGGCTCGGTGTTCTGTAGTGGTTGTGTCCGTCCTCCTGAGCATCGCGGTGTCATCCCTATCTTACCTCTGTCGGGTCGCGACACTGTCGCTTGCAATGTTTACTATTCTACCCGTATCTTCACTGTTAGCTTGTAGATGCCGCTCGCATGTGTCTACCCATAACACGCGATCGTAAATATTTATAAATGACCCCCATTACGTCAGGCGGTTTACATAGCTTCGTTTTCATCGTTCTCATGTAATCACCAGAGCCGGTTTCTTGATATCTTCGAGTATCGCTCGTCCACCGGACCATGTCTCGCTTGTTCCCAAACGTAGTGTCATCTGTTACGAGCCCACGGACCCTGGTTCTGTGTTTACCATCAGAGCAGTTCGGATGGTGTAAGCAGGTGTGTTGCCGGTCCGACTTTGCATGGCATTCAAAGTCTGAATGGCGCGTAGTACGCAGAGGAAGGGTATAACGTCTTGCACTTAGTGGTTGGACCCAACGGAAATGTTGACGATGGAGGAGCTGCTGCCTGGAACGATGTGGATACCACCAGCCCCTGGGTTTTGATTACTTATGGCGCTACTGTTGCGACCATCGCAGGGCTGTCGACCTTCGTACGCGACCGTAGTTACACCTTGCGAGCCTGCGTGCACTACTGTCCATTGGTGGAGAACCCGGAAGAACTGATGTTCAGGGTTAATTCAAATTCGTGAGATTCGTTATTTGCTGACCACGCCGATCGCTGAGGGCGTGCACAGCATCTTAGTACATCTTGCGGAAGAACAACGCTCACTCCTTGAAGCCTTAAAGTTTCTCCTAGGGACTCGTGGATGCAATTCGGCGGGTTTCCCGATCATTGATGTTTATACCTACCCTTCCGTGCCAACAAGTCCCCCGTTCCCATTTTCGATGCAGCCTCCGTCGTTAGTCAACAAAAGCGAGGCATCCACAGTTGACCCATATATACGCTCGGCTACTGGAGTTGCGTACACGAGGACCCTGAGACTTCTGAGACGCGAACTAGGTCCGCATTTTGATCTTGAGAAGGTTGGTGTTGATGAATGTCTCGACTTCATGGTATATTCATGTTTCATTCTATGTAGCTGTGGGAGAACCACACGTACTTCGTATGTGCTTGACGTCTTGTAAAGCTTGATCATACGTCCGAAACATTGTTCCAGGAATTTGTTGAGCGGGATGCACCAAGTAGGTCGAAACTAGTTTGACGGACTTGTGCATCACCAATTACGCTTTTCATGATTGCAGAGACAATGGCTACTATGGTGCGTGAGCCAAAGTGTTTACGTTAATCCGGACAACCGAACAGCATATCATGATTAGGTTCAAACGCCCTACGGTTGTTATGCTGTAAGCAGCATTAACAAGTGACTGATACATTCACAGTGAACCACATACCTACTCTCACCGGTGGTGTTGGGTACGATGATCTGGCACGTTTTTACAAGGTAAGCAAAGTAAGGCACAAATACCGTAGGCTCATCAAGTCTACCTAGTATCACTTCACTACCGTCAGAGTGAGTGTGCATTGCCTCTTGCCTAGACATTATGAGTATCATAGCACAAACCGGTGGTAGGTTACACCTCCGGATACTGAGATGCTTACGATTTCGCGCACGGGTACGTCATACATTGTTCCCACCGCTACGCGTTATTTATGAATCCACCTTCAGTCGGCTCGGACAGGCTCATCGATGAAATGATCTTCAAATGCACGCACACAACGGAGATCGATTGGCTCGTGCCAGGTGTACCTCCGACAGGGAGGCCGCTTGAGATTGCGCTCGTCGGAGTAGTGGCGTTTCGTGGAGACAAGTTGACCTTCGAGTGCGTCTGAAAACTTCAACAACATGATTCGAGCTCACATGCATCGTCTCGTACGCGGGATTTTAAAGCATATGTAAGTCAGAAAACATATTCGAAGTGCTTTGAGATAAGTAACTCTGGAACAAAATCGTGTAATCTGCAGATACTGGGATCAAGGTGAGATATAATTCTTCATTGAGGAGAAACGGAATCACCAATGCTTGTGTCAGCTTCTGTTTTAGTGCAGGTACTTGGCTCTGCGTACTATGTGTAGTGCGTTGCTGAACTCTACGTAGCTCGGTTTGCTCGACCCTAAATTGCTTCCTGTTGCCGGTGCGGAGGCAGCGAGGAAGGCTATGGATCCTTTCGCCATTCCGTCTAATGGGTTAATGTCACGATGGAAAACTAGCGAGGGTTTGGACATCAATTAGGCGTGTACGTACACCAATACCGCAGAATGTGATAGCGTCATCAAGGGCGTCGAGATGCATACATGCATATCATTCATCATCACGGCCGTCACCTAATAGTGATACTTTGAACGGATACCACAAATCCCATGAATCATGTGCATGGGATCATTAAGTCGCCAAGGTCACTGTCTGTAGTACATCGGCATCGGTGCATCAACCGCTTGTGCACAACGCATATTCTGTTTTCACTCCCGAGTCCAACGCGTCTCGATTTCCGAAATACTGACAGGTAGTGCCTAGACAATCGTATGGTGAGCTGATATACATCTCGATGGTGGTCGACATGCCGCCTTCTCATCGTAATCACTCCAGTAACCTTCGCTGAGGTCCACCTCAGGGAACACCGTCCCGCTCTCGGTTCCTTGACATTTCCAGACACCCTATGGCAATCTAAAAATTTACGTGCCCGCACATTCACGAATGTAACTTACGCGTGGATCGAAACCGATAAACTCGAGACCGCGACAATCGACGGTGAGAATGGGAGCAAATTGCCCGTTGAGTTCAGCATCGTAGGGTTTGGGAGGTACATTCGGCTCGAATTTCGCTGAATGTTCTCGTTTGCACATCCCGCACCTCCATACGAAGTTGGCTGTGGCAGCTTTGCTGCCTGATACAGCGTGCTGCTCCTGTTGTTGGATTAGCTCAAAGATTTCGGTTCAGCAGGCGCATATGATCACTCACAAGTCTGTTTACAGATACAAATTTCGGATGTACCTCATGGCATGAACTGCACTTAACCTAGTGGTAACCGGGATCAGTGTCATAAGTATCATTTTACGACGTATCTGATCACCTGGAAGAAGAATTCGTAATCATCGAATCCTGGACACAAGGAGGTACAGTTCTCTAGCTCCGCTTTGATAGATAGTTGCAGTCGCTGAGCTCTGTACTGAGCAAAATGCCGCATCACTGGGCTGAACACTCACTACCATTCCGCGGCCAGAGCTGTTGAGTTTGTGAAGGGGCAGGTAAGTGGCTGTGCAGCAACTCCGTCTCTTACCAGCACCGACTATGCACTTCCTTTGTGCCGCGCTCCGGGCGCGGACACAGTCGGCGCGTATGTATCGACGAGCAATCCATGTCTCACAATCAGCGCTTGCAGCCAAACGTCAAGGGCCTGCTGTGGGCGCTGTGCCGTATATACCCGGCTTGGAGTTAACGGAGGAAGAGCTGGAGGGCGAGGAGGACACTTTCAATGACACTTCCTCCATCGGCCACGAGATCCTAGAGCAGCAAAGACAAGCATTGCACTACATGCGTCTGATCGAACATGAGATGCCTCAGCTCGTTGGTTAGTTTCGTGCCGCAAATGTCGTGACGTGACTGAGCCAACCTCCGTAGCGTTTCGGAAACCTTTTGTTCCTCCATCCAACAGAGCACCTATCGTCGTTCGGTCTGTCGACTATGGTGAAGATGCGCACCCGGGCAAAGCAAAGCGTGTTCTCGTCGTTCCTCTATCTCGTCTAGCTCTCAGGAATGAACATGCCATTCACAAGGCGAAACTCATTGCCGGCGTACGATGGTCTCCAGAACCTCCACGCGATTCTGGCATTGGGGACTCCGAGGAAGGGCGTGAGCAAGGATACATCAAAATTGCGTGCGAGGACTTTCCGGAGGCCGAGATGAACCTGAAATGGGCCAGCGACGTCCTAGATCGCTTAGTTGAAGAAGCAAACGTGCGTATTGCGCTTGTTGCTGTATGCCCCTTCGCTCACCTCAAGCATCACAGAATGAGCCAGAAGCTGTTGCAGACATTCCGCAGGATACGCGGCACCTAGATATGAAATTGCGGAAGGCCAAAAAGGGCGAGCACAGGGTGGGACCGATTCGCAGTCGTCCCTCGCTGCGTGACTTCCCCAATGAATGGCTTCCCTCTCGTCCAATATATATCACGCCGTGATTTTCTCGTACTTGCAGGTCCAGTCGCTGCACCACCGTCATGAATTGGTCTTTCCTAATTCTGTGCCGTTTTGTTTTGCGCATGATTGCTGTTCCATACGATAGACGCATATTCTAGCCACTAGTGAAGACCAGAACTGCGATCGTCGGCATGCAGGAATAATATTCTAGCGGCAGACTTGGTGAAAGTAAATCTGCCACGACGCAGGTAACGCGGGCCGTTGAAGCCGTTCCCCTTGTTCGCTCGTTCGAAAAATACGTCGAGACCATGAAAGTTGTGAGAAGCTGTGCCGATAAAAGGAAAATCCCGACGAACGTACCCAACAAACCACATTTCAGCATCCCATTCGCGGACGCCGATCTGAGAACTTTTTTGGTATACGTGGTGTTGGGAGCAGCAGTGCAGAATCATAAGTAATCGTGATAACTCGCGACGAAAATACTCCTATACTTCAAGCCATCGCAGATGTCTCTTTACCACCAGCTGAAATGATGCATACGCCTGTATATAGTTCCGAGCTTTGACGAGGTTTCCCCCCTACGTCGCTCCTGAGCATGTGACGTTCTTTTGCAGTGTTCACTACTGTGGCCTATAAAACAGCCTTCCGTGCTCCGTCGGACGGTGTGTTTGCCCGTCTTCGTCTTTCGCCTCAGCTTCAATCCTGACAGCCGTAACGGTCCACCTTCACCGGCAAGGTCTATTACACTGCCATTTTGGCCTCACGTGGTGGCCAGCTGAGCGTGACATGGGGGATAGCCGCCGTTCCCGGATGGGGGTCATCCTTTGTCCAGCTGATTCCCAGAGTTACTGTCCAATCCCCTCAGGGTGGTGCCATTACAACTGGCAGGGATGTGAGCCTACAGCTTGTCACCAGCTGTGACTCATATAGGCAGGTATCCGGGATCCACCCCTTATTCAATGATACTGCTCCTCACCACTAGTGATATACAGAAATTGTCATATCATTTATCATGCTAAATACAGGAGTATACTATCATCACTACTGTAGTACACACAGCCAACTTCAGGGGCAGGAGACAAATTCGAGGGCAGGAGACAGCCGGCTTCAGGCATGGGAGGTGGGTGGCTTTGAGGTTGGGGGTTGAGACGAGGCAATTTCGAGTGCTACAGCGAGTGGTATCGGCAAAGCACGGGGGCAGGGAATTCTTTGGCAACAACGAGAGCGTGCCTTTGAGCACAGCAGGGGCTGTCTTAGAACACAGCTGTGGGGCATCTGCGAGCACGGCAAGCAAGGTGTCTTTGAACACTGCCAGCGGGGTGTCTTCGAGCACGGCCGACGGGTCATCTTCGAGAGCAGCGGCAAGGCGGCAGGTCATCCTCCAGCGCTACGGCAGTGGGTTCATCTTCGAGCGCAGCTGCGGCGGGAGTCGAGCCTCACGTACACGATCGTCAGCACCGGACCGTTCCTCGACTGGGGCCTGTACGCCGGGTTCCTGCTCGGCTCGCTGATGGAGCGCAAGGTGGAGACCTACGACGGCGGGCATCAGGAGTTCAGCGCGACGACGCTCCCGACGATCGGCCGCGGGGTGGTCGCGGTGCTGCAGCATCTGGAAGAGACGAAGAACCGGGCTGTGTACTTCCACGAGGCGGTCGTTAGCCAGAGCAAGCTGCTGGGGATCGCGAAGGAGCTGACGCCCGGGGAGACGTGGTCGTGAAGCGTAAGAGACAGACCGACAACGGGATCGGCATGGAGGATAGGATGGTAGTTAGCATGGTCGAGGCCATCATAGGACGCATGGCCTACCCGTATGCCCAAAGAACTGGGGCGGCAATGGACGGAATACCGTCAAGGCCGCCCGCCACTTTGCGCCCTTCATGCCGATGTCGAAGGAGACGCGCGCCGCGGCGGTCGCCAAGGTGTCGAAGGCGCGCAAGACCCGCACCGGTGGTACCGCGCCGACCACACCCATCCGCGTGCTCGCCAAGCAGCTCTCGGCCATGTTCCTTTCCGACTCTGAACAAACATGATTATGAGAACGTACTGTTGTTGATGACCTCGGTCCTACCTTGTGTAACGTTGTTGACCAGAACGCGGACGTATGGGTCACTCTGCGATCCGATTTATCATCAGTAAGGGACAACAGGATATGAAGGCAATCTTATCTGAGGGCTTGACCTCTATACACAACTTGCCTGATCGCGTCCTCAGCGTCGAAAACACAAGTGATATCGACGCTTCACTTACCCATTTTCACTACAGGACATGACTGGAAATCGAAAGGCAAAGCAGGGAAGGGGACTTGGCCGCAGCGGTGAGCGTCGACGCTCGACCAACCATCACGTGATATCACGTGATATGGTGTGTTGCGACGACGGGACAAGTCGCACTTGCAAGTTCAAAGCCCAATGCCAGTCAGCTGTAGTTACAACAACTTAGCAGCTATGTATGTATCATTCTCCTTCTGAGAGCACAAGTCAGCGACTTCAAATTTTACTTGAGCATATATATTCTACGATGGAATTCTATCATGTCCCTGATACATGGGAGGTGGTCTGGTGTTCATGTATACACCACATGTCCTCTGTGTATTGAAGATCTGGAGTCCAGCTGTATCAGTCAGAGCGATGCTATGTGGTAGGCATGCAGCCACACGCTGACCAACTGGCTGGATCACAGCTGGGATCCCCAGTGCGCTGAGGCGTGGGACCAAATTGGCGGTGTAGGCGCTGTACGGTACAGGGGTGACTCAGAAGAATCACCCGTCTTTGCGACTCAGGGTTACCATTATCGGTAACTATGTCTCACGACGTTGCCTTAACCGGAAATTTCTAGAGCCATCTATTGCCTTTCATGGAAGGTCAAATCGCAAAGACGGGTGATTCTCTCAAATCACCCGTGTACCGTACAGCGTCTTAGGTCTCGAAGTCGAGCCGACAAGATGTCATGTATCAAGGGTAGTGTTTGAATGATTGCATGTACGTTGTCCATTTTTTGATTTACTTATAAGTGTTTTGCCGTATCGCTCATTTTTTGGGAATTGCTTAGATTGTTACCATAGTATATGTGCTATGTATCTATGTGTTGTATGCTATCCATACTTGCGAGTCATGCTATCCCGTCATTGCGAATTCGTTCGCCTGTCCAGAGGGTCCACCCGTCTGGTGCCAGCACGCAGGGTCTAAGCTGGAGTGAGCGCGTGTTGAGTTCCATCGTAGTTACCCACGTGTGATAAACGTTAGACGGGTCCGATTTGCAGATGAGTACTCTTCGAGGTCAGATGACAGTAGTAATCAACATACCAGGCAGATCATTACTCACCGACCAACTCGTTCCATACGGTCATGCCCAACGTTCTCCGTGCCTCCGTCGTGCAGACCTGCACAGCAAGCTTTCACCTTGATGAAACACTTCTGAAGCTTGAGCGACTTGCTCGCATTGCCAAGGAACGCGACGGCTCCCAGCTGGCCGTTTTCCCTGAAGCATTGTAAGTGCTAACATTATTAAAGAACGACCACCGTTATGGGAAGCGCCCATGGTTTCGCTCTCTGTATCTAATTTTAGAATCTGCTGATCCGTATCTCTTGCTACCAGTGTCGGCGGATACCCGAAGATGAGCACGTTTGGTGTCGTCGTGGGGGAGCGTTCCGATGCTGGGCGAGACGAGTTTGTTCGCTATCACAATGCTGCGGTAGACATCCCTGGGCCCACAATATCGAAAATTGAAAGCATCAGTGCGGAGGTCGATATTTTCCTCGTGATCGGGGTTATCGAGCGCGATGGAGGGACCCTATACTGCACAGTCGTCTTCATCGACCCCAAAGATGGTTTTGTGGCAAAGCACAGGAAACTACAGCCCACAGCCATGGAGCGAGTCATCTGGGGCCAAGGGGGTCCCGATACTCTGGCAGTCGTAGAGAAGAATTTTGACACGTCGAATGAGTGGAAGAAGTTGAAAATCACGGCGTCAATATGCTGGCAAGTAAATCAACCGCTCTCTTCGCATAAATGTCACATTGATCTGTAGGGAGAACTACATGCCCCTACGTAAGAGAAATAACATTCATTACTATTTCTTCATGTGCTGATATTGATGTCGATAACACTCAGTGCGCACATTTTACTACTCGCGAGGGACCCATATATATTGCGCCCCCACTGTCGATGCGAGGCCACAGTGGCAGCACACGATGGTTCATATCGCGTTGGAAGGACGGTGTTTTGTCCTCTCAGCTTGCCAATTTTCACAGGAAAAGGACTTTCCTGCGGACCACGCTGTTAGAGATCCCTCAAAAAGGGACCCCGAAAACATCATGATTGGGGGAGGGTCAGTCATTGTCTCAGCATTAGGAGAAGTGCTTGCAGGCCCGCTGTGGGGGGAGGAAGGTGTCTTGACAGCGGAACTTGACCTTGACGACATAGTGCGCGGCAAGTTTGATATGGACTGCGTTGGTCATTATGCGAGACCAGATGGTGACTGCATATCCCTCTGCTCGAATACTTACTGAGCTCATTTTACTCCAAGTCTTTCAACTAAGTGTTACAGGTGCAACATAATTGGAGTGAGTCATGCTAAGGATTTTTTGGATTCTCGCATTGAAATCTTGTCTGTAACATAACAAGAACGTTGGTAGCGAAGCAGCTTCCGCTATGTCCATGCCACGAACCAGAATATGCAGCGTTGTTGTAGCAAGGCTAAATAGTAGTATCCTGAGAGCTCCGTATACAATCCTTCGATACGACGGCGGGTGATTCAGACACGGACAGAAAGAAACACAAGATGGCATAGGCGGTGCATTCATCCTAATATATAGGGCGTCCATCCTGACAGGAAACGAATGTTATAATTAAGTATGGAAAGCTACACATAGACCACTCACAGATCGATTTGCCACACAATAGCAGGATACCAGATTCATTGACTATCACATGGACGAGAAACGAACGGATCCAAGTCGGCGAACAGGCTATAGCTATGCATCTCAAAGGACTTGATCAGAATTGCTAAACCCATGAGTCTTGCGTCAAAAGTGGCTTCTTTTCATGCGATGGAGCGCCGGACGTAGTTGGCGCCTGGGCAGAAAATAATCTTCCAATATGAAGGCTATGATGCAAGATAATTGATAACTTTGGATTTCAGACAGATGCGGATGGGCTGATGTTCGATGGAGTTCGATCTTCATGGATAGCAGTACGATATAGTTCGCCGCACGTTTGCAGCATGTAGTATGCGCCATCCTAAAGGAGGCGAGTAAGAATAGGATAGCAAGAGACCATGAAGGTCAAGGAGACACTGCTAGACAACGAGTTGTCCTGGGTTAGTCCTTTCTTCGAGCAGCGGTCGGTGAATGAAGCTGATATCAGAGGGAGTGGGGGCGACCTGACGACTCAGCCACCAGAGCCAAACATGTCAAGCTTCACGAAGAGCGGGCGTCGTCCAACCTGTTCCCGCCGGTCGTTGCCCACCACGTAAAAGTGCGCGCTCGCCCTCTCTTGCGTTCACCACGCCTCTCAGAGTAATTGCACAGATGACAGATTCATACGTTTCTACTCAAGATGGCGACTTGGCCCCTGCTCCCAACGGGGCGGCCGGCGCGTCCACTCCTTCCCTCGCGACTCCTGGAGGCCACAGTGCAGGCCTCTCGCCTATCATTCGCAAAAAACTCATGGGCTACGTTGGATTCTCCAACCTGCCGAACCAAGTTCATCGCAAGAGCGTGAGGAAAGGCTTCCAGTTCACGGCCATGGTAGTCGGTACGTGTAACGTGCGTCGTGGCAAGGCGATGCTAACATTCTATCTTGCTACGAAGGCGAGTCTGGTCTAGGAAAGTCTACGTTGATTAATACCCTCTTCAACACACCGTTGTACCCGCCCAAAGAGCCACTTCCACCCAGCGCTGAACGGCCCAAGACTGTCGCCATCGAGAGCATAAGCGCCGGTGGGTTGCTCACATCATCATACGACAACTCGGCTTGACTGCCGACAGATATTGAGGAGAACGGTGTGCGCCTCCGACTCACTGTGGTGGACACCCCCGGTTTCGGAGACTTCGTCAACAACGATGAGAGGTATGCGTTCAAGTGCACAAACGAAAGAATGCCCCCCTCATGACCGGAGTACAGCTGGAAACCCATCGTGGATAACATCGAATCGCGCTTCGACTCCTATCTTGACCAGGAGAACCGTGTCAACAGGCAGAAGATTGTCGACAACCGAGTCCACGCTTGTCTCTATTTCATTCAGCCTACCGGTCACTCGTGAGCACCTACTCTCTAATACGGAGCTACCATTCAATGCATTAGGACAGTTTGAAACAGCTTGACATCGAGTTCATGCGCCGACTTCACAACAAAGTCAATCTTATCCCAGTTATCGCGAAGGCTGACACTATGACGGACGAAGAAGTCGCTGACTTCAAAGCACGGGTATGTGATCAACCCTCTTGTCGTCCGGCCGAGTTATTGACCATTATTACCAGATTCTCGCTGACATCGCGTACCACAACATCCACATTTTCCAGGCTCCTGCATATGAGAATGAGGATGAGGAGAGCATCGCCGAGATGGAGGAGATCATTAGCAAAATACCTTTCGCTGTGGTGGGCTCGGATAAGCTGGTCAAGACTCCGGATGGGCGTGAGGTCCGGGGTCGGGCTTATCCATGGGGTGTCGTTGAAGTCGACAACGAGGATCATTGCGATTTCGTGAAGCTTCGTCAGATGCTCATTCGGACCTACATGGAAGAGCTCAGGGAACACACCAACAATGTGCTGTACGAGAACTGGCGCTCCGAAAAACTTCTCAGCATGGGCATCGCACAGGATTCGAGTGTGTTTAAGGAAGTCAAGTATGTCTACTTAATGACGAGTTCTCTCATCAGTGATTGACATTCTCGTTAGTCCCGCGGCCAGGATGCAAGAGGAACGCATCATGCACGAGGCTAAGCTTGCGAAGATGGAGGCTGAGATGAAGATGGTCTTCCAGCAGAAAGTCCAGGAGAAAGAAGCGAAGCTCAAGCAGTCGGAGGAGGAGCTGTATGCTCGTCACAGAGAAATGAAAGAGGCTCTTGACAAGCAGCGCCTCGACCTTGAGGACAAGAAACGTCGTCTGGAGAGCGGACGACCACTCACTCCGGAGAAGACCAGCGTAGGTCTGGATTCCCTCTTGCTCATCATCTTTCTGACCTCCTTCGAGCAGACGGGCCGGAAGAAGGGCTTCCTTCGTACATAGGTGAAAGCGTATTGTTTGTGGGTCTATCCTCACCTGCGACATCTTTCCGGATTCCGGAGCCTTACCCCGATTCATGCTGCGAACGGTCGCTACCATCCTGCCGATACCATATTGTTTAGTACAGATGTCCGATCTCTTCTTTACCTTGCCCGTTTGTTGGAATTTGGACTATGTCCCTTGCGCTCCTTTAGCCGTATATCTATGTCCCGTCGTATCATTGACATCCGGTCCGCTCACGTTTTAATCAATGGATTCACTTGGGTAGCAAAAATCAGCGTGCGCAGTAAACAGATGATTACTGCACTGCAGCGCCACAACACTCCTTAGACTCTACTCCGATGGCAGAGATTTCAGCTCTATTAGACGCCCTTAGTGTGTTCAGCAGCGCCCCGGACAAGGACTCTTTGGCAAAAGCCAACGCATGGCTTCAAGATTTCCAGCATTCAGTAAATCTGTTTCGCCTGGCCACCCCCGATCTCGTCTAACAACCCGCACCTGGTTTGCTGCCATTCCAATGCTCCTTAGTCTGAAGCCTGGGCAACATGTAGTACCATCCTTGCAACCACAGAACTACCTATGGCAGCGAAGGTGTTTGCCGCTCAGACCTTCCGGACGAAGGTAATTTCGTCTCATTCACCTTCGTGAGACGGCGCTGGCTGACCATGTCGCTGCCAGGTTACGTTCGACCTCGAACAGGTTGACGCCGCCCATCTTTTATCCCTCAGAGACACACTCGTATCTGCTTTCCAACAGTATCACTCTGGGCCGAGAAACATTCTCGTACAGTTATGTCTTGCTATATCAGGCCTTGCTTTACAGCTACCAGCGTGGGAGAACCCAGTCCAAAGCATGATCGAAGCCTATGGTCGAAACCCGGAGACTGTACCAGCGCTGCTACAGTTTCTGACTGTATTCCCGGAGGAACTTACTATGAATACCAGGATACCTTTAACGGTACGTTTGTCAAGCTATGCGCGTTAGCGATGGTGCTCATTCGATGATTAGGACGAAGATTATAGGACGCGTTGCAGCCAACTGTTGACTGGCAATGCTAAAGAAATTCTTGAACATCTTGCAATGTACATCAATGCACCAGGTACGAATACCGTACGTTACTGTAGTTTTCTGGATTTACAACGCATGAACCACACGCCAGGTGTCACGCACACTGTCCAAGCCCAAGTCTTTTCCTGCCTCAAATCTTGGGTGTACGCTGGTGAAATTGGCGCGTCCGAAGTGGCCCAGACCCCCCTCTTCACATATGCCTTCGAGGCTCTGGCATCCGACGAGCTCTTCGACCCCGCCGTCGATGTCCTATGCGAGTTGATCCACGAGACGCAAGAGATCGATGACAACATGGATGTCATACAAATCATTGTTCCTCACGTTATCGCACTTAGACCTAGGTTGAGGGAGCACGCTGACGATCCGGAAAAGGTCAAAGGCTACGCGCGCATCTTCACGGAAGCTGGGGAAACGTATCGTCTTCTTCTCCTTCAACACACCGAGACGTTCTTTCCGATTGTAGAAGCCATTGGGGAATGCTCAGCGTACCACGACCTCGACGTTGTTCCAATCACCTTTCCATTCTGGATGCGCCTGGCTCAGAGTATAGGGAAGAAGCCTTCCGTTTCTCCGCTCTTCGTCGATGCATACAAGTCTCTTCTGGCCGTGATCATACGCCGCCTCCACTTTCCGGCTGACATCACCTCGCTATCGGGACAAGAGTACGACAGCTTCCGCTCGTTCAGGCATGTCATGGGAGACACTCTCAAAGACTGCTGTTTTGTTATTGGCTCCGAGGAATGCTTACTTGCGGCCTATGAAATGATCACGACCTCGCTTGCTCGCGGTCCGTCGGGATTTTCCTGGCAAGAAATCGAAGCCCCCCTCTTTTCGCTGAGATCCATGGGTGGGGAAGTGGATCCTACTGATGCAAAGGTGGTAGGGCAAATATTGGATTTGATACCATCCCTGCCACTGCATCCCAAGGTTCGGTACGCGGCGTTATTGGTCATTGCCAGATACAGTGAATGGATCAATATGCACCCCAACTATGTCCCGTATCAACTTCAGTATATCTCAGCGGGCTTCGAGGACGGCGATGTGGAGGTTAGTGCGGCAGCGGGGCAAGCATTGAAATACCTTTGTATGGACTGCAAGACGGTGAGCATCAATAAGTACAAACTCGTGCATGCACTCATTCCGTGGCAGCATCTTCAAGATTTTCTACCACAATTGCATACCTTCGTCGGAACCTCCGGGGCCAAACTTGCTCAAGATGAAAAGGTCGAAGTTTACGAGGCTATTGCATATGTCATATCCGCCATGCCGATGGAGAAGGCTGCTGAATCATTGAGAACCTTCTCAACGGATATCCTGGTACAAATACACGATGTCACCAATCGACCGGTGTCAACCAAGGAAGAAATAAGGGCAATTGACAGTAAGTCTGACGCCTTCAAGTTCGACATCACAGTTCTGAATTATTATAGATGCGCTGGAGAACTTGGAAGCTATGTTGCATGTCGTGAAGACATTCGGAGACGAGCTACCCAATGCGTGTAAAGGCACTTGCGCCGAGGCCTGGGCGGTTTTCGACGCTTTCCTGGCGAAATATGGAACCAGCTTTGTGCTCTCCGAACGGACGACCCGTGTTCTTCGCCATGGCCTCAGCCTATTCGGTGCTTCCGCCCTTCCGGTAGCAGCCGCAGTCTTATCAAGGATGGCATCGTGCTTCGCTGCAACTGGCTACCCAGGCTATCTATGGGTTAGCGGAAAGGTAATGGGCCGTTTTGGAAGCGAGGAAGACCCCGTCTTGCGCAACGCCTTCAAGACCGCATACGAAATCTCGACGCAGAAAATGGTAACCTTATTGCAAGAGAAGTCGCCAGGTGATATACCGGATGGTGAGGTTTACTGCTTATGCAGGCGCACTCCCGCCTTGTCGCTCACTGTAAGACAGTGCTTGAGGACTACGTGCAGATGCTCCTCCAGATGGTCGAATATACTCCCGACGTGTTTTTCGACTCTTCTGCATTCCCCCTGGCATTCCGTGCTACAACGGCGGCACTTACCTTGGTACACTCCGACATCATATTCGCATCCCTGGATCTTCTTAGCGCGATCCTAACGCATGAATGTCTCTTACCCCCGGAGAACACCATTCCTCCACCGCAGTTCCCCGTATATGCGGCTGCCATCCGGGATGTCATGCAAAAGGAAGGTTTCGAATTCACAGGTTACATACTAGCGGGCCTCGTGGGTCAGTTCCCCGAAGATACTGTGCACAAGGTTGTCACAATCATGCGGGTCTTGGCCTCTCTCTGGTCTAGCCAACTACTTGTGTGGCTGCCTCCTGTGCTACAGCAGCTTCCGACCTCCAATGCGCCAAACCAAGCTAAGAGTCAGTTCCTGGCTGACATAACGAGGTGAATATCACGGGCAGACTTGCATGGCATCGAGGCTGACTGGTTTCTTAGCGCGGTAACAACGCGGCAGGTAGACAAGGTCAAGTACTGCGTGCATGCCCTCCATAGGGCATCCCGTAAGGCGCGGGACAGGCGTCGCACAGGCCCGTTGGAATGAAGCTCATTCGCACCGAAATTATCGTATGAATCAAAAGTGTACCGTAGAAGCATTGTGTGTAGTAGTGGGGCTAGTTCGGACTATCGTGACCCGGTCCCGCAGCCGGGCTGAACCGAGGTGTTCTACGACCGCTCGGTCACCCGCTTCAGACCGCTCGGCCACCCGCTTCGAACACCGCTTCGGCCACCCGCTTCAGACCGCTTGCCTCCGCCCGCCTCATTACTCGCGTATCCTCTCTCCTTCGTGTTCAGATCACCGAGACGCAATCATGGTCACGATCGCTCGTACCGGGAAGTTGTTTACGAGCAATTGTACGTGTATCACGCACCTTTTCGCTTCCGAGCCTGCACTGAGCAAGCATTGCGGTCTCCTCGTCAGTGGGACGCAGGACGTTCTCCCAATCCGCCGCGCGTAGGAGTTACGAAGACACCATCAAAAATCTCTACGTGAACAAAGATACCAAAGTTTTATGCCAAGGCTTCACGGGGAAGACCGTACGTGTACCGACTTGACTAACTATTCTCTGCTCACTGCGGGCAGGGCACTTTCCACGTCAGGGAGGCATTAGCATATGGTACCAAGATGGTCGGCGGAGTTTCTCCCAGCAAAGCTGGTCAGACTCATCTTGGTCTCCCGGTCTTCGGCTCCGTCAAGGAGGTGCGGTGGATTCCCTTGACGATGATTTTGTGCAAACACCGGTTCTCTAGGCTGTCAAGGAGACCAAGCCTGATGCTACTGTTCTATACGTGCCACCTCCGTTCGCAGCAGACGCTATTCTTGAGGCCATCGAGAATGAAATTGGCTTGATTGTCTGTATCACCGAAGGCATCCCGCAAGCCGACGAGATAAAGGTTAGCCATTTGGGTCGCACATGTAAGATGCAACTCAAGCCTTTTAGGTCGCTCAAGCTCTCAACAGCCAGTCGAAATCTCGCATGGTCGGTCCTAATTGCCCCGGTGTCATCAACCCCCTTGGCTGTAAGATGGGCATCATGCCCGGCCATATTCATAAACCTGGCAAAATCGGTCTGTCTCACGTTCACTACGGGTACCATTGGACTCAGGGAATTCTTTTGTACAGGCATCGTTTCTCGTTCTGGAACTTTGACATACGAAGCTGTGGCTCAAACGACGGACGTCGGTCTTGGCCAGACGCTTTGCGTTGGTATCGGCGGTGACCCATTCCCTGGCACAAAACATGTGGATGTGATCAAGTTGTTCCTTGAAGATGAAGCGACCCAGGGTATGTTGCGCTCAAGGGCTTCGGGAACCGGGCTGACTCATTGGCCAGGTATCGTCATGATTGGTGAAATCGGTGGATCTATGGAGGAGGAGGCGGCTGAGTATTTGGAAAAATACAATAAGACACGCGCTAAGCCGAAACCCGTCGTCGGATTCATTGCTGGCCGTACTGCCCCACCGGGACGTCGTATGGGTCATGCTGGTGCTATTATTTCCGGTGGCAAGGGTGAGTGGTTTAGCTGGCCAAACAATTTTTAAGACATATGATTTTGGTCTTAGGTGCCGCCTCCGATAAAGTCGCTGCGTTGCAGAAGGCTGGTGCTATTGTCACTGACAGTCCGGCTAAGATTGGCCACGCGATGCTCAAGGTGATGATGTCTTCTCTGAGACGGACTTCTGTCGGCTGACCATTCGACACAGGCCATGCAGGATGCAGGGCTCGCATAGTCATTCACGGGTTATCTGCCGTTCGAAGGATGGCGATTGTGGCGTTGACCGATACCGGATACTATTAGACTAGTCTGTGCCATAACCGACACCTCCAGGGTCTGTGTGTCCCTCATGGCTTCTTGACCTCGCGATCCATACATCTACCTACAGTAGTGGCAGCTAAACAATCTTTTGTGTTTGGAGTGCTTGAGGGGCATGGTTGCCGATTCATTCCCGACTCAATGTGAAGCTCTGAGCGAAAGTCGGTGCGTACTCTACTACGATTCAAGGACTTGGCGACAGCAATGCAACGTTCATGGGAGGAAAATATCAGAAAATAATAATACGACATAAGCCAGTTCGCCCGATCGGATTGTTCAGTAACGACGGCCACGCTTGGACGTGTTTCCGCCACGATTGTAGCCTCTGCCACGGTTATAACTCCGGGAACTTGTGCTGCGATCATAAACCACATGCACGTTGTTTGAGTCGCCACGACTGGCTTGAGAGTATGGTCTCTTGACTCCTGTGGAGTGTGCCCCCGTGCCTGATATTCTGACATATTGTGCCGCAGCGCATTCCTTCTCGAACGCGGTTACCAGCGAATTGAAGTCGACGTCATCCATGCAACCAAAGAGCGGATGGCCCGTGGAGAGCTTCTGGTATGCTAACCTTGGGCTCGTTATCCCGAAGGCCATACGTGCGAGCATTCTGGACGAAAACGTTATTCATAGTCTGGCATCTCGAGGAAGATGCGCACCGTGGATCATCCCTGTCGGGACATGCCTCCAAAACCGCTTTTACCTTCTTCGGATCCGTTTTTGTCTTCGCGACTGAATCGAATGTAACGCTCTCTCCGGTCGTACAGAAAGTGCACATCCCGCATAGCCCTTCGGGGACGGCCGCGGCGTCACCGAAATACTCGGCGATAGCGTACGCTAGACCTAAAATAGGTTGAGTGTCTGCTAAGTCAGCCGCTGGAATAACGGATAACTTGCATTCTTCCGCTGTGGCTACTTCGATGACTTGGCGAAGCTTTTTTATAGCTTCTTCCTCTCGATCAACCATCTTGGCATGCATTTCGCTTGCAAGCCTTTCTACCTCAGCCGCATTCTTCGGGAGCGGCTTCAGCACAGCGTAGCGCTTGTGACGAAGGATCAGCAAAACCGCGGTAGAATGCTAAGTCGTGCTCACGTTTCTGACTTGGGATGCCTTCACAGTTACCAGGCCGTCTAGTTCCCAAGTATTGATAAGCTTCGCCATCACTCCTCGGTCGATTCCAGACGTAGCGGCAGCGTTGACCATATCAATCTACGTCATACTGTCAGTACGCTGATTTTGTATGCTTTTATGCACATGTGCATCCGCACCTGGTAACCGCCCGCTTTCGCAACCCATGCACCACGTACCGCCTTCGCAGCAGCAGAATTGTCCAACAAGACTTTATTGAAGTCGCCGCCTCGAAGGGTGATGTCGTAAACAGCATAGAAGGGAGTGACAGCCCGGATGAACCCGTAGTCAAGCTCCAAGGACGCATACGAGAGACCTAAGACATTACTCTGGATAGTTTGAGTCAAGATTAGCTGTGGTGATCAATGCCTTACCCGTATGTCATAACTTCATAAGTGGATGAGCGGGGACGGCACGAACAATGCAGGTTACGGCTAGTACACACTCTTTGGCTTGGGTATACAAGTTGAAGAAAATGGTCCCGTCGACGTCTGGAACCTTGGAAGCAACTTCTTCTAGCCAGCGCTGGAGGTCTTTCTTTGAACAAGTGTCTCCTCGGCAGAATCCCTCCAAAATGGGAATATCTGGGGCTGAGAGAATCATCAAGCAAGTCGATCGTAGTCCGTCACGACCAGCTCTGCGGTATCGTGTCAATTATTCCGATCCCATCACAATCAGATGTGCACGCACCTTCCGACTTCTTGGCTGTAACCCTCGATAGTTTTCGGCATATACAGGTGGATAACCTTGGCGAGGTAAGTAACAGTCCAGCATATTCGAGCTTGGTAAGTCTTACCTGACGAATATTAGCCTTGTCGATTCCCATACCGAAAGCGATCGTCGCGCAGACGACTGCATCATCAGAGTCCATGAATTCTTCTTGAACTCTTCGCCGTTCTTCAGATGCCAGGCCTGCGTGATAAACTAGAGGCTGCAATCCATGAACCCTGAGTTTGTCCGCAACCTGTATTGTGTTAGGCATATTACTAGACTGTCGTGAGAATGAAATGACCTCGGTAGCATGTCGTTGAAGTGTGACATATATGATTGCCGGTCCTGTCCTCGCCTCGAGCATTGGGACGATCTTGGCCACTTTTTCGTTCAAATCTGCGGCAACTTGCACCCGAAATTGCAGGCTAGAAAGTTCTGTTGAGCTCAATGACGGGCGAAGAACATCACACAACTCACTTCGGTCGAAACATTGGACTCCTAATTACGCCTAGAACGGTTTCAGCAACTTCAAGACAAGCAATCAAACGGATATTATCCTACCGTCCGTCGGATCTATCAAGAACTGACGACAAATATCGTTGCATACTGGTAATAGCGTGTCAATGATGCATAGTAAGAGGGAGGAAGCACCACACCATTCTGTGTAGCTGTTGCCGTAAGACAAAGGACTCTTTCAACATCCATTTCCTCAGCAAAGCGCGCGACCTTGAGATATTCTGGGCGGAAGCTTGCACCCCACTGGACGACATTCAGCAAAGGGCAGACCGAGTAGAAAGATGATTTGCAAACTTGAGAGATGCAATGAGACTCGTCAACAGCAAGCAATGATATTTTAACTCGGCTCATCATGGCCACGAAGCCTTCGTTATTGAGCCTATCCTTGCTTTGATAAACGAGAAGACCGACGTAGAGCACGATGCTCACCTTTCCGGGGCAACATACAGGATTTTCATCTGTCCGGACATTACCTCTTGCTTGACCCAGGCAGCTCGATCTCCCGTCAAGCTACTATCTAAACTCGCAGCCTTGACACCCAGCCCGACCAGATAGTCGACCTGATCCTTCATGAGTGCGATCAAGGGCGAGATCACCAGAGTGAGTCCCTGGGGCCGCGTATGGTAAATATGGTTAATGATGCGACGCGCATGAATCACGAACGTCCAGGCACAATGCAGGTACTTGGTACGTCAAGCTTTTGCCGCCTGATATGAGGTTATCAGAGGGTAAGAGGGGACTTATGGTCCTTGAGCGCACCACCAGTCGGAAAAAGAACAAGGGCATTGTCGTTATCAACGAGAAGTCGGTGGACGACCTAAGGTGGAGACGCGTTGCGGACTTAATACTGAAATGTGTGAGCAGAATGACGATGCTTGCCAACTCCTGGGCCAGTCTGAAGCTGCTGTGCCCAAAGATATCATGAAGAACTTGGTGCGCCTTCTCCATGCTCGTTCAATGGTGTTTACGATGCGTGAAGAGGAGCCCCAGGAAACCCCCTATACGCGACTCACAGTCACACTCCACGTGATCGCGCCAGGCAGCACGCATACCAAACGATCATTAATCATTTCACCTGCACTGCGGCTGGCATTCAGATAGCATTCATCAAGTAATACAGGGAAGCAGCCGAGGCGTGTATCAAATTATAAATAAAAGGGTTGAAGGGTTGCACAATGACCAGTTGAGGCAAAGCCACTGTAAATTGTTGCATCCATCACAACCAGCATTCCTGTCAACGTCTCATAGCAGGCTCTGAGGCGCGACATATGACAGCATCCAACGATTGGCGGGGTCGATCAGAAGTGTTCCTGGAAGACAATTCCGTCAGAAGCTGGTCAAAGGCGGCTCTGACATAACACACCTTGGCGAACGTAAAGTTGACTTGGGAGGAGGTGTGCTGAACAGTAGCCTCCTTGATCGCCTTCGCCAGTACACTGGGACCGCAGAAGTATGTCTGAGGGACGTAATTAGGCTGCCGCGCTTCGACGTATGGCAAGCGAAGTACTTACACCGACGGTGGTCCGGAGCTGCGAGTTGCTGCCGGCGATGTACTGACCACCCTCGATGGCTTGCTTCATGCGGCCGTAGATGCTCTTCCAATCGGGGCGTCCGAACATCGTCCGGGTACGGAGAAGGGTGAGAGGGTCGTATTCTGCGCCGGCATCGTTAACGGCGATGTTCCACAGCATGTCGTCGCCAATCTTCTGGGTGAGATAGATGTTGATGCGAAGGAAGTTCGGGTCTGCCTGGGCGGCTTCAACCTCTTGCAACAAGCTCTGGAACCAACCGAACGACGGAGCGTCGCGGCAAACCCAGAAGAACTCGACACGACGGAGTGAGCCGACGTTGCCCCGCTTCTGCCTGTACCAGATGTGCTTCAAAATGGAGGCGAATGGAGTAACACCTGGGGAGAAATAGATGAGCATGAAGAAGAATCAACAAACGAATAAACGAAAACACGGTACATACCGATGCCGGCGCCGATGAGGACAGCGACCTCGACGTTGAACACGTCTTCGGCAGGTGCACCGTAGGGACCGTCGATGCGAACCACCGGAAGGGATCGACCAGAGTCAATCTCGACGAAGTCGCCACGTGTAGCGCCCATCATGGTAAGCTTTTCGTCCTTCTCCTGTCCCTTCATCGCAGCCTGGGTGAGCGACGCCACGACGTTAGGGCCGGCGCCAATGATTTCTCCCAAACCACGAGTCCAGTCACCGACTTGACGGATGTGCACCGAGACGTAAGGGTCCTCAGGAGCGGAGGTGATAGTGAACTGCGCGTACGGTTAAAAAAGGCAGAACACGAAGACGCCGGAGAACTTACGGGGTGCCATTGCCACTTGGAAACGGAAGGCACCTGGATGAACAACCACTGTCCGGCGACATACTTGAAGCTCGGCTTGATGATGCGAAGCTCCATAGCACCGCTGGGGTGAACCAACACCTTGGACAAGCGAGTCGCCCTCCGGGCCCGGATTTCCCTCCACACACGTTCACCGAAGTAGATGATACCCGGCCAGATCGTGGCCCTCCAGCTTTCGTAGCCCAAGCAGTGCTCCGTCGAGTAGAAAGGGAAGGACGGGATGTAGTCGGGGTCGACAGAGTCGCGGACGAAGCAACCGGTAGCGTGCGCGTACAGACCGATCATGAAGAAGAAGGCAAGATGATGAGTGTACCAGAAAGCCTCGAAGCATTGGGCGCGAATCTTGTTGTGGGCGGTGCTGTACATGAGAACCATGATGAGCAGCATGAAATGGCCCGTGATGCCTCCCGCCTGATGGTAGTGGATATCGACGGCGGATTGCTTGCGGATTTCTGATGGAATGAGGGTTTCAGATCGTGAAGCGTTCACGGGCATGCACTCTACTTACGCCTCTCCTCCACGCTGATGAAGTTGACGTAGTGAGCGGTGGTGTGGACCATGGCCCAGAAGGCCATCGAGTAGGCGACCTGTCGGTGGAACCAGATGTTTTCGTCGGCGGGGAACAGCCATGTGAGCCTGGGCCGGACGACGCGGATGATGTTGCGGAGCATGGGAACAAGGATCATGCCACCGTCGAAGGCCAGGACGAGACCGGCACCACGGGAGGACCAGACCGACCACTGGAGGGTGTTGAGGCCGGCGAGCTTGGAGTTGACGGCCTGGCGGACGGTGAGTACGAGTACGAGAGAGAGGGTGCGGAGGAGATACCTGACTGTGCCAACCGTAACCGAAGAGGGCGAAATGGATGCCGTAGAAGACGACGTTGAAGGCGAGCCTCCGCCCGGTGAGGAACTCTCTCTGGAACCAGCTTTCGCCCATCGCGACTAGTGCTGATTAGTGAAGCGCTAAGATTGCGGGATACAGGACAAAGGAGTGTAGTCGAACCGGCCGACGAGCAGGACAGAAGAGAGAAGGGGGGAGAGGTATAAAGGACGACCTGGGCGGGGCGGGTGATGGCCGTTGAGTGTTCTATTCCGGGTGGCCACCCTGGCAACGTCTCTCCGCCATCACCGCCGTGCCCGCGCCCTGGGACACACCGCGCGGCATGGATTGGCTACCTCTCCCCTGGGCACCTCCGACAGTGCAGAACGTTCCACGCCTGTTCCATGCATCTCCCCCCGGCATGATCATCATTCACTCCGCAGACTCCCATCAGTCAGAGCTGTGCCAGTACATACTCTCCCCCGCGCACGACTATCGAGAGAAATCAACACCGAGAACTGATACAGTCCGCCACACGCGGACGTCCGCCGATCTGACGCCTCCGTTCACCCCTCGTAGCGGTACGCGACCATGGCCTCGATCCGATGCACGTCCGTGCTGAAACTCCGCAGCTTCACCTGCTGGCTCTTGCTCGCCTCGATCGCCAGCGGGTCCGTGTCCACCCATTCGTCCGCCGGAACGTCCGCAGACTCGTTCGTGTATGCGAGGATATTGAACACCGTGGGCTCCTCGATGATGGGCAGAAACGTGACCGTCGACACGATCTGCTTCAGGATGTACCGGATTTCCGCCTGGATCTCAGACTCGGGCTTTGGCTGCGCGCTGTTGACCGCCGTCAGTCGCCGGCCACGCGCGGACGGATGAAGAGACACTTGCGGCTCGCTCGCGTCCGCGGGCGGCTCCTGAAGATGAACATCAAACACCCAGCGTTCGAGCGGAGTTCGAGTGTCTTTGGAGATGATGGCAAGGACCAGCTGCGTCACTGATCCGCTAAGCAGCCATTCTGCACGAGATTCAGCGACCTCCGTGGCGCCCAGAACCGCAACGATGAGAATCCATAGCACTCACTGCTCACTTGCTTCAGGATCCTTGGCAGATGCGTCAAGCCTGATGATTTCCCGTCACGAACAACCACGCACTTGTCTAGATAGTTTTCCAATGCTAGATCCTGCGTGACGAGCACAGTCTGGCCGTACTTCTTGACCATGTGAAAGTCATCTTCCGGATAGACGCCTCTCTGGAAGAGAATCCTGAGCAAGAGCTCAGTGACTTGGCCGGGATCGAGCACGTTTGTTGCTGAACGGACGTGTTCACGGCATATTTGAAGAACTCGGTGACGATGCTGGTAGAGCCCTTGAGGGTGATAGCAGAGCGAGTCGGGGCGGCGGACTGTTTGGCGGACATGGGCGGGAGGAGGACAAAGAGGGCCGGGTGTGTGGACGCGACGCGTGTGACGGTGAAGGCGGACGGGACGCGTCGAGGTCACACGCCCGGGTGGTTTCCTTTCTGGGACATCGTGTTTTGAGTGACTTGTTGGTCCCTTCGTCGGCCAGGATGGCTTTCCCCGCCATGTCTCGTTCGTTTGCTGGCTCGCACCTCGCTGGTCCCAGCAGCCCGCTCTCTCTTCGCCAGCCCACACCGGCGCCGGACCCTGCCGCAAACCTCCCCGCGCTTCAGACAGCCAGCCAGGTTCTCCTCGAAAAGCTTAACAGAGATGCCCAGACCATCCCTGACCTCGGGGAGATGCTGCTCAGCCGTATGCCACCCGCCATCCGCCTCTTACCCGCCTCTGTTGACAAAGGCGTTTACAGCCGGCACTCCATCCTCCGCGTCGTACAGCGTGTTCCCGGACGACTACCGCGTGCCATTCCAGAAGCGGAGGCTTGCAGGCATTCCGGAAGGGCTGTTCCAATACTACAATTGTACGCCTCTTCGTGCTCCTCGTAACTCTCGCACGCTGACCATGAGCCCCTCTCTGTGCAGCCACCCATGTAACGTCACATATGGGGCTCCTGCCCGAACTGGAGCGCGCATGGATCACGATTGACCACCAGCTGTTCCTATGGGACTACGTCGAGGGGTGAGGATATATCCTCACGATCCGCGTCGCTTCTCAAACCCGAATATTCAGTGAGACCATCATGACCTACAACGAGCAGCCCGACAACATCACTTCCGTGGCTATTGTCAAACCGCGGCCCGGCGTGTTCATTGACGACATCGTCTACGTCCTCGTCATCTGCACACCCATAACGGTGCTGCTCATCGGCGTATCTTGCACAACCGGCAGACTGCCCAACGACAGACCTCACAAGGAAATACAGCTCTACGCCACGGAGATGTCCATCACGACGGAGGTGGAGATGACTTGTGTCGCTGGGATGGCCGATGGCCGCATCTTTCTCGCCGGTGCACAAGACGGAAACCTGTACGAGTTGCACTATCAAGAGAAGGAGGGGTGGTTTGGCAAACGCGTTCAGCTCATCAACCATTCAGTAGGTGGCGTGCACAGTCTGCTACCCAAGTTTGCTTCGTCTGCTTCCGATGGCCAGTTCTTTCTCGCCTCATGTCAACCGAAAGCTCACACATGATCACAGCAGATCGCATCGCCTCACTCATCCCCGACCCCGCGCGCGGCCTCTTGTACGCGTTAAGCGCCCGAAATGTCATTTCAGTATACAAACCGACCGGACCCAAGTCTGTCGAGCACGTGCAGACCTTGAACAATCTCTACAAGGCTGCCCAAGACAAGGCTCCCGGTGCGCCGGCGTTAACACCCAAAAACTTCCAGATCATAGCCCTTCACGTGGTTGAACCGAACGAATCCAGGGCCGGCGTCCAGCTCGTAGCCATCACCTCCACTGGCGTCCGTCTCTACTTCCTGCCCACGGCTGCTAGCTCGGGGTATTATAGCGGACTGGGGTCGGGCTCGGCCGGAGGTCGCCATCTTCAGCTCGTTCACGTCCGACTTCCACCACCCAATCTCCTTCATCCCGACGAACAATCGGCGCCGCTCAGGACTTCTGTACTAGGGTATGGCGCCGGCCAATCTGCGGCTCCCTCAAGACCGTACACCGTGTCCGGGCTTGAGAGCTCATGCTACGATGCTGGCCTCCTGGTTGCCGCACAGAAAGGCGATACAGACGGCGCCGACTTTTTGCTCTGCACATCACCGGATCTGACACGTGTTGGTTCTTTGGGTCAAATTCGGCCTCCCGGGGAACCCCAGCGTTTCAATCCATCGCAACCTACATACAACAACTCATACGGTGGTGGCCCTCCTAGACCGCCTCTGACGGAATACGCTACCCTGATCGTGGTTCCAGGGAACACATGGGCCATGGCAGCCGTTCCAAGGTCGTCGAATGTATCGGCGCCACCCAACACTCCATCTCCCGGTGTCATCAACGAATTGGCACTACAATTTTCAGAAACCACGAAGCAATTTATGGTCCTGACTAACGTAGGGCTGACTTTCCTCGCCAAGCGTCGCCCAATGGATTACCTCCGGGACGTCATCGAGGAAGTCCACGCAGAAGGAAACGTTCAATCGATCATTGAGTTCAGAGATAGGTAGGTACACGTCTGTGGTTGACCCTCATCATTACGTTGATTATACCCGCACAGCTTCGGACGAGATCAGACGTGCGCTATGTTACTCGGTCTAGCGAGCGGAAATACGTTCCTCGACACAGGAGAACTCCAAAACTCGGGGACACTGGCGACAGTGAGTCCCGATTTGGCTGCCGTGGCGAAACAGGCCTTCTACGACTTTGGTGAGAGACCGATATGGGCGGAAAGAATGACATACGGGACGGGTCAGTCGAAGTTTGGAGAGCAGTTTGCATACAATATGCAACTAATCGTCCCTTTCAAATAGGTGACGGCTCCGGTACGGCAATCTTCAGCGGCCGAAGAGAAGGCTTGGCCCTCTATCTTGCGCGATTGGTCCGTCCGATATGGAAAGCCAAGTTGGTGTCGATTGGGTAATCGAACGTTTCGTCTTACTGGGTCCTGTCTGACGCCCTTTCTGCTATAGTGCGCTGGGCCTGCGGCAGCTCAATGTTGACGAGAATCTACTCGTTACTATCCAAAAAAATCTTTTCGCCTTGAAGACTTTCCTCGATAAGAACCCGCAGCTATTCCACTCCACCCCGGGAGATCAATCTGGCGCGAGGTCGGCTGGCAGTAATGAACAAGAAGCGTGGCGGGTGGGCTGCCATTTCTGTCTGAGATGACATCCTTTGACGAATCGTACCCAGGTGGAACAAGAATCCGTTTCGTCACTTATCGCCCTCTTATCGCGGGCCGTAGAGGCGATCTCCTTTGTATTACTCCTCAACGACTATCGTTTGGGAGAATTAGTCGCTCAGTGAGTTCTGTGCCGAACAGTGTACTCTGTGCTCGGAGCTTGAGCGATCAACATTCAGATGTGCACAAGATGTACAGAAATTGGTTGATTCCCTCACTTTCGAAGAGCTGGTAACTGGTCAAAACGGTGTTGCCGTATCTAGGGCTCTCGTCAATGTTGTTATTGATCAACAGATCGGTCAACAAATCGGTGTACGTGCACCAGTGTGTCATCGGGAAGTTCGCTCATATACATACGTTGTAGGTTGACACCATTAGTGAAGTACTCCAACAACGATGCGGCACTTTCTGCAGTACAGACGATGTCATGATTTACAAGGCAAGTCGCGACGACCCCGATCGGGCTGCTTTCCACTCAACCACATGCACGTAGGCGAAGGAAGATGTCCGGCGAGCTGTTGAGGCCCGAAACCCCACCGAACGTCATGACTGGCTTGCGGAGTCGCTGAGGTCAGACCGATTCACCCACATCGAGATCTGTGCTCATCGGACTGCAGCTTGTTTGTGAAAGGCGCGCGATTGCTCGACTCAGAGAAATTGAAGGAAGTCGTGAAGGAGTATCAGCAACTAAGTTACACGAAAGGTGAGTGTTTTACCACCCGATACCGCCCACTAAGCCTTCTCTGACATTGAGCATGCACCAGGGGCCGTCGAATTACCGCTATACTGCGCAAAAGCCATGGATCCGAAATCTCAAGGACGGGAGTACTGGCACGCAGGCTGTCCTGATAACGATCCACGAAGGGAGGCTTGGGAAGAGCGGCGGCGTTGCTATGACCTTGTATTGGAGTCGCTGGAGAAGTTCGAGCAAGCCGTTACCCAGTCAAGTGCGACGTCAACGTCCGAACAAGCGGAGGCAGTACGATCGCACGCATACGAACTTGCGTTCCTCAGTGACGACGAAATCTTCCACTCTACGCTCTATGACTGGTTGATAACGAAAGGCTTAGCTGACGAGCTCCTAGAGGTATGCTAGCGCGTCTCCGTATCTTAATTGAGATTACATCCCATTCTCCAGATGCGACCAGCATACCTTGAAGCCCACTTGCGGCGAGAGCCTGTAAGCGTGGAAAAGTTCCAGTTGCTCTGGCAGTTCTACGTCAAGGATGGACAACCACTCCGTGCTGCTGAGGTCCTCGCTGCCCTTGCAGAATCTACAGAGTGAGCTTGATTTCCACTGGAGCGAAGCACGCACTGAGTTCGATACCCAGATTTGATCTCCCCCTCGAAGCTCGTCTAGAGTATCTTACGTTGGCAGTGGGTAACGCGAAGTCACATCCAATCTCGGCGGGGGGAAGACACGAGACCGCGATAGCGTTCCTCACCGACCTGGAAGAGAAGCTTGAAGTCGCCCAGGTTCAGCTGGAGATTTACAACGTCCTCTCCCCGCACATCCACGAAGGCGGCGAAGTCACTGAACGGATTACTGCTCTTTCCAAGAAGCTATTCAATATTTCCGACGTGAGTCGTTCCGAAACATTCACAAACATCCTTGATATCGAAGGCGGCTTGACTGCAGCTTTATCAAGAATATGCCGAACCATTCGATCTCCCTACCGCAAAGCTCTTGATTCTCCACGTGTCAGGGCATCGAGACACCAACTTGACGCAAACGATATGGAATCAAATATTCGAGGAGGGTAAGCAGATGCCTTGTTTGGGATCGGTCAGAATCATCCTCACTTCTGGCGTGATTATTACAGCCGCGGAGGATGGGCCACCGGATGTCGCTGCCGATCGCATCGTGTCCAAGACTACGCCCCTCGGGCAACGCTTTTACCCATCCGAAAGCGCTTTCCCTCTTCGTGAGTGACCTTCGATGCAGTTGCCCGCCAATTCCGCATCTGATGGGATATAGGTCACGTTGCTTCTTTACTCGTGCGATTCGTGTTGCGGCACAAAAATGCGGTCCCCGAAGGTTGGGCGCCTCGCATTCTCGTGCAATGCGGCGTGCCTTACCCGGAGGTTTGGGACATTTTCCATGAGATGTATGAATCCCAGGTACGATTAATATGTGAACGCTCGGTTTCCCGTAGTGATGTTTTTGGTTATATGCAGATTCCGCCCTTCAATGAACAGGCGAATGTGCAGATAATTTCCTCGGATATCGCGGTACTGCTCAGCGACTGGCTTGAGAACGCAAGACAGCCGACGTCCTCCACATCAACGGAGATACCAGTCAGCAGGATGGACATGGCCATCGATCAATACATGTCGGAACTCGAACCAGGCCGAACTGAAACAAGAACTTTATACGAAAATGTCAAACGTCAATTACGACGCAATTGGTAGTTGTCGATCATGAGGATCATATCGCTGTAAACCATATGCTGTATCTTAATATTGCACGTCGAGTCAACATCATAGGCTTCTCCGGAGCTGTCACACTTCAACGTATGCTTTTGTGACTTTGTGGAAACCAAGATTGCCACAGCCATTCGCATTTACATCCTGGGAAAGCAATACAAGGGAGAGTACATGGTGGTCTAGGCTATTCTGAGGTCTCGACTTCCGTCAATCGTGGGCTGAAGCTCATCCATAGCACCGAGAGAATGAACTAGGAGGCAAGGCACAAGGCCACTGACCTGACAGCGGTTGGCCTGAGGCTCAAGTTCGAAACGGCGGAGGAGACTTACCTTGAGCTATGCTTGTCTCCCAGTCTGTCGATGCAGAACGATACAAGTCGATAGCTGCCCGCGCGCGCTCAATCTAGGCCGATGATCGGCAAGTTGCTACGTTATAAGGCTACACTTGTTGCTTACGGGATCATGCGCCCCTTCTCCGATATGGCGACCCATGAACTGCCAAACGAGCGTCTGGAGACCTATCGTCGCATTTGGCTGGCGTAGGGTATTCCGAAACGGCTGATAGAGTGCCAGGTCGCGCGTATATATGGCTGGATGAGGTATCCCGAGAACTGAAGGGTCGTGTATTATGTCAGTCACAGCTTATTTGCACTGTATACCGCGCCTACCAGATAGGTCGTTCCATAGACTGTGGCCGATCAGTATTTTGCCTTCAATGAGCATAGCAACGTGCCGCTGAACGTCAGAAAAGTAAATAGTACGCCCTATGCGAGATGTGCGTCAGAATGCATATTAACCCAGGACAACATGAACGTCACACTTCGACTTACCCGGTGCAAGGTTGTCGGCAGTGATGCCTGTGGTCGCGGTCCTATAGTCTGACACCGGCATAGTGGGAGTGATATATGCCTCCCACATTATTTCGCCTCGGTAACCAACCACCGCGACTCTTCTGTGAGGCCAAGTCAGGGACCGGCGTCCGAGTCTGAGGGAAGGAACGCACGCGACCATAGATGTTGTACCTCCAGGTCCAACGCCTACAGAGCTAGTAGATAAGGCGATAAACTGTCCAGCGCTTGGCATCACCATGAATGTGTGGTGGAAAAGCCTCCACGTCCTGGGCCATTTATACTCTGCGGAGAGCGGATTGTTTATTGAGATGCAATGTCGAAGGGAGAACAGATTTCGTGAGGATCAACGAACGACATGTGCGACATCGGATACCTGTCGTATCCAGTAGTGATTTGGCATGGGATTCCATCTAAGCCTAGGAGTGTACGGATGGGCGTATATGGAAGCAGCAGGTAAATGGGCTTGATTAGGCATGCGTGCACCACATGCGCGCCATAACCGCATCTTTCGTCGTGATATGCGATGGGGCATGGTTTCGCAAGAAAACAATCCTCCGCAATCCTGCCTGTGCGTGTATTGATTAACCCGAGATTCAAGCGCCGGCGACGGTTCAAGTTCAGCAGATGGACCTGACTCTCGACTCGCAATTGACTGTCGGGTTCACTTTATTTATAGGTTGGCCTCTTCGGTGTTGCGACGAGTGATCAGGACGCAATGCTGGGAGCACGAAGATCAACTCAAAACGCTGAGCTCTTTAGACGACCGATAATGACTGATGGCACGCGGAAAGCGCGTCCCGGTGCATGGCTCACGCTGTTCCGAGGACCGGGAGAATATGCCGTCCTGTTGCCTTCCAATAATCGGCAATGACGAGGCGGGGCTAGATGCAGATCGCAGAAGACAGTAACACCAAGTCGACTGATGCCAGGCGTAGATGGCAAGCTCGGACGGTCTGGAGAACCAGCACTGAATTGGCCCGTGGCGTCACTGCGCAGACTGTAAAGCACATTTCCCGTTCGTGACGTTGTCCAGTCCCGAGGAAGGGTGAAGACAACAATGGCGAGGGAGGATCCAAGGTGAAACGCGTTCCACACAGCATGAATCCACACGCTGACCTCAGTCAAGAGACACTAATTGGACGTAGTGGTGAAGGAAACTTGATATGCCCCGCAGGATCAGCGCTTCCCAATCGGAGTCGCAAGAAAGTAGTAAAACCTAGCGACGCAGAGCCGGGCGTGAACAATCGATTCGGTCCCGCTGGCTGTCCATACCACCGTTTCGTCTCGCCAGACACACATATAGGTTGAACCGGACAAGTCCAACAAGCCCTGAGGAACGACACCGTAGGAGGAAATCCGTGGGGGCCAGATATTGCGGCGCTGTGCTGCAGCCTTGGTCGATCAAATGCATGATCCACATATTCACACGTACACCGCCTTGTGCTTCGTGCTACGTATGTGATCCAGTCTCGCAACTTCACCGTGAACCTGCTCGTACGTTTCCGCCGGTCGTCACTACCTGCCCGCTTGGGTGTTGAGTAGGCCATGGTCAACAACGGTGATTTCCCCGCTGAGAACACCCAGTCGGACTCAGCAGCGGAGGACAGGCAAGAGAAGCAATGTCGAATCTGTCTCGATGGCGAGGATCCCTTGCTCGGTCGTTTGATTCGGCCTTGCCTGTGCAAAGGATCTATCACGGTATCATCGACCACAGCTTGTTGGTAGACACCATCTCATCGTCAGATTGTATAGTATGTACATGTCAAGTGCTTGCAGACGTGGCGCATGTCTTCCCAATCCGAAACTGCGTTCTTCAAGTGCCCGCAATGTGGCTACCGATATAGGTTTGCCCGTACTCGAATAGTGGGCATGGCTAGCAATCCCGGTAAGGATATCACTGACTATGTTATGTTTCGTTAGACTAATATGCGTGCGTGCCATAGTCATCATCGCAGCGGGATCTGCTATCTTGTTCACTGTTCTTGTCCTATGTTCCTCGTTCATCACCACAGCGTTCTTGTCACCATTCGAGGACGATATCGATACCCGCCATTCTGGAACGACGTACTACTATTCATCCTATGGCGGTTTCTGGACTTCTCCATGGGACGTCGGTCGTGATTTAATACGCGCATTCCTCCGGATTCTGAGGGACGAACCAGGGATAATCGACAAGACAACGCTTTCGTCCGTTCGTGCCAGAAGCAGAGCGGGTTCACCTCCCGGCCTGGTTTGGCGCCTCATCACCCGGTTCCTTCTTGGCCTACCGGTCGTGGGCGCTGTAAGCGTTGTACAGCTCCTGTTGTCAATGCAACTGCTCGGACCTGTCCATTGGATAGCAAGATATCGAGGAAATCGTAGACGAGGAGACAACAGGGATGTAGCTGCTCTGATTGTCCTTGCTCTTCTGATCGCTGGTGCTGCTAGGTTCATATACACCCGAACCATATACTTCACACTGACTGCATCTCTTTTGCTTTTAGAGCGCTGTATCAAGTATATCGATGGACGGAAAGGTGGACGAAACGGTTATTACTCAGAGCAGAGGATGCCATCCTGGAGGTTAATACTTAGTGTCTGGGCATCCGAATTAGCCATTCCGTATTTTGTAACATACTCTATGCAGTCTGGCTGATATTGCTACCAAGCCGTTGCATATACCGGGACCGGCGCGGTAGTCCCATAGCAGTCCCCCACTACTCGCTAGTAGATCAAATACACGTCCATTAGTCACAGTGGACGGATGGCTGCCATCCTACGAGCGTCGGGGCGTATTTGGCTGGCTCTACGCCGTCTCCCGATTTTTAACCTAGCGTATCGTGTCCGTAGTTGCCTCCACTTCCACCCTTCTTCGCCACGTTTAGGCCATATTCGACTGATCCGTGCACGAACGAGGGCAGCACCTGTAACACAACCTCGGCCAACATCCAAAGCGACCCCTTGCCCTCCGGTAACTTCGGTCGCAAGTTTCCACAACCGCCTTGGGTATCCCATCCTCTCTTCTCCGCGCAGGACCATATTGACGATACCAATGCGTTTCTCCTTGAGCGCGAGCGAAGCCACCCGACGCCAGACGCGTCGATCTGCGATCTCATCGCCCCATTTACGGATGAATTTGCGGGTAAGCCTCAGCGCGCGTGTTCCACACATGCGTGTTCTCTTCAGCGAAGCGAGAAGGAGATACAGGGTGGTGGAGGTCGGCTTGATATCCGGACCATGGTGGAGAGCCTGCGCCACAACATTACGTGCAGCGCGATGGGCTTGGAGAGATCCTTGCGTTTTACGAGCGAAGGGCAGTAGCAAAAGGTGCACGAGCTTGAGGCATTTCGCGCGATATCTATCATCCAGCGGGGTCGACAACTCGCGAAAGTATCTAATGACCGTTTGCAGCGCTAGTTCCTGGTGTCCCATGCTCGTCAAGGCCTGTACCATCATTTCGAGGATGCGAACAGGCGTCCTGATCTGCTGCTGCTTTGTCATGTGCGGTATCTGCTGCAGAAGGCATTTGTAGCGGTCGGCGTCCAGGGCAGTATGTCGCGCAGGATCATTATCGGAACGCATTGGCGTCTGAGTGGCATCCCGTAGTGCCCCTCGCTTCGGCATGTAAAAGAGCTCTAACCATAAAGACAACAGGCCTCTGGAGGTAGGTGGCAGCGAGGCAAGAGCTTGATACGCCTCGTCCCACTTGTTTGTTCGCACCAAGAGCCGCAGCACAAGCTTCCTCGTTTCTCCGTTCCAAGGAATCGATTCCCGCTCCATTTGGTCAAGTATTGCGCGGGCAGTTCCAAAAGCGGCTTGCCTGATGGAGAGCCCAAGTAGGACATTGCATGATTTCGTGGAGCGCATGTCAGGGGGAAAAAAAGAATGGTAGGCGATGAGCGATTGCAGTGTGGGCGGGGACTCCACTTTCTGGAGAAACGATAGGATGAGTTGGTGGAGTTGTGTACGTGACTGTGGTATCGGAGCGTGGAATGCTGGCATCGTGCAAAAAGAACCCGAAGCGACTGTAGGTAGGGTCACTGACGCGTCAACCCAGGGCGGCTTGAGGTTCTGTGCAGGAGTTATCACTGCCGTAGACCTTCCCGGGTCCGTTGCGGTGAAATCACTGTCTCGTACGCTGTCAATGTCGGCTGGTGCAACAGTTGTGCCCCCATGCACTGCGCTCCGAACGCCGTGTGTAGCCGTCCGTCGCGTGAAACGGTCGGTACCGGGGCGAGACTGTCGTTGTGCGCTCAGCGGAGGTCCTGGCTTTCCCTTGGACGAGCCCCGATGAATGTCACCAGCGGGACGGGTAGCCGGAGCACGACTCTCCGGTCTGCTGCTGGCGTTGAGCAAGGGCAGGCTGTCAACATCATGCACTGAGCGTACCGGGAAGAACGTTGGCGAGAGGGACCTGCTCCATCCGCATCCGGAGGTAGGACTGACACGCCGCGATGACGATGAACCGGTCCACGGACGGGTGCAGCATGAACACGTCTCATCCACGCCCGGCCAGCGGCAAGTTGGAAGATGTTTGCGAGCGAGACTGGTTTGCTCAGGTTCCGAGCGGCATGATGGAGCATGCATGGGCCTTGCTTGTCGGTTTTTTTTGTGGTATTCGGCCACCAGCCGGTAACGAGCGAAGCGTGAGCTCGGAGGTGATCGACTTGAAGAGCCCGTGACAGCACGTGCCGAAACCCGCTCTCAACGTCGTCGTCCATAACTTTCATTGGAGGCAAAGCGACATATAACTGATACAGGACTATTGAGCGAGAGACGGACCGTTGTGCAATGCAAATCGCGTGATATGCCAGACGCAGGAAAATAATGAGTGACCATCCATATCATAGCTCTTCCATCGTCTCAGGGAGGCTCTGACGTCCCAGCAGCCAACCCGCCCTCGCGACAAAGCGATCCCGTATCTCTCGCATCGCTTCTGTCCCGTGGCCCTTGGCAAGCGCGAACCCGTCCAAAGCCCGCATCCAACTCTGCACCATCTCCTGGCCGAACATACCGCCCTCTCCGTTAACCACAACGTCCACACGATCCACCCATGCCTTCCATTCTTCCAACAGTCTTGGCATTATCAACGGGACGAGTGATGATTGAGTTAAAGGAGGTTGATCCAGAATTTGCGAGGTTAGCGACTGGAGGAACTGGAAGCCTTCTCCCGGGTGTATTCGTTCCTTGAGTTGAGTTCGTAGGGCCGTATTTACGGAGGTGGATTGATCTTCCGTGGGTATGAAGGAAAAGTACGGAAGGTACGAGAAACACGTTGAAACGAATTCGGATATGTGGGGCCGAATACGGGATAGCACGTAATCGTCGCGCATGACAGACTGGGTCCCCCCTGATGCAGGAACGTGCTGTTGTTGGGTGTGCTGTCCGAAACCAAAGCCCATCGAGGAAGCGCCGAGTCCGTTAGGACGGGCACTTCCGAAGGACGTCGAGCCGAGAGTGCCAAATGAAGCCGAAGAGAACGATGTGGCGTTCGAATATGGGTACGCATCGCGCAGCTTCTTGGCTGATATGCTGATTGATTGCAAGGCGGTTGAGAGCGTCGGTCGAGGTATGAGGGAGAGAACGAGGGGTTTGAGGGATGGTTGAGAGGTAAGCAGAGAATTCAACAAGGGGAGCAGTGCGTCCGACGGCAGACTAGCTGAGAACCAGGTCAGCTAGTCGTGCGCGTAGATCCAGTCCGAGCCACCTTACCCAACAGTAAGCCAACATCCACGTCCGAGCCATCTTCTTGAGTCGTGCTCTTTCCTGCTTTGGGCTCCTTGCCATCTCCACCGCCGCTTGCATGGGTAGCCACCCGTGCTCGTTTGGGTACAGCTCGTTTGGGACGCTCCGGGGTTGGACTCCTGTCCATCGCCACATCCCGGCCAGTACGACTATCGTTCTCGTCTTCTTCTATTCTACGTTTCTGAGGGCGTGTCGTGTTTGGAGGCGTTGACGATGAGGTTAGCACGTTCTAAACAGAAGCGGCTGTCGGCTGATGTGCTTTACCAGAAGAATAGCCACTTACCATCGCCGCAGAGAAGGGGTTCGCATACTGCAGAGTAGGAGGGGCGTCTTTTTTTGTCCTTAGTGGGAAAGCGTGAAAGGCGGGATTGTGAGTCTGCAGAACGCCCGCCATAATGGTCGTAGTGTTAGTGAAAGACGCAAGTAATGAAATGCGCCCTTAACGTGCCGACGGGGAACCTGCCCTGCATCCGGCACGTGATGTTATATGGTCACTTTCTTTCGCGCTTTGTCCTGACTAGTGACCTTCACTCCCTTCGCTATCCAGGCTACGTTTCTCCTTTGGCGATGTGAACACTTCAGAGTGAGTTCTATCTTCCGGCTTACCATAACATGATGATCCATACGAATCGCTACATCGAGGCTACGGCCCGTGAATTGCAAGAATATACCCAAATTTCTGAGCATAGTGTTGCAAATTTCTGATACCTGCTTGCTCATGTCATCAACAGGACTCAGCGCCAATCAGGTCCTCCCCCTTGGAGCAGTCCAGATGCTAAACCCTGAGGCATTTCCAGAATGCCCAGGAGCAATCATAATGAGTTGGTCCACAGTCATAATCGGCGATTGGCGATTCCGATACATGGCCTGAGAAGGGTGATAGCTTTGTCGCACCCACTTGCTGTAAGTTTCCTCCAGACACGCATCCGAAAGGATTAGTCTTTACTTTCTACTCGAGATTGCCTAGCACTTGTTGAGTGCATGAGGATCATAAGTTCCCTATTACATGATCGTCCTGCTTCCCCTAAAGCCTACATACAGCTGCTGACTTCCTCGTCGTAGGATTCCTGTGTGTGGAAGGCATCGAATCGTGAGTGTCGTTGCGAAGCGCGTTCATGATTACACCCAATCCATGTCTTCCGAATTATCCCGAGACGATAATCACACTGCTGTTAATTAATGATCATCTTGCTTCCTATTCCAGAGGATTGTTGGCTAACCTTACTCCTTCCACGTAGGCGAATGAAATGGCGTTTCAGCTTGTTTGATATGGTGAGAATGCAAGGAGTAGTCTACTGTATGTGACGAAAACCGTCTCCAGAATCATGTACGACTGTACATTATGACGATGGCCATAACATGTTCAATACCCACATCGCGACCAGACCAATGCCCAACTTCACCATCAGTCCGAACCTCCATTGATAACATCCGCAACACACACGCAACCTTTGGTTCGATGTGTCTGAGGCGGAAAGACGTTCCGCCCACCCTCTCCCGATAGGCCTTGCCGGTGTGTCAGGTTCAGGTTGCGCGCTGTCCATGTCATTCTTGCTCGCCAAGCTATCCTCGTTCGGGATCAGGGTCGTTTCACTTCCGGACGTGGATGCCGGTCTACGGGGATCTGCGGCCGTCGGGAGTTCTGTCTTCACGTCGCCACATATCCAGGCGGTGAGTTCCCCGGTAGCGTCCGCTACGCGATGAGAAACATAGATGAAGACAATCGTCGTAATCACCATGTTAAGTGATCGCCACTGGGTACTCGGAAGAACCAGTAGAATGCCCTTGGTGTCTCCGGCTAGCCAAAAGTGGTATTGGATTATGAAAGTCTCCAACGAGCAGCCACCGATGAAGGCAAATAACCGGGAGGAGGTCGATCGCAGTGCAGGTGTTGCGTTTCTCAAGGCAACGAAGGCGAGCACGGGAACGAATGATATGTATGGATGCCACGCATTATAGGCGAATTTTGTGGGTTGCGAGAGTTCGAAGACAAAAAACCACAGCAAAGCGACGGTCGATAGCACGAGTGCGGTTTTGACAGCTGCTGGCCAATGAGCATGATCGGTCAACCGATGCTCCCGAATTTTGATGTACGCCAGCGCTGTCAGCATGCCAACGTAGACGATCCACAAATCCAGCGTGAAGCGAAATGCCCATTCCCTGGCGGACCACCTGATGCCGCAGAAACGTTCCAGAAATTCAAATATCATGCCGAGCAGACGGGGCTCCCTCATGAACCAGGTGACGGCCGCCATGGATAGGAGTATCTTTGCAATCAGAAAACCCGTACGATCGTTGAGGTGCGATCCAAGCGCCATCGTGACGTAGATGATGAGATACCAGGAGGATACCAGTGGGGCGAAATAGTAGGATATGTAGTCGGTGTTCATGACGTACGCGAGGAGTAGAGTGTATAGGTTCAAACGGATGAGAACCTGAAGGCAGTGCGTCAGATTCATTCAGGACGTGACTTCCCAAAACTGTGTACCTGTGCCACTCTACGGAGACCAAAATCCGCCTTCTTCACGTAAAAGGTCGTATGGCCGTAACCAGTCATGAAAAGGTAGGAGGCGACCAATACCCTGATCGGATTGTATATACCGGGGATTTTAGATGCTCCAAAATAGTGGTAGATAAGAATGGCAACTGCAGCAATCGAATTCAGCATGAAGGCTAGGTACGTTGTGTAGGGCATACTTTGCATCCATCCCTTCCACTCATCTGTTTGCTTTCGATTGAGGAATCCAAGATCCTTGTCAGCACGTTTGATTGTTATTAAACCCGCAAGTAAGGCCGAGAAGGCCAAGATGCTAAATATCCATGGATCAAAGTGCTTGTGTTCCTTCAACCAAAATCCTGTGCGATCGGCGATGAAAACAAGCGCAAGAGAGACGCTCATGATCATGGATGGTGTCATCTCCTCATAGAAAGGGGACCCTGGAACAGAAACGAGCCTCACTCATCATCATATGTCTGAGTTCCACAGTGGGAAGACACACCTTTATGTCGGGACAAACACCATGTTCCAGGACCCCAGAGAAAAAGGACGAGCAACAGAAGCCCGTGCAGACCTGATATGCTCGGATATTTACGGCAGCATGTTGCATCCAAGGGAAATTTTGTGGGGAGATCATCGTTGCACGCCAAGTTCAAGAGTATGTTGGCCTGAGCCCTAACGATAGCGTCAGAGAAGTGAAGGCCATCGTCCGTCTCATGCGGGTCCAGCATCTGGTTGAAAACCAAAGGTAGCGCTATGAGGGGTTTCGGTGAAGGCATGAGAAGACGCGAAGCTGTTCCGTAGACAGTGCTGATGCGATGGTACAAGTCAGAGTTCATTGCGTCAATATCTGACAGTCTCATGGAGCTGGCTCTGTCTGGAGACAGCTTCCACGGTACCACCGGTTGGACGGGGAGTATCACAATCTGATCTGCTGGAGGTTTCAAAGCCCCTAACAAGGTGGTTACCACGTCCTCGATCTGCGCCTCCCACACCGGTAGGCCCCCAGATGAGTTGGAATATCGCAAATACCACAGTCCACCTCCGAGAACCAGCATCGCCGGCCTTGGCGGGGAAGAGGCGGTGGAAGGTGCGCCGGTTTCATCCAGAGAGTTGAGGAAGTTGTGAGTTTTGGACGAATTCAGAAATGGGTCCCATATGAAGGATAGGTACGTGCCAGAATTCGATTGTAGTGAATGGTCTGAGTGTTTGTGTTGGTCATCCGGGGGTGCAGTTGGGAGTGATGGGTCAAGTATGTGTGAGAGCTGGAAGAACAGCTTGCGAGTGACCGAGTCCCCAATGAAAACAACTCGTTTGGACCCTGGGCAACGACTGGAGTCCGCGGAGGTATACGAGTGCATCATGCAACCTGCAAAAGAGTCACCCTCAACGCTCGTACAGTGAAGCTAGCGCGTACCGTTCGGCTGCCAGGCCTTGAAGTCACTATCAAACCACTGACCCTCATTCAATAAAGCACCGCAGTGTTGAGAATCATAATAGTCTGCCTGATCGTGAGCTATTGCGATCATAGCAGTGTGGCCAAGGGCGTACCCCATACTAAGAAGCGGACCAGACCGCTGAAGATGCTGACTGCCAGCGCCGCGGCTGCTAGGTAATGGGGCCATAGGGGGTTCCACGAGTAGTAACTGGATTTAACGAGAGTCATTTCTAACTAGTTTCGACGGGAATATCAGCGAGGTGCGTGGTCGAAGGACGGGCCGGGTATCATCACTTGCGAGGGAGAGTTGGGAGTACTACTTATTACGGGTGGGTGGATGATCGTGACGCGGACTCAGGCTAAATTTAGTCTCATCTCTCGAGGCGCCGACATAAATGCATTATTCAGCTGCATGTTCAAGCGCATAATAATGACTATGAGTATGTCTATTGCAACAGATGTCCGTGATGAATGGAGAAGACAAAACGATCCGTGTGGCTAGGATTGTTTAACTCGTCGTAGTCGACGTCGTCAAACCTTGCGTTTCTATCAGTCCAAGTTGTTGCCTATACCGGTGCGCGACTTACCTGTTCCTTTGCAATACTGCGTTCGGCGGGAGAAAGCGGGATCAGTTACGAGTTTGGCACCGTGGCAGGCATCGCACCTGATTCAGTTTCAGAGGAAGGCAAGACAGATACCGGCAACCAGGACAGGCTGTAAAAGGTTCAGATTTGTATCACGCAGCCCAAGAGAGGCCATCTTACCCGCATTTGGATCCGTTGTATAGAAGTTGCGTATGAGAACCTGGAAATTGTTGAGGGTACTGCACGAGCCTATTAGCGATGACACTCACAACGAAGAGGACGATTATGAGAGGTAGGGCTACCAGACGGAAGCCCCAAACAACCCCTTTGTGCTGTTTCGTCACAGAAATCACCGGGTAGAAGAACATGCCAACAAGCAGGCCCATGAGGAATCCACCAAGATGAGCTAAGGGTAGATTCAGTGTCAGCCTCCGAACTGTTTACGTGATCGTCGACTTGCCAAAGTTGTCCACATCTAGGATATGAGAATAAAGCATGATAATGAGAAGGCTGGAGCAATAAATTGCACTTACAGGGTATATATCCCATTGCAACACCTAGCAGAAGTTCTACGATCATCCACGCCAACTGCACAGGACTATCAGCAAAAGACAAACGCATCAACCCATCAAGACTCGCCTTACGGCCAGGTCGATAATGATATCTCCAATGAGCTAAAAGGTCTACCCATGTCACCTTAGGATGAGGCATCAACGGTCTAACGACCAAAGGCTATAAAAAAAGGGAAACAAACCGCAACTGTTCCGAAAATTGCGCTGCGCGTATGATGTCGATACACCCACGTAACTAGGTCGACGTGCGACACTCACCCGCTAGCACCGGTGCTAGGTAAGCCCACTAGTGCGAAATTACCACCCAGAACATTCCTGACAATATACGTGTTAGCTAGGTTATGGAAGATGCGTCGCCATCTGGAATTTACCCGAATATCCCCGCCGCGAAGTAACTTAAGGAAAAGTCAGAGTCTCCAAATCCACGGGTGTGATGCTCACGTACGTCAGCAGGAATCCCCCAGATCCCATCTCACGCTCAATCTGCGCATCAACAGAGTGGGTTACATAACAAGATCGAAATGCAAAGAAGAGTACCTGAGCCGATACGGTTAACTGGGCCACCATGTTCAGCAATATGTGAACTAGGGGGCAAAATCAGCGAAATGGATGATTGAATTTATTTGCTAGCAAACCTATTCCGGCATGGAGAAATATCGGAGTGATGAAACTGTTTACTTGCTCAATACTTCGTGGCAGCTAGATGAGAGAGACCTTGACACACCGGAACCATTGGTTGGGCGTCTGGCTATGGAAGCCACCGAAACCACAAACTTCTTCGAGATCGCAAACACGAGTTACAGGATTTGCCGTGTTGTTAGGACCTATGTTGAGAATGAGTATGATCCGGATACGTCGCCTACACTATGTCCTCACACGCGAGCTGTGTGTCAACGGGAATAGCAGAAACGTCCTTCATACAAGCAGGAAATCTGGGAATATGCTTCGACATAAAGATGTCACTGACTGGTCAGGACTCACCTAGCTCCCAGATGAATCAGACCGCTTGAAGACGGTCCCAGCATAGGATTGACGACCGGCTACAATCTGAGGTTAGAAGAAGCAGCGACGAAAAGCACACTTGCCCATACCTTGAAGGAAAACGGATTTCCTTGCTCCTTATCGTTGTAAACAAGCTCGTAGATCATAACGCCAATCATGGCCGCCGTAAGAACCCAGACTGAACAGAGTGTGAGCACCCTATTCGCCTACACCGGCCTATTCATATCTACCAGCAAAAGGATATCGCTGCCGCCCAATACCGCGTTTCTTATCCTCGATGCGTTGCGCTAGTGGGTACTTTCCCTTCTGGAAGAAGCGCGCGAGAGGCGAAGTATCTTGACGGGCATCTTCCTGTCTGGAACCGAATATATCTTCACTGTCACCTTTGCTGAAAGGAAGATATTCTGCATGGAGTGGTCAGCGTAAGGGAAAGCCCCAAGTGGACCAACGCACCTGTGTCCTGCGGAGGTAACCGACTACCATTGGATCCCGTTGGATCCTTGACAAGCGACGAACGACTGTGCTGCATTTCCGTATCCTCGTGTTCGTTAGACTGTGGCATGTCTGAGTACGGGTCGTAGTAGTTCGAGGAGTGCGACAGCCCATCCCCAGAGTTCCTTGATAATGACCGCTCCCGCGCGAGATGTTCACCAGACCGAACACGGTCTTCGTGGTCCCCTGTAGTGGCAGAGTCCTCGGAACTTCGTCTAGAGTGCCCAAGGGCTATAGGGGATGCCGCAGCAGGTTCATTTTCGAAGTAAGGTTCGCGTTCGAGGCCAAGAGTGCTCATACGATGAGCCTCTGCCGGCGTACTGACAGTAAGCATGCCGTGGCCAATGTTGGGGTCGGAAGGGAGGCAGGGGCAGCGAACAGGCAGAACTTGCTGCTATGTATTCACAGCTGCAGGTGCAAATACGTTTCCAACGCGGCGGTGTAATAATGCAACACCAAGGCCGCGCAACGCAGCGTACGTGAAGAGCGGCGGCCTGCCCTTGGCAGAGCTGCGCATGCATAAAACGGCGCCCCTCCTCACTCATCGCCTCCGAATGAATATGCATTTATTCCTTTCGTGCATGGGCATTAGAGTGTAGTACATGGGTCAAACCGGACGACGTGCGCTGTGAGTAATATACGCGTGCAAAGATGTAGTATCCAAAGACGATGACAAAGGTGATGAGTCGCATACAGACAAAATAGTGGTGGGGAAACGAGTGATGTCAGGAAACCGTAGGTCCGAGTAATGGATGAAAGAAGACCTATTTGAAACCCTGAAACACCCAGTTCGGGGGAAGTTTAAGGTACGGGTGCAGGCGCAATTCGGCGGCCGGGGGCCGCTCATCCGGATTACTATAGTGATAAACGTCAACGAACACACCATCATGGCTTATGACAGACACTGACATTGCAAAGCATTTGAGGCGGAAGTCGTCAGCAAGAGGAGATAGCACAACGTCGGCGGGAACAGGAGGGCTCGCCTCCTTCCCATAAAGCTGTAGCAGGCGATGAGCTCTGCTGATCCAGCTGTAGGGATGCGTAGACCGGCTCAACGTACCTTGAACATGACCGCAACCGCTTCCTCCTCGTTCCATGGTCGCCGACCGGCCCACATTTCGAGGACAACGCATCCAACGCTCCAGATGTCGATCTTGGTATTGTAACCTTGTTTTCCGGTCTTTACAACTTCTGGAGCCATCCAGAAGACAGTCCCTTGCATGGCCGTGAACGCTGCGCCAGCGTTCATATCGTCCGTGCGCTTTGAGATCCCAAAATCGGAGATCTTGCATACCCCGGAAGTCTCAACAAGGATATTATCGGCCTTCAGATCCTACAATGGGGTCAGCAAGTCGGAGCAATATCTCAGAACGCCGGACACCAACTCGGTGGAGGATGCCTCTTGAATGAAGGTATTCCAGGCCATTTAGTATCTGCTCCGTGAAGGATTTTGTCACATCTTCGTTAAACTTGCCATGCTTTCGTAGGCAGCTGCCGATGGATCCACCCGGAACGTATTCAAGGAAGCTGCGTGCAGTCAGTCAGTTGGAGGGGATCGCACAAAGAGTAACTATACAGACATGCTAAGGAAGCTCGGAGTCTCTTCGAACCCGAGGTATTGCACGATGTGGGGATGGTCGAGGTCCTTAAGTGTCTCGCTTTCAGACTTCAGCGCTTCCACTACAGAGACCTGCCGGGTGTCCTCCTTATCGCTGAGCGTGCGTGGTATTTCCACTTGCTTGACCGCAATCATTTCACCAGTAGTAGCGTTCAACGCTAGGTAGACGCGTCCGTAGGTACCTCTCCCGATCAGTTCTCCGCGCACCCATTTGAAGATGGCTGGGATGCAGAGCTCAGTAAGAGACCTTTCGAATGGATGGTATTAACCTACGTTTGGGTCCAGCAGTGGTAGGCGACTCGGGAACGGTTATCATGGACTGTCCCTGGGCTGGTGTGACCTCTTCCAATTTGCTCCCCCACAGCTTTGTACTTCTCTTCCGTAACATATCATTAGCAGAGGAAGAAGTAGCTTGCATGCGTGAAGTACGGTCGATTCGGCGCTTATGCTCTGCAGCAACTACTCTGATAGACTTCTTGTGACGGAATTGTTTGGAGGAGGCTGAAGCAGGCAACATGGGAATGGCCGGGTTCTCGACAGACGTAGGCGACGTGCCTCCAGATGGTGCTTCAATGACCGGTTCATCGAGATTATGCTCCGGAAAGAAGGTATCAAGCCTCTCATACACATCCTCAGCAGGAGGGCGGGCAAAGTCCATTGCTTTCCGGAACGGCTCGATAGAGCCTTGAGCGGAAGGATGTGCTGGAACCGGAGGAGGGGGGAAAGACGGAGGTGGCTTCGGTGAGGAGGAGGCAGGAGGTAGAGTAGTGCGAGGAAGAGGAGGAGGCGGTGGTTCTTCAATGCGTAGAGGTGGTAGCGTCGGCCCTTTGATGACGGACTTTGGTCGCGAGAGCCACAGCGATGTACCGGTGTCATCGTCATCATCGTCGTAGTTTTTCTGACCTGAAAAGCTGGTTGAGCTTGCCACCGTTGAGGTTCCCGAGCCTATGATCGCCGCGAGTGCTGAGTTGGAAGGAACCAAAGTCGATGGCTGACGTGAGGTATTGGGTCTCGGCGCAGGAGCAGAGGGAGGGGGTGGTAAAGGAGGCAATTGCTTGCTCTCTACCTTCTGCTTGGTCGGAGCGATCAGCGTCGACTCTCCTGATGGATTCAACATTTTCATGAGATTGGCATGTTGTTCCGGGCGCAATGTCCTCTCTGGAGAGCCAAAATCTGGTTCGTGTACTGAGGGACTTCGTGGAGGAGTCGTGTTGGGTCTAGGTGCTCCCTCCGATGGGGAATCATCGTGTAGTTGAGAGGGGGCTTGCAGTGAACGGCCGGTCGTGGATGGACGAGAGCTTGATTGGCTGTGTATCGGGCGAGGCTGTGATAAGGGTGAACGCGCGGGAACGTTGTCTTCCTGGAATGGTCCATCGTCGGTCCAATGCGTAGGAGACTGAACACGCCTTGCATTATGAACAGCATTGGATGCGGAAGATGCAGTTCTATCACCGGTACTGGAGGTCGGACGCGGATAGGGTTCTATACCCGTACCAGGTAAAAGGCCCGCGTTGGTAGAAGGTGACGACGAGAACGGGAGAGGAGGGGCAGCACTCGGCGAGCTGTTGTAATTGGGCAGCGGACGCACGTTGCGCGCGATGGTGGGCGACATCATACGCTGACGTTCAGGCGATTTCGGTAGCATTCCCGTAACGGGTCCAGTAGGAGGTGGACGAGACGGTGACATGGGGTTGCGCATAGGTTGTCCGGGGGTCAAAGCACTAGGATGATTACTGCCATTTGTGTACCCAGCCCGCAGATCCTGCATACTCTTAGCCATCATCCTGGTCCATACGGCTTGGCCTGGTCCAGAGCGGGAAGCATGACGAGGATCGTTCAGGGACGGCGGAAGACGGGATGATGCCCGAAGATCATTCGAGTCCACAGGCGGCTGCGGAGCGGGTCCTCGAGGAGGGTTCGGAATGTGCATCAGCCGGGAACCAGGGTTAGTATGATAGCGCGCGGGGGACCGTCGAGGGTCACGTTCCCGAGGGCGATGGGACGAAGGTTTTGAAAGCGCTGACGCGCTGGTCCCGTCTGCAGCTCTTGCTTCGCGGTCCACCATGACCCATTCTTGGCTGCCATCACTACCTTCTACGCGAACGCGGTCGTCTCTCGATTGATCTTTCAGTGATCTGTTCTTGTGGACTTCGAACCGCTGCCTCGGTTCTTTCCGAGATGGCTGCCGCCGAACGTCAACTTGATCCGTCTGACTGGATGATGGACGAGAAGCACGTTCTCCTCGTTCTGAGACGTCCGACCCGGCTCGCATTCGGGCACGACGGTCCTCTAGCTGATTGATCCGTTCGAAATCCGCGGTCTTGGGCGATGCTTGAGCCTGGGTAGTCGGATGATGACGCTTGACTATTTGTAAAGGAGGAACGTCACCCATTGGGGGCCTGACAGGAGATGGCGCGTCGGGCGGTGATTGAGGCGCAAACGATGCCTGAGCAGCAGAAACGAATGATGGTGAGGGCATCGGTACAGCGTATTGCCGTGGAGGAGGACGCATGGTGGACCGATTGTCGTCGCGATCAGCATTTTCAAGATCGTCAGAGACCGAGGCGTCGTATCCTTTAGCCTCCGCAGGATATCGCTCGCTGGTTGAAGACATGCTGTCACCCGTCCTTGATCGAACAGGCCGAGGTTTGGGACGTAAAGGATAGGTCTCTGTGCCGTACGGTAGAACCGGGGGTGGAATAGTGTTGATAGAACGTGATGATCCGGACGACGGGATCCGCGGCGGAGGAGTTGCATGAACCTGTGCTGACGAGTGTGAAACCAAAAACTTCAAGTTTCCCTTTGAATCCCCTTGCTCCCTGCTCAAAAAATACAACTGCTCGTCCGATAAGGCCTCGCTGAGCGCGTATTGAGCGAACTCTGTGCGATAGATGGAAAATTGAGCTTGATCTTCGTCGGATATTTGAACCTGCCAGTTACATTCAGAGGCGGGTTTCTTTGTCCAACAGTAAGTATGCCTCACCTTGCTGTATATCTTCTCCCGGATGAACGCGCCATCCTGAGCGCCTGTGATGTCGACGGCGAAGTACTGTTCCGAGTCCGTCGTCACAGCTATGAGGACCTTGTCCCCGGGCGACGCGCGAACGGAAGCAGTAGCATAGGCATCGGAAAGGGGAGACTATGGGAAATCAATCATCGGGGTGAGCAGTGGAACAAACGCCAGGCTGACCGATGGAGGACGACTGGTGCTTGACCCAGTACGACTGTGAGGCGGCTTGCTGGACTGTGTCTGAACGTTCTCGAGATACGGTGGGCGGGATGGCTCCCGGGCTTGCATCTGGACCTGATCATAGGGTATACCATACTGGTCCTGTCTTTGAGGGCCTTTCATGGGTAGGTCGGTTGGAGGAGCGACCTGTCCAGGCGTGCTTGGAGGAGGTGTAGATTCGACGGCGACAGAGCCTGTGCTGGCTGAAGAAGGGGAAAGAGGAGGAGCGGCGGGCGGATAGACATCTCCAGGCAGATTGATGGAGGGTCCAGGGACGACCTCCTCGTCGCTGTCCGGGTTGGGATTGGCGACGATGAATATCTGCGTCTTCTCGCGCGCGCGCCGGGGACGAGCGCTGGACTTGTCGATGTCCATGATGTCGTGGGCGGACGCAGGCCGGACTCAGGCCGGACTGGCGGGCGCGGCGTCGCGGTCGGTGTGGGCAGATGGCCCGGCGCGGTCGTCCCAGGTGGCAGCGGTGGACGCGTCTCTCGTCTCCGACGGTCTTTCGGCGACGAGCACTAAACAAGCATCGTGCACTGGCAAAGCCGCCCACCGCTTAGATAAGCTCCGTTCCCTCGTCCGCTCACACGACGCCCACCGTTCGGCAACGAGACAGCAACGAGGACACAACGAGGGTCCCATTAATTCCACATGCATATGTCAAGAACCATGATACAACACGAGGGTATGCACAACGTCCGAATCCTACTATTAATACATCCTTCCTCCGCTATATAGCTCGCCCCGCCCCACCGGGCTCGCGGCGGTATGCTGGTAGCTCGTCGCCAAGGTCAACCTGTAAGACCGTCACCATCGCAGCCATGGCCATCAGACCGGACGCAGCAGCCAGCCCAGACGCACCTTGGGAAACTCGGCCCGCTCATCCAGAAGGCCTTCGCCCCAGCATAGCAACTTGAGAAGCCCGACCAGTTTGGCTTCTTTCCCCTGGCTCAAGCTTTCCAAGATAGCCGCGTTCACCTCGCCCGCCGTCTTCATCCTCTGCGCGGGAGACAGCAGCTCGGCGATTGCAGGTGGGGCGCCAGGGGCGGATTCAAACGCGAGCAGCGCCATTGTGCGCTCCAGCTCTGAGAGAAACTCGGGGCTCTCTTCACCACGCGGCGCGAGTTCCTCCTGCGCAAATTGCAAGGCCTCGGAGATACGGCCGAGTCTTATGTATTCGATGAGCTTCTGCTGCTGGAGATGAAAGTATAAACCAGGGTTTGTATCTAAGATCTGCAATAGTGCAATCAGCATGTGCGATCGACGACGAGCCAGGCATGTGGATCCGGAAAATCATATTGAAGACTGAAGTTTTTTGGTTGGGTCTCCTCATCGGCGCGAACGCCTGAGAGTGGTGCATGAAAGGTATAATCCTTTGAGAGAACCAGAACAAGCCTCGGGCAACGAAGACTAACCTCGGGATTGAGGTCATTGACCAGTGCAATCGCATTCTCCACGTCCCCTCGCTGCAATGCCTCTCGGATGCTCATTCGGCTTTCGATGCTGTCGAAGTCGACTGGCGGCGAGAGGTTGGCTTCTTGCGAGAATTCCTCCGCGGCGGACTTGAAGCCCTCGATTACAAGGTAGTCCATGATGAGCCGGTTCAAGTCACTAGGGAGATGATGAGTTAGTCTCGAAAACAACAACGTAAAGCGGGACTGGATGTGAATCAGATAATACATGCAATTGTTAGGGCTCAGCAATGGAAGTTCAGAGAGATTCCCAATGAAGATGCTCATCCTCAAAAAGGGCGTGTGGAACGCAACGCTCACCCTTTGGTGACTTGTACTTCGTGTAGGCGCCGCTCCCATTCCTCTTTTCGAATGGTGATCTTCGGAGGGGGCTAGGCGCATGTGGATTAGCGAGATGTGAAGCGACAATCAAGGACCGTGCAAACCATGGAAGAGACGGGGAGGGGGGAACGGGCGAAATTTGAGGAAAGCCCAGTCTCGTACGCGTCACCAGCAAACCATGTGCCTGATGCCACGACTTTTCCGCACATGAAATACGACTAGCTCAGGGTCTAACATGACACATTCGTTATGACAGGCGTTTGTGCGTACATACACGGCGGTTGGATCAGAGTTCCGACATGTGTTGAATTTATAACCACGCGTGAACCAGATTTTGAAAATCGGTCGCTCAATCACGAAAGAAGGAAACAAATATCTGTATTTTATAATCTCGTGTATTCAGCACGCCTTTCAGCATTTCCAGAATTAATGAATAGGGAATTTAAAATGAACACCATGCGCGTATCTACAGCTACATTACAAGAACAATTGGGCATATATGATACATCAGATCTTCAAGAATGCGAGTGGTGAACGTGCATATTAGAATTTTGAGTGCGCGATTTTCAACGGACGAGGCGAGAATTTTGAATTCGATACCGATGCATATTGAAAGGTCCAGTCAGCGCCCCGTGAGCACCCGCTCAGTACCCCATGAGCGGGTCTTCAGCCCCCGTCGTCGAGATCCGCCGGCCGACGTCGCTTGCCACATATGCGACCGACTACGAAGATTTGAAGGGCGATGAGCGCTGCTCGTCTCAATCGGGTGATTAGCTAGAGCAGCGGCATATGTTAGTCAATGTCATAAGGAAGAAAATAACGACTTACGACAACGAACTGACACGGTCGAGGGCGATTGCCGCATGTTTCTTGGCCCCATCCATGAGGTGCCGGACCCGCCGATCGAGCTTGAGCTGCTTCGCCTTCCAGGTAGTCCTCGACGATGGCTGACACGTCTGGGGTGAGCTATATCGCTCAAGCTGATGCTGGAAGAAGTTCTCCGCGTTTTCGGACCACCAGCCTCGATCAACGACCGAATTGCGCCACGTATCGGGGTGGGGCCACCACGAAAGACCAGTACTAGTTTGACCGATGATCAGCTCGATCTCCGCGGTCCGTAGTCGATCATCGCACAACTCCACATTGCGGTCGGCTAGGGTGAGCATGATCCTATGGCCATCTCTGTCAGCGTTGGCCGATGGTCCATCCAAGGCCACGCTGTAGTCGAGCAAGTGATGAACTATCCTCCACAAGATACCGCCACTCAGCATGGCTGCGCGAAGAACCGAGGGATGGTCTCAGAGATACGCATCGCGAACCTCGGTATAGGCGTCGTAGTCGTCAGGGGTATACAAATGATCCACAGCACGAGGGAACGTAGGCACTTGAGGGGCGAACACAATGCTGTTGTCATGAACATGTCGTTGAATTTCATACAAACCAAACGTGATTCCCCTCTCGAGCAACCAAATAGTAGCCTCATCGACGACAGTAAGGCTCGGATTGGTGATGATCTCGATGACGAACATCGGGTCGCTGAGTCGGAGAAATGGACCGCTTGGTTGGCTTTTGGCGTATAAACACCATCCCTCAGGGCCGGAACCGAAGCGGACACGTTTACAAGTCCAAAGGCGAGTCAGGCGACTCGCCAGTCATCCTACTGAGTCCCTGCGGTATAACCACGCCTTCGGCGGAGGGTACTTAGGACCATTCAACGGGGCCTTGACGTGATGCGCTTGTACGATTGACCGCACGAACCCAACAGCTTCCGACGCTGTCTGCGACGGCAGCCCCGCCACAGAATGAAGATCGCCTTGCCCAAGAGGGAAGAAATATCCAAGGACTTTATAAACCTCTGAGAGGTCCTTGACGTCGAGCGTGGAGTCGATGTCGATGTCGATGGGGCCGGGGTTGACTTCCAAACCGAAATGATCTCTCAGAAGGTCGACGGGTGATCGAGTCGGAAGCCCCAGGTCATTAGGATACCTGTTGATGGCACGCATACGAGGAACAGGGATCGGGGCGGGCGCAGAGACCGCACCAACCCCATCCACGTTCATCGAAACCACGTTCAATGACGTAGCGACCTGATCACTTGTAAGTGTGGGGGCGGGCGTCGAGGCAGACGCGGGGACGGTGGCGGGCGTCGGGGCAGGCACGGGGACGGTAGCGGGCGTCGAGGCAGGCACGGGGACGGTGGCGGGCGTGGGGGCAACGGTGTGCTCCGATGCGGCCTTGGCGTCTACGTGCATCGACACCACAGTCGATGACGCAGCGATCTGACGGCTTGTAAGCGCGGGGGCAGGCGTTGGGGCAGGCACGGGGACGGTTGCGGGCGTCGAGGCAGGCACGGGGACGGTGGCGGGCGTGGGGGCAACGGTATGATCCGATGCGGCCTTGGCGTCTACGTGCATCGACACCACAGTCGATGACGCAGCGATCTGACGGCTTGTAAGCGCGGGGGCAGGGGTTGGGGCAGGCACGGGGACGGTTGCGGGCGTCGAGGCAGGCACGGGGACGGTGGCGGGCGTGGGGGCAACGGTATGCTCCGATGTGGCCTTGGCGTCTACGTGCATCGACACCACAGTCGATGACGCAGCGATCTGACGGCTTGTAAGCGCGGGGGCAGGCGTTGGGGCAGGCACGGGGACGGGGGCGGGCACGGGGGCAACGGTATGCTCCGATGCGGCCTTCATGTCTATATCCATCGAAACTGCGCTCGACGACGTGTCGCGTGTGCCTGAAAGGGAGTCAAGTTCGTCCACATCCATGTCTGAAGGTAATGATATTGTAGCCGTGGACCAGGAGCCTGGAGCGATCGAAGATAATGCTGCAGAGGCAGACGAAAGATTGGACCACGTCGAGGACGAAGGCACATCCGACGACGTCACGGAAAGCCACGGAGATATTGACGTGGCGGAGGGTAATGTAGACTGTGTTGACGATGTTACCGAGGGGGACGCTGACGGCGGCGACGGACCTGGAAGAGCTGGCATAGGCACAAGCTCCGGTGACGACCGATATGGGGGCAATGGTGGGTCGAAGTCGCAATCACGATATAAAGCAGATGTGAAGTCATCGTCATCGCCAGGAAGGGAGACGGCATCCTCGTATTCGTCGTCGGAGTCGGCATATGGGTCACGACCAGGCCGAGAGCGCTCGACATAAGGGTCAACGAACAGTTCGCTGAGATCCCATTCATCCAAAACGGAGTCGTATTTGCATTTCCGAGGGGCATAATCTTCCCATAATTGTTCACGCCTCTCGTTCGTGACCCTTCTCCTCGCAAGCGCACCCGTTTCCGGATCCTCCTCCCAAACATAGAAAACAGCACTGCCGCGTGGCGACGGCTGAGGAAATGTGCTCGCATATCTCTCCCTGCTCAGCCGCAACTGTTTCAGTGCTGCGACTTCCAGATGTTCGATATAAAATTCGTGATAATCACGGCGACGGGTATGGAATGCAATGAAACTTTCTCCTTTGCGCCAGGGTGGGATGCGAGGAACAACCTGGCCAGCTTTGTAGTTCTTCTTTTCGTAATTGGCGGCCGTGTCTAGAGGCTTCACGTTCCCGGAAATATGGGGAGGGACGACGACGGGTTGTATGCCAAATCCTGTAGCGGACGGGACCATCGGAACTGAGGGTGACGCAGGTTGGGATTGAACAGGTCGTGACGGCGACGGAGCAGATGCGAGCCAATCCGTGTTGTCAATGGGCCATCCCAAGGGATTAACCCATCTGGAGGGTTCATCCCATGCAGTGCCCCATCCACTAGATGATGTTCTGGATGCCCCCGAGGGAGCATCGTGAGAGGAAATCTGCGATGATACCGGCGACGTCAGATAGCCATCGCTCCCGTACGCAGGCGGGCCCTTGAGATTGCGGGCAGGGGGTGCGGGGCGCCAACTGGAGGGAGTAGAGCGCCAAGAAAGCCGATGGTTGCCGATATCAAATGCGTCCCGTACTTGTTGCTCCGTTGGACGGAGAGCAGGGTTCATCCCGGACGGTAACGACATGACGTTGTCGGGCGTACCCCAGTGGATGTATATGGGGACGTTAGAGTTGACGAAGAAATCGAGATGCTCGCGTAACTCCCAATCGGGACGCATGAAAAATCCCGCTCGTGATGATTTGAAGTGATTCTCGATGATCCACGATTGGCTCAGTCGATCGATGAAGGCCGCACATGTGCCACCACTCATAAGTACACCCCGCCAGGCCTCATTAGACTTGTTGAGGTTATTGACCAACGCCGCTAGATACGCCAGCTTCGTAGCGTGTTGTAACAGCGACAACCTTGCACACCAAGCGGCATCGCGCGCGCGCGCATCGTCGACGAAAAGATGGTAATTGAACGAATTTGGTTCAGCGAGCGAAGGAATGCGTTTGGCAAGCGTGGATTCGGCGCGGTCCGGGATGTTCCTGAGGTACAATTCCAGGGTGGAAATTGCGGGGAGGAGAGCTTCTTCCAGACACTGCCAGTCCCCAGCTGCCGCCGGGCGATACTGCCCTCGATACTCCTCCAACTTGACAGCGAAGCGAGGGACATAACTGAGGGAAGCCAGGAAAGACCCAGGGAAGTGACGAACGGTGGGGAAGAAGGCAGCGAACAAGCAATCATTGCGAACCCATCCACGCTCGTGCATGGTCTTCAGACGCGTACTCAATGGGGTGTATTTGTCGGATGGTATGTCTTCAGCTGGGGCGTGGTTACGAGTGGGGGAAGCAAATAACTGCCCATGGCGGATGAATACGTAAAGCATGCTAAACAAATCGTGCGTCAGTGTCGGTATGTCTGACAACAAAGCGGCGGACTAACGTCGGTTACCAACTGGAGGGGAACCTTCAAGGGTAGAGAAATTGGAACCGACGCGAGGCGATGCTGCAATCAGAGCGTCAGCCAATATATGGCGCCAGATGGAACTTCAACGCACCGAATAAGAACTCGACGAAGACGTGTGAGACACCCAGGACGACGCGAGGACGTAAGAAGACCACTCCTCTCAGACGACGCGACGAATATGGGCGATGGGGAAACGAGATACGATGGCGCGTAGGAGACCACTCCCCTACGAACTTCGGATAGGAGACCACTCCCCTACGAACTTCGGATAGGAGACCACTCCCCTACCGACGTAGCTAGGGACGACCGGAAAACGAGAGCAGACGAGGGTAACGACGACGAGGAGGTAACGAAAGCAGGCGAGGTAACGAAGTGCGGAAGATAAGACGGAGTCCGAGTGAATTCGAAGACCGTTCTGGGGAAGGAGGTTTTGGGGAGTCATGCGCACGGACCACGCGCACGGACCATGCGCAACCAGTCATGCGCGGTCGGTGCTCGGAGTCACTGAGTACCGCTCACCTTTGCCTTCCTCGCCATCACGTCCTTCGGGCTCGCGATGTGGTTCGCGAGTGCCGCTTCATCGTGATCGTCTCGTTCGTCGTCGCCAGGACCATGCACAACCAGTCATTGTCAGGGCACGGCTCCCACACTCGCCTCATGTCTCATTGTTCTCTTCTTCTGCTTCCGCTTCTGTCCCGTTTCGTTCACTCCCCCTAATACTTCCGTCTCCCTATTCGGTCGCGCTCTCCCGCGCCCTCCTTTTGGCATCTCCCCTATTTCGTTCCGTCGCTCGGCGCTCCTAGGGCCTCCGCACTCGACCGGCCTTCCTAGGCCGGTCCACCGGTCACGTGTCGGGCGTCCGAGGACCCTCCCCTTCTCTCATTGGACCATCTTTCGTTGCGTTGATGGATTACTCATCTACTATATAGTCGCCTGTCGCACCAGGGAGCAACCCAGACTTGTTCTCTCAGTTGCCTCCCTGCCTTGTGCGACAGGTATGTGTATTTCCCCTCGTATCCTTGTATATATACTCAGTTGCCTCCCTGCCTTGTGCGACAGCGTCTCCACCGCCGTCCCGAGGGATCCGC
>NW_006767433.1:2919850-2922274 GCF_000264995.1 Punctularia strigosozonata HHB-11173 SS5
CACGCTGCGTCAGGGAGAAGACCTCCGAAGGAGGATGTGGACGATGGAATGGATGGTGGCGACGTCACTGGAGATGGGCCTGAAGCAACGCTCGCGAACCACGTCGCGAGCCTGCAAGCCAAAGAACCTCTGAAGGAGGGCGATGGCGGAACGTTCGGTAGTGATGACGGGCGGCTCATGGACGGCAACGATGATGCCCGGGTTGCAGGGTCGATTGCACGCTGCGTCAGGGAGAAGACCTCCGAAGGAGGATGTGGACGATGGAATGGATGGTAGCGACGTCACTGGAGATGGGCCTGAAGCAACGCTCGCGAACCACGTCGCGAGCCTGCAAGCCAAAAAAAACCTCTGAAGGTGATGTTCGGTGGTGATGACAGGGTGGTCATAGACGACGACGCCCGGGTCGCAGGCTCGAACCGCGTATCGCACGCTGCGGCTTCCGAATGGCGACGTGATTAAAAACGCGGCCTTTTGAAACAAGGGGTGGAAACGAGATCGGCGTTGCGCATTTAGAGGAGCTGGACTGTGGCAAACAGATGAGTCACGTCACAGTATATGGACAGGGGATGATACTCACGAGCATTGCCGATGTCTGGCGTGAAAGCCTATTGGGCCTGAAACGACGCTCGCGAACCACGTCACGGGCTTGCAAGTTAAGGACCTCAAGCGACGCTCGCGAACCACATCACGAGCTTGCAAGTCAGGAACCTCTGGAGGAGGGTGATGACGAAGCGGTCGGTGGTGATGACGAACGAGTCATAGACGGCAATGGCGTCGGGCATTTGGAGGAGCTGAACTGTGGTGAACAGATGAGTTGCGTCACAGTCTATGAACAGGGGATGACACTCACGAGCATTGACGACTACGATGCCACAGGAGGTCGACGCCAACCAATGACTACGATGTCACACGAGATCGACGCCGATGTCTGGCGTCAAAGCCTGAACGGAGATGGGCCCGAGGCGACGCTCGCAAACCACGTCGCGAGCACGCAAGCAAGAGTGGCGATGATGATGCATTTGGTGGCGACAACAAGACGAGGATCATAGACGGCGACTCCCGGAGCGGCGCTCGCAAACCACGTCGCGAGCGCCGCAAAAGACGACTACACCGACGATGAAGTACGATGTGGCTGAAGTCAAGGATGGCAATGATTAGGTAAGGTGATCTAGTGGCTGGAGCACATCATCTGTCGCTTTTCTCTCCCCCTCCCCTGGCCTCACCTCGGTGTGTGGTCACCGAGCGCGTCGTCGGCGCTGCACAGCGCAGTTTGGTCGCCTCAGTGTGTGGTCACTGAGTGTGGCATTGGTGCAGTGATCGCCTCGGTCCGTGGTGACGGAGTGCGCTGCAATTCTGTTGCACCATAACCGTTTCTTGTTCCATTTGCGACAATGCTTTGTATACGTGTTCTGGCCTCGTCCCGCATCCGTCCCGTTGCCTTGCCTGCGTACGTTGTATTTCGCTTTGAGCTCGCTTATATCATTTCTTACGTTGCTCATCCAGCGACATCGCAACATCGCGACCCATCATGAATTATCCCTGGAGGGTCTGGCTCTCACGAGACCAATCCCGTCTTGTGCGGTGTACTTCTTTTTGTCGACGCCCGACAATGTGCATTGTACTTTTTACAATGTGTGTTGTACTTTTCATCCTCTTTCTTTCGATGCTTGTTATTCATCAGTCGTATTTATGCAGGTAACTCGGCGCTCGATGTTTTCTCCATCAATTCCACGACCATTGTCCAGCCATGCCGGCACGACGTACCCACCATTCCCAAATGTCGGAGCGCTTGGCCGCTCTGCATATGGCGTCGGTGCCACCTCCCACACTTCCGGATCTACAGGATATGATTGCTGTCGTCTCCACCGCCATGACCGAATCTCTGAATCGTCCATCCCGCTCCCGACAACGCTCCCATAGCCTGAGACCTGTGGTGGACTCAGGCGCAACTGGGTCGGGCATTGGGCCTGATCATAATGGCGGCGACTACATCACGCGCAGACAAATGCGCATTCTCCGAAGCATCCAGGATGGCATCACGGAGTGCCAGACAAAGTCGACTCAGCCGAGGAGCATCCAACTTTATCTTGAACTTCGAGGACGCCTGGGGGATCTTCGTACAGCCCTGCAACAGCTCACTCGTCAAGTCCCATCGATCCAATCCGGCAAGAGCGCCGCAATCGTACAAATCGATGGCCTTGAAGACGAGTTGTACGAGTGGAATAAGTCTCTGGGATCTCATGTACAATCAATCGTATTTGACAGTGGTAAGCAGCTCGACTTCTCCTGATCACTGTTGTTGTCACTAACAATACGTGTGCAGCTCATCATTTTGAGCGTCAGATTGACCGATACACCGCTTTAGCCCAAGTTCTCATGACCATCGCCTTCATCTGTCACATCGTCATGGGGATCAGTCGTCGC
>NW_006767433.1:2922661-2976628 GCF_000264995.1 Punctularia strigosozonata HHB-11173 SS5
TCATGTACAATCAATCGTATTTGACAGTAGGTAAGCAGCTCGACTTCTCCTGATCACTGTTGTTGTCACTAACAATACGTGTGCAGCTCATCATTTTGAGCGTCAGATTGACCGATACACCGCTTTAGCCCAAGTTCTCATGACCATCGCCTTCATCTGTCACATCGTCATGGGGATCAGTCGTCGCGACGCGGAATTCATCGTCGGTGCCATGGTGCTTTGCCTCAACATCGCTAGTTTCTGTCCTGGAGACGTCGCGCTGCAAACGTCATACCAACATCTCCCTACATCCCTCCAAGCCATCTTGCCGAAGTTTGGTGCTGGTGGTCATTTCGTCGCATATGCTGTCTGTCCTGTCTGCCATCACACATATCCACCTTCTGTCACCGGTTCATACCCCCAAATCTGTACCAACAAGCCGTCGCCAGATACAGAGTGTCATGAACAACTTTGTGACGACGAGGGCAATCCGTTGAAGACGTTCCTCTATCACTCTTTCCCTGATTATCTATCAGGCCTGCTCTCAGACCCGGATCTGGAGAGGGAAATGGACAACGCGACGTCGTCTGTTGCGGACGCTGCGTTCATGGACCTCGACGATGACACCATCCGAAGCCCCTTCCACGCCTCTTTCCTGCAATCGTTCCGTGGGGCGGACGGGGAGTTCTTCATGACGGATTGCGCAGATGGTCGTTACGCCTTCTCCCTGTGTGTCGACTTCTTCAACGTTGAAGGGATGAATATTCGCGGGGCCCGTACCTCCTGTGGCATCATCGCGTTAGCCTGCTTGAACTTACCGGTCGATATCCGCTACAAACCTCAGAATATGTACCTTGCTGGCATTATCCCCGGCCCCAAAGAACCACCGCTCACTGCGACTAATCACTATCTTTGCCCACTCATCGATGATATGGTCAAGGCATGGCATCCTGGAATATACGTTTCTCGGACGGCTCTCCGTCCTCACGGTCGCTTGACGCACAGTGTCATCGCCAATGGTGTGTGCGATCTTCCTGCCGCCCGTAAGACATCATCGCTTGCCCCGTCTATTTCCAAAATCTTTTGCTCGCTGTGCGACTGTTGGCATGTTACCGATGACGAAGGCAACATCATCAAAGACTGGCGTCGTCTCCTCAATCGCACGGATTACGAGGCCTGGAATATGCGTGACGGGTCTGAAATGCGTTCCTTTGCGGAGCGTTGGCGTGATGCGAGCTCAACACGAGAGCAGGATGACATATTTAAGCGGCATGGAGTCCGCTGGTCAGAGCTGTGGCGGCTACCTTATTGGGACCCCACCATCCAACTCGTCGTCGACCCCATGCATTGCTTGTATGAGGGGCTTGCCAAGTTTCATTTCACCACTGTCCTTGGTCTATCGGACCCCAGTTCGACGGACACTGCAAAATCTCAACCGGCCTTCTCATGGATCTTCGCGCTGCCACCTATCGATGATGAAGACATTGGACTTGGCGATGTCGATTCCGTCATCAACGTCCCCCCCGACCCCGGACCTGGCGATGCCCATTCCATCATCGACGTCTCCCCCGACAGTCAAGATGACGATGGCTTGAACATCGATGTCTCCGCTGATGCGCCCGACGTGGTTTGGACGCAGAAGCAGGTGAAGGACGTGCAGAAAGTCCATTCCTTGTTGACCTCACCGGTTCGGTCTTCGGATGTCTCACCAGGTTTGTCGTTCGGTGAACTTCGGGACCGCCTTTTGCAACGTACGGCACGATCTCTGCGCTTCGTAGCGGATGATTTGGGTCTTCATGTTCAACCCGTTCGTCGTCGTTCACCAACGAAAGCAGAGTTCGTGATCGCGATGATCGAATGGGTTCGTGATATCTTACCTGTTAAGTTGATTCCTGACTCTTATCTGATCACAGCGCCGCCATCAATCGCTCCAACCGCCAGCGCAACCAGTTTCATCAACTGATATGCTACACCGGCTTCGTGAGGTTATCTGAAAGGTCGTGAAACCATCGTGGGTTGAGGCCATCCCGGAGGACTTTGGCGCTGCCAGTGCCGGGACACCGAAAGCGGCCGAATGGCGTACACTCTTCAGAATCTACCTACCATTGGCCCTCGTTTCCCTACTGTCGGAGGGCACGTCCCCCCAGTTCATGGACGTGGTTGATAATACGATGGAACTCGTCCTTGCCTTGATCATCGGCTGCCGTGGAACCACGTCCGAGGAACATGCCGCTGCCTACCGTGAGCACTTGCGCAACTACATTGAAGGGATGCAAGTTCTATACCCGACCTTGCAATGCAACTCGATACACCATCTAGCCTTCCACATCTATGACTTCCTACTCATATTCGGTCCAGTGCCATCGTGGTGGTGTTTCCCTTACGAGCGTCTCATAGGCAAACTACAACGTACAAATCACAACCACGTCTTCGGCGAGCTTGAGGCAACTATTCATCGCACTTTCGTTTACACCAGCAGCCTCTTTCGATGGCTGTCGCGACCTTCATGTCCAGACATCGTCCTCGCGTGCAAACGCCTCTACGACAAGGTTTACGCCAGTCAACGTGATGACATTCTGATCATGGCCGACGACGAGGACACGTTATCCACCACAGTTCCAGTCCCCGACATAATGGCCGACATCATGAGCGGCCATGTCAAGCTCGTCGTGCGTAATCATCTGCGGTGTCACCATCAGGTCTTCAGCACTTGGCGGGCTCACCAAGGTAATAGCCGCGTCGCCCACATTTTCCACGACCAGCTCCGGGTGGGATGGATTGAATACATATACCGCGACGGAGGCGTGTGGATGTACGCGATACGGCACTTCCGGTGCTCCGAGCCTGGTCCATTTGCAAAGTGGCCCGCTCTCGGCGCCTTGATATGTTCCATAGACATGGAAGAGGAACTTTTCCCGGTCGAATCCAAGAACGTCGTCCACCATGTTGCTATGTACCCGATATCGGATACTTCCCTTGCTGCCATTCGTTTAACGCCGTCAGTACGTATCTTCTTTCCCTGCCTCCTTTCTTGTTCACATTCTATCGCTAGTCTTTGTGAGTGTCGCCTTGCACGACGTGTCATCGCGACACCTCGCCGTCCTTTGACCGTCCCTCACCGGTCACATATGTGGTAACCGACATCGGCCGGCGGATCTCGACGACGGGCTTTGAAGACCCACTTATGGGGTACTGAGCGGGTGCTCACGGGTCGCTGACTGGACCGCTCAATCTGCATCGGTATGGAATTTGAAACTCTCGCCTCCTCAGTCGGAAAAAGAGTAATTGAAATTCTATCCTGTGTTTTCACCTCACGCATTCTTGAAAATCTAACATATCGTATATGCCTAATTGTTCTTATAATGTAGCTGTAGATACGCTCATCGTGTTCATTTTGAATTCCCTATTCATTAATTCTGGAAATGCTGAAAGGCGTGCTGAATACACGAGATTATAAAATACAGATATTTGTTTCCTTCTTTTGTGATTGAGCGACCGATCTTCAAAATCTCATCCGCGCACGGTTATAAATTCAACACATATCTGAACTCTGATCCCACCGCCGTGATAGGGCCGCTACCTCATAGAGTCATAGCGTTTGTACTCAGTACATTACACGGCGATCACTGACAGTAAGCCGCGAACGGCGCGACCGTGCATTGAGCAGTGATCATGTCCGCGAATCGGCGGAACGAGATGTTCAATCTATCCCTTCGGCACCTTTCTCTTGACGAGCTCTAAATTACCTGCCTTGCTGCTAGTTATTTTTTGCCATTTATGGTCGAGGCAACAGATGCAGAACTCTCAATACCGCTTCCATGCGCTTGAGGCAATGGCTTACTTCGCTACGATACCTCCTGAGCGGATTATATCCATGAAATCCTCCTGCTCGAGGTTACCTGAACAGCTTCGTAAGTTGGGTCAAGGTATGATGATGCTACAGTTCCTTACTTGATTTTGCACGACCGATCACGTTGTCTTTCTTCCTGCCTTTCGTTTTCGATATCTTGTCCAAGGCAGGCGCAGGTAGAGAAGGTTTCCCAGTCCCCCGGGAAGCCTTCGCCTCCTCCTCTGCCACCGCGGCGGCTGCCTGGGATTGCTGGATAGCGTTAAATAGTTTGACGACTGCGTAGCACAGAATGAACCCCCTGGCGAGAGTATGAATATTCAAGGAAGTGACACACCTCCCCGCTGGGCGACTTTCCGTAGCGCCCGTTCACTTTCCCCTCCCCATCCACCGATCACGTCCCGTATCCTCCTGTTATCCTCCTTTTCCTTCTTTTCTATCTGTAGAACTCGCTTGGCCTTTTGCTCCAGTTTCTGTTCGTTCCGCTTCCTCGCGACAGAAGGCTTCAGGGAGAGAGGGAGGTCGGAAGCCACATTGGTGTCAAGCAGAGACTGTAACGTGGCGCCAAAGTTGGAGGGGTCCGTCGCGCGGTGTTTGCGCTTGAGCGTTTTCTTGGACTTCTGGCGCTTGGCGTCTGCGATTTCGTCTTCGGTGTCGGGAGATGCATCGGTCCCTGCGTCGCTGGCGTCTGCCTCAGACGCAGATTTGTAGTCGCTTGGGCTGCCCGCCCGTCCTGTTTCATCAGATACCACGGATTTGGAACGGCGCTGTCGCTTGGCAGGATGCATTAAGGTCACTTGGAAGCTCAGTAGGCTCTCGGACGGTGGAGGAGCGGCAGTCAATTCGAGTTTGCGCACAGCCACAATCAAGCCCCAGCGTCGCGCATGCGGTTGTGATGACAGTAATAACGCGCGTTGTCAAGTACGCGTACATCGTCGGGCCATGGCATCCGCCTCCATCGACTTATCCCCAGAGCCAGACTTGAACCCCATCTACCCGACGCCGCAATACATAACACCTTTGCTCTCCTCCAACTCCGGCCTGACTCCGGCTCAGAAGAGCCAGCTAGTCGCCCACTGCCTCCTCCGAGCATGCCAGTTTGGCGATCATTCGCTGCTCTCATACCTCTTCTCAGATCCCCAGGCCCATCCATACATAGACCTGGGAATACAAGACGAAGATGGCCTTGGTCTCGTTAGCACTACCATACTCGGATTTGGCCCGGAATCTGAACGCGATGTCGAACGCGAGGAATGCATCCGGTTACTTGTCTCTCAAGGCGCCGACCCAAATCAAGCTGACTATTGTAAGCTTTAAGGACGTAATTTGGTACACCCGGGCTCATTCAGACGCAGTGGGATGGACTCCCATGCATCATGCCGCGCTCCTTTCGCCTCCTACCCTTATCTCCTATCTGCTGACACACGGGTGTTCTCCGTTCTCGGTGACACGCAGAAAGCTTACCCCTTTGGATATCATCACAGCTCATACGGTGGTTCCAGGCCGGGAGGATGTAGCATTACTTCTGGAGGAAGCGATGCGGGAAGAAGGCTGGACTGGAGGCAGAATGGAGGAGCGAAGGAGAGTATTCGAGGACCAGGCCAAGCGCCGAAGCCGAAAACGGCAGCTACGCGACAGCGTACAGAAGATTCTTGGGTTTGATCGCAGGTGGTGGGGCGATGATGACGACGATGCTATAAGCTGGGCATCTGAGCACGAAGACGAAGGTCTCCTCGACGACCGGGTCTACGTGAGTGCCATTGCTATTGTATTGCCGGTCTTCTGTCTCATGCTTATATCAGACTCCACCCCTCGATTTTACATCGATGCTCGTGTTTTCTCCGCAAGCACTGCCCTACATCTTCAACTCGCTGATAACTACGTTTCCTCCTACCATCGGGAATGCCGAACCTGCGAATGCACTGTACATGCTCGCAAGATTCGCTGCTCTCACTTGTGATCATACTTGGTTGGAAGACCTTATCATCGGCGCCACGGATGCTATTGAGGAAACATTCTTTGTGAGCCTGATTTTCTTGTTCGTAGACGGTGTTTCTTATGCACGGACTTCGAGAATGCAGAGCCATCCAGACGACATTGCTTGTCTGATTTTTTGGTTGTATAACACAACTGTATGGCTGCACCTCCTACGTTGCGATCAGTCGATCAACGAGGCGTGCGAGCTCCTGGGTTCATTTGTTCTCATAGAGGAGGTCATAAACTCGGTGTTTGGTCGGTTTCTTCCATTATGATCTGAGCATCTCCCATCTAACGGATCGTCTAGTGTTTATCATTCGGTTTGCTGAGAGGAGTATCGACGGACTGCTGGATGCGGCTCTCCTTGACTATTCCTCAGCACCTGCCGAATTAGAGGCAGTGCAATTTGAGTCCGAGTGGTCCTTTCTACGACCATTCTCCAACAAAAAGAAGGCCGTAGCACCCACTCTCATTGTTCCTCCTCGCACACCGAGCTCTGTATCTCCAAGCGGTCTACAGCCATCATCACCCCCCAGCGCAACTCCATCCTCCTCTACGGGTTTTCACTCCTTCAAGCAGAGCATCTCGAAAGCAGCGGCCAGACAAAGTGGAGTGACCACCCCGTTACACTCATTGTTCCCTGAGCCAGCGTCGTCGCCGTCGGCTATCACCACGTTCCTCACCGCCCTCCAAATACTGATGACGATGTCTGGTATAAATCCCGCGTTGATCACGCAGTTGTGGTCGCAAGTATTTTATTGGACTGCAAGTGTGTGTGCTCCGACCTTGTAATGCCTTTCTGCTCATGAGTTCCCAGGTGAAACATTCAATCGTATCCTCACGCGCAAGAAATACCTCTGTAGGCGGGTCGGCAGTATGTTCTCTGCTTGCGCCTCAGCCTGACCGACCGATAGGTCAAAAGCTGCGCACATCAATCTGAACTTGAGCGTCCTGAGCGAGTGGGTCGACTTCGTTGGATTGCCTGTCGGTGTGAAGAGCCACTTCACGCCAGTCCGAGATCTGTTGTACTGGATTCAGGTACGTGACAGTAACTTGATGCGCCAGGTGATGTCTGACCAGATCGTTAGTCTCATTCTGCCATCACTGAGTTTTCCGAGCTTGTTGTAACAATACAACAGTTAAAAAATCTCAACCCGCTCCAGGTAACTGATTGAACTTCGATATGCTTCTTGCTCTAAGCTCGAATAGATGCGGCGAGCTGTCCGCGACTATCGGTACGAAGTTGGCGAAGGCCGCATGACGGAAGAATGCATCCAATATCTCGCGCAGCTCCAGAAGGACTGGGAACGGCATCGTGTCAAGTTAGGCGTAGAAGCTCTGCGGAAGGAGGTTAGCAGATGCGATTTTTCTTGAAGGGCAACCAACTCAGTTTGGCATTTAGATGGACGAGCGCGAACGTGAGCGTGAAGATAGCACAGCAGGAGACTACCCCGATGCATCGGATGTCGAGCTAGATCAATCGTCCTCCGCGTTGGCTCCGGGTTTCACGAATAATATCGATGTGCTTTTCGATCAGGAGGACAAATCAGCGGCATGGGAGCCTGTCAAGCCTGCGCCGGCGCTCGGCGAACTCCTCGACTCTCGCTTCATGCTCCCTCTTCTTCTTCCCTCGAATCCAAGACTCTTGTCGGCTACGCCCTCTGGGCCGTTCGACTTCGATCTGTCAAGTGACAAGGGCGCTCCAATTCCAATACTCGAGGGACTTGTCAGCTCGAATGGCTCAAAGCGTACCAGCGAGGACCGCAATATGTTCGCATACCGTTGTCGGAGCCGGAAGATTAGAGACGTTGGTGTTGACACCCTTCAGTGGGTGGATGGGTATAAGGCCGCGGCGCGCTTTCTTCGCCCGGTGCATCTCGATGAAGACGACATCGAACGATCGGAAACGCCACGACACCGAGAGGACATGTCCGAAGACAACCTCGAATTCATGGACAGAGGGCTGTCACCACTTACTCGCATACCTTCCATGCGTCGCACGAAGAGTACGGTGCCTACCCCAAGCGACACGAAAGGTCTCAGTGCAGCGTAGACCCGACGACGTAATATCTACATGTGCATTTAAATATTGCGCCTTCATCGTATAGCAATACTTTCGGAATCATGCAATGCGGATGCTTCATGTCATACGAGGTCATCTTCGATGGATAACGCGTCGATTATGCTTCAGACAAAAGCTATATGCAGCCTCATACAGGAAAGTTGTTGTTTGTCCACTCCAACCGGCCCATCGATGTTGTTTCTGGCCAGCTATAGTATGGCTTGACCATTTTGATTGGTCTAGAAAGGAATTCCGCCTATTGCAGCCGTTCAGAAGGGTTTGCACAAGTGGAGTCTTCATCCGCCCTTGGGAAGTTGTTTCGTTGGTACGACCTTATCCATACCCATAGCCAGCTCGGGTCTCTGCGTTGCATATACCATGTGCACTAGCATGGCACACACTGACGAAAACATCGAAAACGAGAAGATTACCAATGAATTCGCGAAGTTTTTCCAGAATCGCCTAGACACGCGATCTTATCGCTCAATGATTCCGGTAAGAACCAACAGATTGAGGGAGGCGTCCAGCGGCGCGCGAGGAAATGCGTCATACCCAAAGGGAGGATTTGGGACGAGACTGCCGCTGAAAGCGCAAATTCACGCTCACCGCAGATTTGAAACTATGATCACTGTGCCGATTCGGTCATATATGGCCACCCCTATGTGTCTCTTCATTTAGGTTTGCATCATCTTTGCAATAGTGCGATTATGTCTTCATGCCCAGACACCTTTGCCAGTTCCATAGGCGTGAAATCATCAGCATCCTGCGTACCAACGTCAGCACGATCATCAGCTATTATGACCATGCACCCTACCTTCAGATCCTTGCTGGCACCATGTGCAAGCAGCAATCTCACGACCCCGGCATGACCCCTGTCGCAGGCTAAGTGCAGGGCACTGTAACCCTGCGCCGACGATTGAGGCGCCAAGTAATATCGCAGCATAGGAGAACCTACGTGTTCGTCACGTTCATTGACATTAATGTCGGGATTCGCGTGGAGGTATTCTTCTAGGAGTCCTTGGTCTCCATTGAGGGCCAGGCCATGTAATGAATGCAGGTCTGGACTTGCTTCCTCTTCTGAGGACACTATCGTGCTCATGACTTTACCCATATCGCTGGCGACATTCTCCTCAGAATCGCTCTCGCGAGCCAGTAACTCTTCAGCACTTGGCTCCTCCTCTTCCTCGCTTTCTTCAGACCCTTCACCATGAGTAAGGGGCGTGCCGTCTATCCATCCTAGCTGCCTTGCGAGGTCGATGTAACGCTGCTCTACATCGGACTCGCTGGCGTATTTTGCGCCTGTCTCTTTCCATGAGTCCCACTTCGCCCGTCCAGCGAAGTCGAGGAGCCCGGGTCTGGATGTCGTCGGTTGCCGGCCCATCGTTAACACCTTGTAAAGTCCATACAGCTGGGTCGCGGTCAATAATAGACGGTGCAGCGTGGCAGCGCTCTTCGGACCTCTAGCTTCACATTGTTTGATACTTTGGATAGGGAAGAGGCATTTGACAGGTAGGCTGCAGCATCACGAAAAGCAGGGGAGCGCTCAGTCGATGTCATGAAACTGGAAGAGGATAGCCGCGTGTAAGACGCGGACGTCTCATTAGCCCGACTCTCACAAGTACTGCAGCGTGCTTATGACCTATCATCTCGGCGCTAGACACTCGCTGGAAGAAAATAGCTCTGGCAAGTAGCTTGAGTCCCAGGGACAATCTATGGCCGCAGGCAGACACAACAAGGGCTATCACCCACACTATAAGTATAGGCGCAGCGTTGTACATGTCACGTTCAACGCCACGCCCGGACGCGACGCGTCTCACACTGACAGTCACGGTCATCCGCATCCCTTCCCCCTCCAGCTTACCGGGCACCCTTTTGAGGGTCGAATACATCGAAAAGCCGCACCAGACGATACATCAGCTTACTAACTCATCATGTCCACCCCGGCGCCTGCCTCTCCTGAGGGCAGCGCTTCACAGTCCACTCAAGAGTCGAACCAGCCCATGTCTACGGTGGATCGGGCTGTCCTCGAATACCTCCGCACGCGTGGTCACGCCCAGGCAGTTCAGGCGCTGCAGGAATCCATCGGTGACGTGGACGGCAAGGGAACGTTGACGGAGCCACCTGTATCCGCTCAGGACCTGGTGAAGCTACTCGCTATTTTCTCTCAGAAGGCGGATCGCCCTGGAGGCAACGCATTACGGGATAGCGCTGCAGTGATAGACGAGCTTTCCAAGCTAGGAAACGCCCCGAGCATCCAGAATCTCTTGCAGAGCATCGGGGCCGTTGGCGCTGAGGACCTTTTAGGATCCGATCCATTGGATAAACAAGAGGGGTTCCGGGAGCTGGAGGCGTGGGTGGATGGCTCTTTGGACATGTATCGGGTATGTGGATTCGGCGTTCAGCACGAACAGCGGTTGACAGGGGCAACAGCCCGAGTTCAGGGCGATCTTGTTCCCTATATTTTGTCATTTCTACCTTGACCTTGTGCAATACGGGTTCAAAGATGCAGGTGTGTATCCGTACTTTTCCACTTGGACGCAAGACCTGACTATTCATGGAGCCATCAACTTCTTCCAGACCTTCTCCGGCCCTCTTGAAGCAGAGCACAGTAGCACCCTACATCATTTGTCCACTCTCCTTCTCCCATCACACGTCCAGAACGATGAGCTGGCACAACGCTTTCGAAACGAAAAATACGCTGTCCGTATGAGCCGTTCCGGCTTCAACCTTCTAATCGGATGGCTTACTGAAGGCATTGGCGGAGAGCCATCGGGAGGAGATGCCGGTTTCACAGGCGAACGCGGGAAACGAGGGAGGTCAGCTGTTATGCGTGTAGTAAATAATCACCTGCGCTTCGATGGTAAACAGTCTCGTATTTTCGTCGTCGCAATATATGTTCACTATGCATACCCAGTCACTGCTACAACTGCAAGCAACTTTCCGGCGAGCGCCTGGGAGGAATCTACCGGCCTGCTATCAGCGCTCATTCCAGAATCCAGCGGCGGCGCGGCTTCCTACACTGATCCACAAGCGTTCAATCGAATGAAAGGCGAATTAAAACTCGGACCCGCACCTCTGCAGGAGGAATTGAAGATTGAAGCGGAGCGCGTGCTTCGTGAGCAGGCGATGGTAGATCGTGATCCATCGGCCCAGTACGATCTACACTATTTACAACCTCCCGCACCGCCTGGAACGATCGCGCCGACTTTATCCGACCTTCCACCACATCCACCAAACTTCAAGACCGTGGATGTGAAACGTGAGGTGGAACGCGTACGGGATGCTCGGAAGCGGATACGCCTTGAACCGTCTGCTCTGAGCAGCGTCGACCAAGACAGTCCACAGGCTGCAGCAATCAGGGCCCGTGCCCTCCCGAGTGTATGCGCATACACCATACACAACGTCCCAGAAGGGCGAGTGCCATCGTTTCCGATATACTCATAGCTGCTCATAGAGGATTGCAGCGTACCCTGCTGTACTTTCTCGGCGGACACGTCGTTAATGGCGGCTGGATTCGCGGAAAGTTACATCAGACTATGGAGTCTGAAAGGCGAGAGGTTACAGGGCATGCGCAGCGATTTCTCCCCCAGCAATATCCGCGACGGTGAGATATTTCAGCGCCATATAGCGATGCCCACCATGACATACAGACAATAGCGGGTTCAATACGACGAATACGCGAGAAAGGTGGTTCAACGACGCGGAAACTCGTTGGTCATAGCGGTCCGGTTTACTCAGTTGCCTTTGACCCCTATGGTGGTTCGGCCGTGCCTCCGCGGTACCTCCTTTCCAGTTCCGCGGACGCGACGACACGACTTTGGTCATTAGACACGATGACTAACGTTGTTGCATATCGGGGACATCAAAATCCGGTATGGGACGTACAGTGGAGTCCGATGGGCGTGTATTTTGCGACCGCCAGTCGGGACCGCACCGCAAGGCTTTGGTCCACTGATCGAGTATCGACACTCAGAGTTTATGCAGGACATCTGAATGACGTAGATGTAGGTGTGTCAACAAACATAGCGAATATAGCTGATCGAACAATAGACTGTAAGGTTTCATCCAAACTCGTTATATCTTGCGACAGGATCTAGCGATTGGACTGCCCGTCTCTGGGATGTACAGAAGGGAACATCTGTCCGCGTCTTCATCGGCCATCAAGGTGTTGTATCTACTTTGGCTTTCTCCCCGGACGGCCGCTACCTTGCGAGTGCTGGCAAGTCTGTCCTCGGTCTATGATGCTCGTTGATTCAATGCAACTTTTATTACAGGCGAGGATCTGGCTATCAATCTGTGGGACCTAGGTTCTGGCAAACGTATCAAAAAAATGACGGGCCACACTGCGTCGATATACTCTCTGGCTTTCAGCGCCGAGTCGTCCATGCTTGTCAGCGGAGGCGCTGACTGGACTCTAAGATGTTGGGATGTCAAGAGTGCCGGTGGCTCGCCTCCCAAACGTGCGACCGCAAATGGCGTACTTGCCAACGGAGATTCAAGGGATCGCGAGGAGGACATTATGGCGTCGTAAGTCTGCACCCGCTCCCCAGGAAGCTGTGCTCACAGAGCCCTGCAGCACGGACTTGGTGGCGACGTTTCCGACTAAGAGGACACCGTTGATAAGCGTGCAATTCACGCCACGCAATCTCTGCCTGGTGGCAGGCCCGTATCTGTCCTTGGACCAGCGCTAGAAAAGCCAGGGGATGTCGATGCCGTATTTCCTGCTCTACCCGATTTGCTGTTCAATGACCAATGCATGATACTTTGTATGTGTATGTAAATTACTTCAGACGCAAAACTTTCGGTGCGTGTGCGCACAGCCGGGTCCTTCTAAGATAGTGGTTCGCGCGTAGCACGTGATGGATGAGGGTGGCGCGCCATCGCCATGCTTCCTTCGGTCTACACCAAGGTCTACCTGTGACATTATTCTGCGGTGCTCATAACATCAACGAGCGCTATTGTATCCATTCACCGGCCTTTTACAAGACCACCTCGCTATACCATAAACAAGGATACAATGGAAATGGACCACGATGCGAGCATGGGTAACCCTTACCCCGAGGCAGCTCCTACGCAAGGCCAGCAAGCTCCGGCGATGCCCTCGACCGCTTCTCTAACAAGTATGCATATCCGTAAGACTAGCCTAGCTCATAATTGGCTGACCGTTTCAATGTCTACCTCAACCTAGGCACCACATCCTCCACTTCCTTCAGAGAGATCGCCGTCAAAGTTCATATTCGACGTCCTGAGAAGGATTCTTGGACGTATCTTGGCAGGGCTATAATCAGCCACGAAATGAGTGGCCACTCTTCCCGAGTTGGTAGGTGGTCGCTTGGGCTCGTCTGACCAACGCTTACGTCGCGCTCCAGTGCTTCGAACTGCATCCTCAAACAAGATACTGGCTGTGTTCGGTGAAGTAAGCATCATTACCACATTCGCATACGTTCTATGCCCTGACCAGGAAGTATTGACTTGCAGAACTCCGACTTGCAGGCGGAACGAAGAGGGAACTTCGTCGTGATCGGATGCGTGGAGGGCAACCGCGTAGTTTCTTGGTCTCTCAACGTATGCGTTCCGCTGTTCCCTCCATTCCCCTCTAACCATCATTCCAGGCGCTCAATGCTTCAGAGACCCTTCGGCTACTCGCGTCCATTGAACTTGCCTGCTACCGTTGCAAGCAAGCAATGACCGATCCCCGTCTTCATGGCAAGACGAGGCGTCGCATAGAACGTGTCATTAAAGACGATAGGCGCAGACGCCACAGACGCCGCAAGGATGCTGAAGCAATGGTTGACATGTTTTCAAAGCAAACTATCATGGACGAACTTCCAGAGGACACTGGCGACACACCAGCCTCCACCTCTGGTGCGCCTACAAGCTGAACGGTCCGCCAATCCATGATCCGTTCCGCATCGTTCCGATGTCCTGATGCAGGCGTCCACAAGTCTCATGCATGTATTATTTTGAATGCCTATCACCCATCATTGTAACTCAAGGACAACTTAAACCCTCATGAATTCTCCAGCTCTTCCTACACCTTCCCCATACCTCGTCAGCTTTCCTTCGTGCTCATATAACTAAACTGTAATTGGCATCTTCTGGGAGGACATCCCTTGCTGTAAACTATTTACGAGAATCGGATACGACGTTGCATGATCTGACGCTGCTGCGACCTAATCGGATACGACGTTGCATGATCTGACGCTGCTGCGACCTATCGCGCTGTTCATGCATATCGAGGGGAATAAAAAGAGGAAAGCAATTCATTTTATGTTCCTGCAGATACAAGCAGAGATAGGCAACAAGCAAAAACGCGCGATAGGGCCGCGCGGCAGTCAAGCAAAACGAATGTGCAGCGGATAAGGAGCGTTATAACGATTCCAGATCATGTCGGACGGCAGCTTCATCCGAGAACGGAGATATTGCGCGATGGGAAGGAAGCGTGGGCGGTGTCTGGTTACTGGCTTGCCCCTCGGGAACGCCTGGTAAATGCGGCTGCACTGAAGCTATACGTTCCGCAGGTATAGGGGCACGGTGCGGCGTATATTGCGGGGGCAATTCCACGACTCCGTTCTCGTCAGGTTCGACTTCTTCAAGGTCCGTGTGGAGAATGAACCGCGCAGGCTGATTGTAGCTGTGCACCCCGGCGAGCGACGCTTTTCGTCGTGCTGAGGACGTTTGGGACTGGATCGTTGAAGTGGGTCGCGAACGAGTGTCACGCTCCGTGAGCGAGCTGACTGTAGGCGAGGCGAGAGGTGGTAAGACGAAAGGATCAGGCTCGTATTGATTGTGAGAGGTAAGGAAGGGAGTGGAGCCCGTTGGTATGTCGTGCTGCGACCGACTAGGTGTCACGGCGAGCGACTCATGAGAGGTGAGGGTTTGCGATGCGTAAGGAGCGGTGGTAGGATGGGGATATGCGTATACGTGGGAAACAGGGCCGCTGGGTCCTCCGGGCTTGCCAAGCAAATCGACCGATGCGTTACGACGAGGATGGTTCCATGCGCGATTGCTACGCCGTCGCCGTATGAAGAACATGCCCAACGTGATGACAGCCGCAATAGCGATCACGGCGCCGATGACAGTGCCTACAATGGGGCCTACTCCAGCACTGCTTGTATGACCCGTCTCGCTTGCGGATGGAGCGGTCGACGTCGTGCTGCTGCTTGCCGGGTCCGTTGCGGAGGTGGAAGAGCTTGTACTGGCTGCCGGCGGATTCGCAGTTGAAGAAGGTGCTGAATTGTCCAGACATCTCGAGTCGCTGCTTACGCTGACGAGACGAACGTCGGAACTCCCGCCCTGGCGACCTGTGCGGATCATGAGAGTCGGTCTTAAGCGTTAAACCGTACGAACTTTCACCAACCTTTGCTATCGTACATGAGGAATACCATTGACTGACCACCAGCAACATCTACTGTCCAATCAAACGAGGTTGGTCCTGTCGGAGGATTTAGCTCGATGTGGCCGCCGCCCGGTACAATTCCCTGATACCAGCATGAGTCGAATGAATGCAGATGAGGCGAGATACATACCAGAATATGAACTGGTTGCGTAGCCGAGTTATAATTACTGAATGAGAAGGTCCTGGGTACCCTGTAAGTGTCGACTTATGGCACTGTCTGAACGCACTCACCGACACTGTTGTAGCGCATCGTTCAGCTCAAAGGTGAAATCAACTCCGGGATCGGTAGTGTTGCAACTTGAACCCCCGACAGAGGACCCGACGGTCAATACGTCTGTCGTTCCCCCTGTCCCGAAGCCCTGCGAGTCCGACATGGCTAATAGAAGCTGTTCTTTGGCGGCAAAGTTCAGCTGGGTCTTGAACAAGCCTGCTCCATTGGAGAAAGCTGAATCGGGTATGGTTATGTTGCGCGGTGTGCCAAACACTGGAATGAGAAGAAGCGAAAAGGGGCTTTCACCGCCTAGAGACAAACTGAATGGATACGCTGGCAACAAAAGGGCACAGGACTCTTGCTTACCGGACCAGGTCAGCGTGAGGTCGTCACACTCCGTTGGCGAGGAGAAGGAGAACGTAAAAGCAGCGTTCGTGAGGGGAACAGACGACCAGCAGACGAGGGCTACCCCGAGGAGGACATGAGGGAAGCGAAGCGTCATTGTCCTCGCCAACGGTAAGAGCCAGCCAGCGCTGCAGAGATAATAAGAACGAGACCCTAAGGGTATGAACACGACAACGCAGGCAAGGCTATAGTCAAGGTCGGTGGCGGGGCGAGCGAAAGTTGGGCCGTGATAAGTGTAGCCTCTGGCGCTTGAGCTCCGGACGCATCTCGCCGCCTGTCAAGCAATTTGATCGCCGTTTCCAAGGTTTTTGCAGTCACGTTCACAAGGAATATGATCGTTCGAGAGATTGTGTAGTGCTTCCGAAGCCCAAGGACAGCATACATGTGCGGTACGATGGTAGTAAGTACATTCGGACGACGGTCGGTTCACCCCCACACGTCCTTGGCGATCTGGGAAACCAAGCTCAACTTTTTCTTCACGTCTTCCTCGCTCACGGGATTGCCTTCGGAGTGACTTGCGAAGCCGCACTGCGGGCTGATGCAGATCCTGTTCAAGGATAGAATCAATCTCCCAATCCCGAACCGGAAACGCTTTGACGCACTGGTTCAGTGCTTCCTCTTTCGAGCGCGGGGGATTGCCGTGCGCGATCGTCTCGGCAGCTGCATAGATGCGTTTCTTCATCTCTTCGGGATCCTCAAGCTACCCCATGTTCAGCTCATTTTTTTTTTTCACTCCACATGAATGGATAACGACACCTTAGGGAACTTGGACGTGATTAAGCCGAGGACAACGCTCTTGTTCTGCAGGCAATCTGATCAACCACTGTTCCAGCGCATAGGGCCGTTCGTCACATACCTTGGGCAGAAACTTGAGCGGCTCGAATGTGCCAGCTCGTTCAGTGTCGTATTCCAACTGCGATAGTGGTAATTATCGAAACAATGGGATTTTCCGAGGGATCCGGAACTCACGTAGTAGGTGTCCACATCAATTTCGTTGAAAAGTTTGATCGCAATGCGATCATAGCCGCCTTCGCTGAAATGCTTGCCATCCTATGATCGCGAAGATTAACATTCTTTCTTCACTTTACTTCACCGCCCGTGTCTGTTTCGACTTACCCTGAAGTTCCCGCGGCAAAGGTGGAGTCCGGTCGTCATGTCGGAAGGATGTCCCTCGAGGCATTTGTTGTAGACGCGAACGTATTCGTTCAGAAGAGACTCGTGGTCAATATTGCGCTCCTCCATGCCCTTGAGCATGGAGTCTGCGCAGAAGTAGGCGAGCAGCGGGTCATCAAACTGAATGTTACCTACAACGCGGTTGGAGTTAAGTTGGAAAACCCGCCAATAATTAGTGCAAGCTCACGGCAGCCTAGTGCGTACAGATCCTTGATCTCCTCTTGGTACGCCTTTGCAATGTCGTCAAAGTACTCCGCTTCGCCAAAATCAGCGCGATCTCCCCCATCGGTGATGGTTGATGCTCACAGTCGTTGGCGTATACATCTTTCGGATACGCGTAGTCTCCGTGCCGTAAGTGAAACCACTATGAAAGCGGTTGGTGAGGTAGTGACCCACATGATAAGAAATGACAGCGTACCTCCGGAGCACACATCGTGATCTTGATATTCCCGTGCTCCTGTAGCACGTTGAGATTTGAGCACGGGCTCGCAGAAAAGGCTCCTGACCTCAGGGGAAGTGATGCTCTTGAGATACTCAAACTGTGACGTGTAGAAAGGTTTGGTACGTTTGAGTTTACCCTGTGCAGACAACGTCGTTAACGAGAAACGAATTCTGCGACTGTGCAACTTTCCTTGCAAAGATACGAGTCCGCCTTCTTGAAGTCCAACTTCTTGAAAGCGGATACGTCCGGAACGTAATCCTGGTGCAACTGTGAACTGATGACGGACCAGCCACTTCCTGAACGGCATACCATGAAAAGGTGGAGCGGCACTGGACAGGTTGTTAGCAATAGATCTTCAAAGCCACAACCAATGTTCTGCTGACAACTCACCCTCGGGAACGTATTCCATCCCCTCCAGGTTATCGAACACACCCTGTCATACATAGTTTTCGTGGTTTCGTTAACCGAAGGGTTCTAAATCGTGGACTAACATCATAGAACATGTGGCTGTCCAGCGGAAACATGTCAATCGCCTGAGCAGCATGTCACATTGAACACGCCACGAACCGTCTGAATTCTCCATCGGTGAACGCCTTGATCCCAAGCTGACGCTGCATGTCGACGATGGCGTTGATTGCCTTGTCCTCAACCTCGCGAAGCTCCTCGATCGTGCATTTCTTAGCGTCAAACTCAGCCCGCTTTTGCAGCAAGTATGCGGGGCGCTTCAGCGAGCCGATATGGTCGGCACGGAAGGGCGGATTCAGGTGAAGCTTGGTGGACATAGCGGATGGTGATCGTAACGGAGCAGCAGACGTACAGACGCAGGATTGTGGGTTGTACGAGAATCAAACCCCTGTTGATCATGGCGGTTTGGCCGTCTTTATCTATGCCGGGCCGGGTAATCTTCCGCAAGAAAACATGGCCTGATTTGCTGAGCCACGAGGAACGGTCACACCGAAGCCATGTCTCTGGGAATAAGCAGGCATGAGAATATCAGAAGCGGTTTAGCCTTGGATACTGCGTTCCAAAAGTGGATCTGACCATAACCGTGATTCCAGAGTACGGTGCAGGTGACAAGGTTGAAACGCGTCGAGATTGAATGTGAACAGATCTACCATCGGACGAGATGCCGCCATTACTTCAAGTCTTGACGCGGACGAAAGGCTAGGATGAGAGACTGGGACGCGAGACAATGATGGGTACGAGTGGGACACTGAACAAACAAAGTAGTGCGGATACGTGCATGAAGTTCCAGTAGCCAACCTCTGACTGCAATACAGTCCTGGGACCGGCTGCGAATCGACTTTTTCATCGGTTCACAGTGTGCTCATGAGTGTATGAGTCCAATACCCATGGAGTAAAGTTCAAATCAGATCGACTCGCACCGGCACGACGAAGCGATCAAGAGGAGAAGCATATGTCCTACATACGCTGCAGCCCCGTCGCGCTTGCCGCTGATGCAGCAAGTCTGCGGGAAGGGTCATGCAAACCCAGTGAATAGGGAGGTACATGCAGCAAACAAGAGCCTTAAAGGCGCATCTAGTAGGATTTCGGTGCCATGGACTCGGAGCGGTGTCCACACATATTACTATCCCATCACTTGTCAGGAACTCTCCGCTGGAGATGTTGAGTGTACAGTCATCAGAAGAGATTATGACAATGACACGGGTAGACAAGGGCTTCAAGTACTTACAAGGTGCATTAACTGTGTCAGTATCAATGTTAGGACGTGTGGCTGTGCTCCTTGTACACCAAGGTCAAGCCTCTCCCACCGGACGCCCTCCAACCCCTCAAGGCGAGTACGACGGAATCTCTGCTTGGGTCACGAAGGATGCATCCCGGTAGTCCAATTCCTGGAATGGTGGACGTTACAGGCCCAGATTTCGCTGGGCAACGATGGATGGCAGGCTGGACTTTCGGATGACCTTGCGCGACCTTCTCCCTAATCTCCACTTTCCGTTACCTTTCGCTAATTACCTGCTCACCCGCAGACTGAACCATGGGCTTCCGGCACAACAACGGTATGTTGCACTCATTGCAGAATTCATACAGCCCATTCATTTGAATCTGCCGATAGTCCTCCACGCCAACCACTTCCGCAAGGATTGGCAACGCCGGGTTAAGACTTGGTTCGACCAGCCCGGCCGTAAGCTCCGCCGTCGCAACGCTCGCAAAGCGAAGGCCGCCACACTCGGTGTCCGCCCGCTTACCCTCCTACGCCCTGCTGTCCGTGCGCCGACCGTGCGTTACAATCGCAAAGTCCGCGAGGGCCGTGGCTTCACCCTGGCCGAACTAAAGGAGGCTGGCATCGGCCGCAAAGAGGCGCGCGGCGTGGGTATCGTCGTTGACCACCGCAGGAGGAACCTCAGCGAGGAGGGCAAGGCTCTCAACGTTGAGCGGCTGAAGGCCTACAAGGCCAAGCTGATTATCTTCCCTCGCAAGGCGAGCAAGCCGAAGAAGGGCGACTCGACGGTGTGTGGCTAGTATGGTAAACGCGGTGATATGGTTGACGAATCCAACACATGTAGGGCGAGGAGCTCACAGCACCCACCACCCGCACCCACCTTCCCCTTCCGGACCCGTACGTCCACGAGGCTCCCCGGAAGATCACCGAGGAGGAGCGCGAGCTCGACGCCTACGTCACCCGCCGCCAGCAGCGCGGCATCGCCCGCACCGAGGGCGAGCGGAAGGCGAAGATCGCCAAGGTTGGTTTATACTACCCCAGATTTGGGAATACATTTGACACGGTCTCTACTGCAGAAGGAGGAGGAGGAGGCTGCCAAGAAGAAATAAGCCACGCAGCCGTTTCCTCGTGGTCTTATGTTGTCATGCTTTCGCCTCCATACCTGTACTTCATCGCCATGAAAACTGGGTGTCGGCCCGGGATATTGCATATGCTGCATGCGCACGTTCATTTGCTCCCAGCGAGACGCAGAGATCGATGACTGTTGTAAGGCCTAAAGATTATGTACACGAAGTATATGCCAGCACTCTGGCGTCAGGCGTTCTTCTTTTCCACCGCTTCGGCCGCTTCCGCTTGGGCGACCTTGCCGATAAGTTTCACCTGCTCCGCGACGTGCTGTAGGACGCCGCGGACCTCAGCGTTGCCGTCCACAAAACCGAACTCGACGTATTCGAGCCCTTGCTCCTTGGCAAACTCTTTGACATGAAGGCTTGCCTTGCGCAGGTTATGGCGAGGCAGGCGCGGGAAGAGATGATGGGTGACCTGGAGGTGGAGGCCGCCGTGAAGGAACTGAAGGTAGTCGGGACAGATGACGTCCGCCGTCGTGCGCAGCTGGCGGTGGGGGAACGACTCGGTCGGGCCGAGGTCACCCGTCGGGCGCGAATAGTGGGAAAGCACGATCTGCGTGATGGGGACGGTGAGGAAGGACGGGATGCAGAGGACGGGGCGGACTTGCCTGGACGTGCAAGGGACTGGGCACGACGTTGCTGACGAGCAAGTACGCGAGGCCCATCTGCCAGCTGCCGCAACCGCGGAGGACGGCGGGGTACCAACACCACCAGACGACGAGCCCTGCCATCTCGAGCGCCCAGGACCAGAGCGCGCCCTTGGCCTTCATTTCGCCGCGGGCGACCTTGATCAGGTGGGCGTAGGAGAGACGATAGAGATTGAAGCGGGCAAAGGCCATGACCAAGTAGAAGAGCTTGTGCTGGACGGTGAGGACGATGCGGGAAAAGGCGTCGAAGGGCATGGTGCGCTTGTAGTACGACGAGTAGATGGAGTTGAGGAAGACGGGGGAGTTGGCGAAGAAGGGGAGGTGCTGGATGTCAGGGTCGTGAGTAGTGTGGTTCGTGACCACTGGACGCCAAGCGTCGGTTATTGGTACGATTAGCAGATAAAAGGACGTCGGTGCTTACGATGATGTATGTTGTGGTTCTGGGAGTGACCGAGTCAACACGGCGCGCTATGAGAAGAGAGATTGTACGGGACTGACATCGACCCACCAGCCAATGCTGAGCCCACCAACGAAGTTGGCGATGAAGATGGCTATGGCACGGTCGATGGTCCAGCTGTGGGTGACGCCCATGTGGCCGAGGTCGTGGACGGTGAACACGAGCTGGTGCCATAGCAGGCCGAGGAAGACGGCGCTGGAGATGAACCAGCGGTGGCGGTAGGCGACCACGGAGAGAACGGTGAGCAACACGTAGCGCAGCACCTCGGGACCGTAGCCGGTAAAGTAGGGGCAATCGTACAGGCCGGCGTCGGTGATCCGCTTGTGCAGCTCGCGGTAGGCGGCAGAATGGCGTGCCTGGACTTTGAGCGAGAGCGCGGTCGGCGCGGGTTGCAGGTCGGTGAGCGCGGGTCCGCTACCCGCAGGCCTCGGCAAAGAGTCGTCCTTCTCCATCAGGAGGATGGACGAGGACGGCGTAAACTCGTTGTGCTCGTCGGAGCGGACGGCAACGGCCTCCCTGAGCCAGGACTGTTTGCCATCCTTGTCGACGGTGCGGACCCAGCCGGCCATGACGGGGGGCAGGAGCGGGTCCCAGCCATGGTCGCCGAGCTCGGGCTCGCCGACGGCGAAGGCGCGGATGCGGTTGAGGGTGTGCTCGGCGTGGAAGGCTTCGATCTCGTCGGTGGCGTCGCGGCCGACGAAGTGGAGGATGGCGAGGGCGCCGCCGGGGTGGGCTGCGAGCCAGGCGGGGGGGATGCGGAGGACGGAGTTGCGGTAGATGACGAGGGTGTCGCCTGCGAGGATGTGGGCGGCGATCTTGTCGCGGGACCAGAGGGGTTTGCCCATGGCGGCAGGCGTGGGGGAGGCGGAGAGGGCAGGGGGGGAGGACGCGTGCGCTTGCCACTTGGCCAAGACGTTATCGGCTCTGCAGCAGACCATCTGCATCAGCAGTCGCCAGGCGACAAACACGCGAGCACGCCCGCCATGTCCTCCCCGCTCGCCCCCGCCGCCCACCACCGTCTGCGCTCCTCCAGCGACCCCTTCCGCGACCCCAACGTCGTCAACACTCGCGACGCCCGCCCCCGCCCCGCACCCCCGCCCACCAGCTCATCCAAGGTCTCTCGCCGGCCCCCGCACCAGCAGGCCTACTCCGACTACGACGCCCCTGCCCAGCCCCGCTCCGCACCCGCCCACCGCGACAGGATGCCCGACGCCGCCCCCCGCGTCATCGACGGCAGCCCCCGCACCCGCATCCATCGCAGCCAGACCTCCGTCCCGTGCGTGTCTCCCGTCCCTCCCCCCCTCGTCTCTCGTCCGCTGGCTCATGGCGTCATCGAGGAGCCCCGCTGATCGCTTCCGCACCCCCTCCCCAGAACGACGGTAGGCACCGCACCCCGCACCGTCGCCCACCCCTCCCGCCGGTCCCTCTCCCAAGACTCCGTCGCCCGCCAAGCAACCGCCATGGAAACCGCCAAATCGACCACCAAGTCCCGCACCGCCAAGAAGGGCTCCTCGCACGCGGACGTTATCGACAGGATGGACTTTTCCGGCGTCGGAGCAGGTGCGACAATCGCGCGCGCCGTTTTCTCGCTGGTCCTCGCCGTGCTCACTCCTCTACCACAGTCTTCCACCACGATTCGCCGTTCGACGCCTGTGCCCCCTCCCGCAACCGCCACCGGACCAAGGCCCCGATGATGGCTTGGACGGGCGGCGCCAATCCCGAGGACGACGTGCTCGTCCAGCAGTACTCTCCACGCATCGCGGACTCGCCTTACGCCGCCGCTCGCACCCCGGCGCCCTACACCCCTGCCGAGCCCTGGTCCCCGCCCAAGAAGAACCACGACGCGCTCGCGGAGGCGTGGGGCATCCACGAGCCCGAACCTTACGAAGAGTTTTTCGCCGGTGGTGGTTCTCGGCCCGAGTCTACCTACGCCAGCAGGAACGGCAGCGCGCACGCCGTCGGGGGCGCCAACGCCCCCACGCCCACCCGCCGCCCCAGGGACCGAGACGCCCACCGCGAACACCTCGACGACGCCGCCGGCGTGCGGCGCGCAGGCACCAAGACTCGCAACGCGCTGCCGCCTCCCAAGCCCATCTTCGTCCCGGAGGCCGAGTCCGGTGCCGAGGGCCCGCCCTCGCCCAGCACGCCCGGCGTCGGCTCTCCCGGCGCCCCGAAGCGCACCAAGAGCCTCATGAATCGCATCCGCCGCATGCGCGAGAACCCGAACGTCCCCGCCGGACACGCGCAGTACGACGATTACGGCGTGCTCGGCGCCTCGCCGCCCAACTCGGCCGACCTCGCCGGCGGCTACCGCTCCGACGGCGCCGCCCAACGACCCTCCCGCCCGACTCACCGTGCTCAAAACTCGTTCCTCGGCAGGCTCGGCGGCGGGAAGACCGCGAAGGAGAGCTCGACGAGCCCGACGAGCGACAGCTCCGACTTTGTGTACGTCGGCTACGACGAGTGCGACGGCGGGCGGCACGGCCGCGTTCCGCGCGCCACCAACAAGGATCTGCCCGCGACGCCGCCTGCCCACGCGGCGCCCGAGGTAGGCTACTTTGACGGCGTCGGCGCCTCGGGTGGTCCCACCTCGCCTGGGGCCAGCCTCGGCAGGAAGACGAGCCTACTCAAGAAAGTCAAGGGGGCCATGCGCGGCGCCAAGTCGGTCGAGCGCCGCTGAGCGATGTCCATCTCAGCCCATCGTACGGGAGGGTATCTGGTTTCGGCCTCCCCCCGCCGTTCTCGTTCCGTGTATTCCATCCCACAATGTCTTGACCTTCCGCCTTTTTCGCCGATACCACTTAGACGGCCTATCTCCCTGTCGCGAAGGCACGGCCCGACCTCGGTCTTGTGTACGTACTGTATCGTCATATCGCCTCCACCTCGAACGTTCTCGCCCCAACATGTAGTTATCGATCCATCATGCATTCTCGTTCTCCCCGCCGCCGCCGGTCCTTGCTTTACATAACTTTGTCTCCCCCCTTTCTTTCCTTCTCGGACCAAAAAAACCGAATGTGGAATCCTGGACGTGTTAGTAATGGAATTGTACCATATTTCGGATCATCCGCGCGCGCCGATGTACGTACGATGTAAGTACACAATGCGTATGAACCGATCGATAGTTGACTCGCGACCGCTGTGCTGCCTCACAAGATATTGCAGCGATGGATAGACATACAGTGGTTTTTATCTAATTATAGCCGTCTCGTGTAAAGGTACATTTATTGTCTAGCATTGATGCCTGCCGCGTCCATCGCCTTCTTAACGTCCGCGATCTCTACTTCGCCCCTGTGAAAGATGCCTGCGGCCAGCGCGGACTCGACATCGGTCTGCTGGAAGACCTGGACAAAGTGATCCGCCGAGCCGGCCCCACTGCTGGCCACGACGGGAATCCTGACCGCGCTCTTCACCAACTTGACGAGGTCGAGGTCGAAACCGCGCCCGGTGCCGTCCCGATCGATGCTGTTCACGAGCAGTTCACCGGCACCCAGCTCTTCCACTCCGCGGCAAAGCTCGACGACTGAGAGGGGGCGGTTTTCTCGTCCGCCTGACACGGTGCACTGGTACCACCAGGCCTTGCCCCGCTCGTCTTCCGGTCCGTCCAATTTACCATACACGAGTTCCGACCTGTAAGGCCCATCGTACGTGTCTGGGTCGACGTATGCTCTGCGAGGGTCCACCGAGACCACGACCGCTTGCCGCCCATACGCGCGGGCTATCGTTTCGATGGCGCTAGAGCCGTCCCGGTCGCCGGCTCGCAGGCGCTCGACGGCATACACGGCCTCACTGCCGATGCTCACCTTGTCGGCGCCGGCGCGGAAGTACGCACCGGCGACCTCGAGCGCGCTGCGCTTCGTGCCATCCGGATCGACGGTGTCCTTGATGCCGCCTCCGATGGTGAGCGGCACGAAGACGGACTCGGCGGCGGCGCGGACCACGGCGAGCATCGGCTGATCGTGCAGCGGCGAGTGGCGGAAGGAGGTGATGTTCAGCAGGCAGAGCTCGTCCGCGCCTGCGTCGGCGTATCGGGCCGCGAGCGCCACGGGTTTGCCCAGATTGCGGACGGAGCCGGCGGTTTTGGTAGGCAGCGAAGCGGATGGCGTCGTCTGCGTGGTGGCGGAGGGATTCTCCGCGTCGTTCATCTCGGACGAGGATGTGAGGATGGGCGTGGGGAGGACCTTTTCGCGGACGTCATACTGATCGCCTTTTGTGACGACGAGATCGCCAGCGTCGTTCGCGCGGACGTCCATGCACGCGATGATGCGCTTGGTGAGGCCGTCCTTGGGCCGTGGAGGCTGCGGCCTCCGGGGATTCGAGGGTAGTGCCCGCCGCTCGTCCTCGGTCTTGCTCAACCATGCGTCGAGCAGCTTGAGTCCCGCAGCACCCGACTTTTCGGGGTGAAACTGCGTGCCGAACACGTTGCCCTTCCGCACGCTCGACACGAAGACCTCTTGCCCGTATTGGGTGGTGGTGTACGCCCACTCCGCCGCCGCGGGATACGCCTCGACGTCATACTTGGCGCGGTACGAGTGGACAAAGTAGAAGTGGTCGCCCTCCTCGATTTCGCCACGCGCGGCCGTCGGGTCGAGATGCTCGGCAGAGTTCCATCCCATGTGGGGAACCGCCTTGTCGCCGTCGTCGAAGCGCTCGACGGGCGAGGGGATGAAGCCGAGGCCCTTGACGTCCGGGTTCTCTGCGGAAGACCGGTAGAGGACCTGCATGCCGATGCAGATCCCGAGATAGGGTTTGCCCGAGCCGACGTACGCGCGCAGGGGCTCGAGGAGGCCGCGGGACACGAGCCCATCGATGGCCGTCTCGAAGGCGCCGACGCCGGGGAAAACGAGGCTCTGGGCAGGACAGAGGTTCGAGAGGGACGGGGTGCGCGAGGCGATCTAGATACTGACGGTGGCCCGGTCGAAATCGTCGGGGGACGAGATCCACTTGAAGTCGTGTCCGAGCGTCCGCAGCGAGTTGGCGAGGCTCTGGACGTTGCCCGCGCCGTAGTCGAGCAGGTAGAGGCCCATGGCGGGCGTTGGTCGGGCAGAGATGAGATGAGCGTCGTTCGGCCGAGTCACCGCTCGTCGCCCTTGCTCTCCCCGTCCCAGCAATTTATTTATTCCATCTCGGCCATCGCGTCATCCTGCACCATCCCCCGTTCCATGACTCCGCCCGCCGCTACATAACTTGCCCATCTTGCCCTCGGTCGCGCCGCAACCGACCATGTCTGCAGCGATCAACATCCCCGGCTCCCCCGTCAGGTACACCACCGTTGTCTCCGTGTCTCCCACCGCGAGCTCCCTCACCGAGCGCATCACGCGCCCGCTCCGGAGCGACTCGCTCGCCTCCTACGCCGTTCGCCAGCCTCGAGTGCTCCATCCGACGGATAACGAAGAGCTCAGGCTGCTGCTGCTGGAGAACATCAGCCAGGACGCCGTCGCCGCATTCAGAGCGCAGGGGTTCCATGTCGACCATCACGCCAAAGCCATGTCGGAGGAAGAGCTCCTGCAGAACATCGGCTCGTACCATGCCATCGGCATCCGCAGCAAAACCAAGCTGACCGACAAGGTCATCCGGGCAGCGTCCAAGGTGTGTGCACACCCACTCGCCATCGACTCACACCGACTCATGCGCTCTCTCGGTAGCTGCTCGTCATCGGATGCTTCTGCATCGGCACGAACCAGGTCGATCTCCACACGGCGGCCAAGGCAGGCATCCCCGTCTTCAACTCGCCCTTCTCCAACTCGCGTTCCGTCGCCGAGCTCGTCATATCCGAGATCATCGGCCTCTCGCGCCAGCTCTTCCAGCGCTCGTACGAGATGCGGAACGGCATTTGGAACAAGCAGTCCAAAGGATGCTGGGAAATTCGCGGCAAGACGCTCGGTATCATCGGCTACGGTCACATCGGCTCCCAGCTGTCCGTCCTCGCCGAAGCCTTTGGCATGCGTGTGCTCTTCTACGACGTGATCAACCTCATGCCCCTCGGTTCGGCGCGCCAGGTCGAGACTCTCGAAGCTCTCCTCTCCGAGTCCGACTTCGTCACGCTTCACGTCCCCGAACTTCCGGAGACGACGAACATGATCTCGGAGAAGGAGCTGGCGACAATGAAGAAGGGCGCCTACCTGATCAACAATGCTCGAGGCAAGGTCGTGGACATCCCAGCGCTCATCAAGGCACTGAAGTCGAAACATCTGGCCGGTGCTGCTCTGGACGTCTACCCGACAGAGCCCGGCTCGAATGGCGCAGCCTTTGACGATCAGGTCAACCCTTGGGTTACAGAACTCCGTTCCGTCGACAACGTCATCCTCACCCCGCACATCGGCGGCTCGACGGAGGAGGCACAGCGAATGATCGGCGAAGAGGTCGCATCGGCACTCACCCGTTACCTGAATAACGGCTCGACCCTAGGCGCCGTCAACTTTCCCGAGGTCGACCTGCGCGCCATCAGCGCCGAGGAGGGTACGCATGTGCGCGTGTGCCATGTACACAACAACCAGCCCGGCGTGCTCCGACAGGTCAACGAGGTGCTGTCGCCCTACAATGTCGAAAAGCAGTACTCGGACTCCAAGGGCGACGTGGCGTACCTGATGGCGGACATCGCCAACGTCAACGCCAGCGACATCAATATGCTCAAGGAGCGCATCAGCAAAACGAGCGCTAACATACTCACACGCTTACTGGCGTAATGTGCCTTTCTCTTTGAGCTTTTTCAAAAGGCCGAAGACGGACGGTCGTAGTAGCAACACATTGTCTTACTCCACTCAACTGGGGCCTTCGCTTTCGTTCCATTGACATATAGTGTAACCGTAGTTCAGGCAGTCCGGTACGGCTGTCAATTGTATCCATACATGTTTCATTCGATGAGGTAGTCCATGGTATAAAGATTGCTATACGGTAGAACGAGAATGCAAGGGAAACCAGTGTCATTAGGATCTAAGTTTCTTCTTCCGGATCGCCGATGCCGCTCTGAAGAATCGCGAATGTGCTCTCGCTCTCGGGCAACTCGGGCGAATCGTATATCTTGCATATACGGGTGTTTGCACGACCTTTGCGCAATTGCAACCTGGGATGGAGTATTCAGCCTGCAAGAGAGCAGTGCGATTCGAACATGGAAATACCGGGTGGTCGATGCATGCGCCATGATGTTACCTCCGATCGGTTTCTTCTCGTTTGCAGCATACGGGTTCGCGCCACCGTCAGGATTCGAGACGACTTGATTGGTCACGACAACGGCGACACCGAACTGCGAAACGATCAGCTTTACAAGACGGCGATATAAGACTTTGACTATACCTCATCTGCTAGCCTTTGCAGAGTCCTCAAGAACTTTGCCAGATGCGTTTGTCGCGCAGAGAGTTCCCCTCGACCACTGAAATCTGTCCGGTAGAGCGCAGTACACGAGTCGACAACGAGAAGACAAAACCTGTAGGATCGGGCATGCGTCAGGAGCGCGATATCAGTTGCAAGACATCGTGTGTGCGCACCGCGACTCCGACATCAGTGCACTGGCGCTGATCAATAGCGCATTCTGATGATCGGCGTTGTACGCACGGGCGTAGGCGACATTGTCGAGTACTTCTTCCCCATTCAAGCCAAAGCGTTCCGCCACCGCTAGCAGGCGAACAGGACGGAACGTGCCTTCAGTGTCAATGTACAAGCACTACGATCGAGTCTAAGCAGATGCCGAATCAACGAACGCAATGTTGGGCACTCGCCTTGCCCTCCCCTCCACCCATGCTGACAGGAAGCTGGCATGTCACAGCGAGCGTATGGCAAAGCTGCGATTTTCCTGTTCGAAACTCGCCGAACATCTCTGTGATAGCTCCCGTTTCAATACCACCTGAGGAACAAATGATTAATGACGAAGTGGGGGGAGTCTAGTCTTGAGCGTGTTTTCGTACCGCCAAGAAGGGAGTCCAAATTCTTGGACCCTGTCGTTATGTGCACCAGCTCCGATCTCCTGGCATGAACCTCCGTCGCGCTCTGGAAGCCGAGAGGGACGATCTTTTGCGCTGTTTGTTCATTCAGCCATGGATGAAAGCGAGCAAAAGACGCGGCGAACCTTCTGCCAGAATTTTGTCTGCTTTGGCGTCGCTTATTCCCTTGATGGCAAGCAACTGTTTCTTGGGGGTGAACGCTACGGCCTCGACTGTATGCAGCCCTGCATCCGCAAGCTTCTTGACGTCCTGGGGTGCGATTCCAGCTTCCTGTAGCTTATTGACCACTAATGGTCCTGAGAAAGAATAGTCATCTTCTTCCTGGAGCTGGGACGCTTGCGACATGTTAGTAGCGAGAGTGAGGGGGGTGAGCAAAAGGCGCGATACCTCGGAGTCAGGACCGCGACACGATCACATGATGGTCCATGAAATGCATCCTCCATAACGCGTGCTCTTCACGTGACTGGTTGAAAGTGCTTTCCTCTCCTTCTCTGGCAGCAAAGCCGTTCGCCTCTGTCGCGTTTGCGTGTACTTCTGCGGTGTTTTCACTCCAATCCGACTTGTATCAGTACACTTGGAGATGGGATTCTGCAGGAGATGCGGTGATATTTGCAATACTGACCGGTGCAAATGCGGAGGCACCGCAGTCGGTACGTATACGGGCAACACGACGAGATCCGACGCTGATTGCCATGCCGCACCAGCACCTGTGGTCAAATGGAACCAGGGAGACGCCGGGGATCAGCCCAAAGATCGCTGGTCGCAGACCTATACTCGCGAGAGAACTCCTTCACCCGTTCGGCCACAAGTCACAGGAACCATTATCCCCACACCTACAGGATCAAGCCCTATCAAACGCTTTCCACGCCCGAAATCAGCGATCGGAAACCACCCATTCTCCCTCGATACCCGGGTATCAGCTCATATACGCTCTACTACGGCTGAGCGCGATCGACCCGCATCACCACTGAAGCAGGGATTCCACGTTGACGATCTTCCTGCGGCAGACATCCTTCCGTCACCTCATACGGCCGAGCTCTCTAAAGCTTATGGCTCCGTGTTGCAACCTCATGAGACCTTACAGTCATTCACATGTCGCGTTTGCTCTACGCCATTCCCTCCCGATGCCACCATATACCCGGATCCCAAGTCGATGACAGGAGAAGACTTCCTATGCCGACCCTGCTTCATACGGAATGGTGGTTCCAAAGGAGATTGTCAACTTTGCGGGCGTGCGGTGCTTATACTGAAGAAGGAGGGCGGTTTCGTCGAGAACTCGGGCCGCATCTGGCACAAAGCTTGCTTCAAGTGCGCTGGATGCTCGAAATCCATCGGAGACTGCCCCATGGTGGACCTCCTTGGCAGACCATCCTGCGCAGAGTGCTTTGACAGCTGCTTGAAGAGGAAAGATAGCCCAGCAAGGAAGACGCCCTTGAGCCCTGCGCAGGACAAGCGGAGCACACTAGGGGGGATGCGGACGACAGGAGAACGGGAATCGTTCAGTAGGGAGGGCAGTCCAGCCCTTGGTGAACTGGAGCAGCGCCTTGGAATCATCAAGAAGACGCGCGAGGGCAGTCCTGCCGTTGAACCTAAAACCCCACCTAAACCCCGAACCTCTCTGGGTTCAAGGTACACGACGATCAGCTCAGAGGGGGAGGCCAGCCCTGTGAGTACAGCCAGGAGTCGGGCAAACAGTATGGGCACAGACTCGTCGTCCGCGCCCCATCGTCGACGGTCGAAGAGTCGGGAGAGCATCACCCAACACTCTGACTTTCCCAGTCGACCAGAGACTCGCACTACACCTGTGGGCGATCGACGACTCAGCAGCAGTGCGAGTGCCAGCCCTCGCTTCCCGGGAAGCCCATCTACCAGGAAAACGGTAATTACAGAGGATGCCGTCGAAGAGATGAAACGTAGATTCTTAAAATCCTCAGTGTCTGAATCACCGACGCCTTCGCCTTTGCCATCGACACCGCCTTTACGCATATCCAAATCCCCGTCACCTACCCGTGGATCGCCTCTACCGCAACAGATGTCGCCATCTTCGTCAACTAGAGACACGACGCCTACTCGTCGCTCTCTGAAGAAGTACTCATCCAGCTCGTCCTTGTCGACTTCCATCTCGGCATCCACAGGGATATCGGCATTGTCCCTCAGTGCGAGGAACTTCAGTCTCCTCGCTTCTCCCTCGGTTTCGGAAAGAAACTGGTCCGCATCCCCAGTTCATAGCGTTGTTTCAGTATCACCCGGCCTATCCAGCTCGTCGGTTGCTCCCAGTCCAATGCCAAGTACGCCGGATCTATTATCGGATACGTTCTCGGAGGCGGGAACGCACTCGAGCGGTATCGAGACTCCGCCATCATTCAGTCCACCGACGGTCATCCGAGGGGTCGACAGGCTCCCGTCGATGAGAGGCTGGGACAGTGAGGTTGGGGACATCGAACCGGCTATGAAAGTGCGCACAACCCCTACCCCCAGCTCCCGAAGGATATCGGAGCCTCTTGACTCGTTGCCGGAGTCAGCGCCTCTGAAGCCTTCCCATACGGGCTCGCACATGCTGCGCCCCATAAGGCCTCATCCTACTGGTACCTACCCGCCCAACGTCGCCATCGACGCTTCCTGCGCCAAGTGCGCGCTTCCTCTGTTCACCAGCAATGGTGGCAAGTACGTCACCGTTCCTGAGGAACCTACAAGTACGGGTGTACCCCCGAAGACCTACCATGCCGACTGTTTTCGATGTCGCATTTGTGACGGTATGTTTAGAGAGCGCCAGGGAGGTCAAGCTGTTTTCGTTCGCGGAGAACGGGGCGCATGCCATATCGAATGTGCACCCCCAGAGAAGATCAAGGTAATCACAAAGGACGTGCCGGCGGGCATACCGGCGCACTGGACTTCTGCAGCAATCGAGAAGAAGTTCACGCCGCCGCCCAAGAGCGTGCCTGCTGCGCAAACTACCTTTGCCGTGCCTGCGGCGCCGAAGGTGCCACGATTTGGCGGTAGTAATCGTTGTCCAGGATGCGACAAATCTGTGAGCATCATGGAACGCGGTGTCGTTCCAGGACCTCAAGGCACCCGGTGGCATGCGACGTGCTTGGTGTGCGGTGGCAAAGAAACGGCGGCCAGGGAGCGGGAACGTGGGTGGGGCCGGAGCAACCTCAATGGAAAGAGACAACCTGGATGCGGAAAGAAGCTCGACAGTGCAGCCAAGATGGATGCCGAAGGTGGAATCTGGTGCCGCGAATGCTCGGTGGGTGTTCTGTCTGGTCGCATACTGTATCTAGTACTAACATACCGTCAAGTTGATGCTGCCGTCGGGTTACGCGTCCCCCCAATGCTCTCCGACGCATTCTCCTGTCGTTCCGACGTCGACCGGTGGTGGATCCTTCTGGTCATCACGAAACGCTACCCGTGTGCTTCCCCAGTCTACAGGGACTACCATCGCGCGTCAGTTTACGGGCACGATGGATGCTGGCTTACTGCGTCAACTCACGGGCGGCGGATTATCGCCTACCAGGCAACTGTCGCACCAAATGACGGGAGGCGGTGTAACTGGCATGACGCGACAATACACTGGTCAGCTGAACTCGGGGGACGTGCCAACGGTGACCAGGCCGAGGCCGAGAAGTGTGATCGGTATGAGGAGTTCGACGAAGAGTATGGATGAAGGGCGAGGTGTGTATCTCATGAGGCAGTTAACTGGTGGATCCTAGGTATATACGGACAAGGGACTCTCGATTGCTTATTTGGCCGTGTATCATGCTTTGCATTTGGATGTAGAACGCGTTCGGAAGTCAGACTGCTCACTGCTGCCACAGGCCAATACTGGCAATGCCGAGTAAGGAGATTTGTTCACAGCCAGGCCCAATCAACATAGTGCACGTGCCTGGCTGCCCCAGATGTTCGCACGACGCGACAGGTCCGACGCGCCGTCCTCGGCGCTGCCTCTGACCACGACGACTATGGCTCCCAGATATTCTCGTGATGAGGTTCGTCCGTTCTGTTCCGCGATGAGTGGGCGTGTGGTCAACTCAGGCTTCAGCTCGAGAGTTTCAAGCGCGCCGACCTCCAGAAGATTGGCAAAGTATGCTTCAACTTACCATGGGTTCAACCCGTCATTGACAACTTACTCAGGATCTGGGATTGAAAGCCAACGTGAAGACCGAGACACTCATTGACCAGATCCTTGGATCGTCGCAGTCAGTCCAACACCTCCTCGGCTTTTCAGCGACCTGACACATCAAAGGCAAACTAGCAGCTCGAACCCCTCTCCCCCAGTCACTCCCCCGAGAGCATACTCTAGGCGGAAGTCCAGTCGTGTTGCAAGCAGTGCTGGTGCAAGGGCTCGGACGCGATCGACGGCAACAGTAGTGATACACGATGATGACGAAGAGGAAGAGAAGGAGGAGGCCGTACCAGAACCGGAGCCGAAGGCCAAGGCTGAAGAGGAACCTTCTTCCCGCTCTATGAGGACTCGCAAAGCCAAAGATACGCAATATAGGCTAGGTGTAGGCCGACCTGCCGCAGCCGGGGGTTCGGGTGCGAGAGCCGTTACCAAGTCGGTCAGTCTCGGGCGAGGAAGCGGCACGAGGGGTAAGGTTAGTAGAGGTGTTAAGGCGAAGGAGCCAACGATACAAGAAGAAGACGGTGTGTAGGGTGTGGTCTGCACGCGGTTCCTCTCTGACGTGTCTTTCTAGAACACGACTCGTCATCCTCCGAAGCCGGGCCTTCTGGTGACAGTTCCAAGGAGATCAAAAGCGAAGTTGACCACACCTCGGAGCGTGACAAGCAATCTGGATCAGGTGCAAATGACCCAGACGCAATACTGCAACATGGTTTACAAGAGCTTAGGACGGCCTTGGCGCAACAAACTGCCGATTTGGTGAAACTGCAGCAACGCGTTGATGCCCTTGCAGCCGAAAACGAGAAACTGCGAGCTGAGTTCAGCACCATACCGCGCCTCGAGGCAGAGTTTGCGGAGGTCAAGTCAAGGTTATCCGCAGGATCTGTCGGGACTGTGAATGGAACGAAGGGACCTCTCAGTATGGTCGCCGGCTTAGGCATAGGGCGTCCATCGAGACCGGGAACGTCTGCTGTCCCTGTGGTCGCTGCGCCAGATCATCCTGGCATAGCTCCCAGTGCCCTCGGCAAACGACTACGTAATTCTAGAAGCCCGTTCGAAGGCGACGTGGTGGAGGAGCGTGGCAACGGGGAGGACTCTGCGAGGGACTCGATAAGGCACGGGAAGAAACGAGCGAAGCGATCCGAGGAGGATGGCGATGAAAGTGCGGGTGCCTCTGGCATGACACAAGCTCAGAAGGACGCCGAAGAAGAGATGATGGGCATGCTGCAGGATCCTACAGCACTGCCAAGTCGGGCGCCTACATTTACCGTGTTCACTGGGCCCGAGGAGCAGTCTTACGACGAGGGACCACCAAATCACCACCTACCCCATATTTTCGCTCGCTCTCCTGCGTCCGGTTCGAACCACACACCTAACAATGGCAATCCAATGACCGCGACAGCTTTCGCCACCGAGAATCAACCGCAGTATCAGTTTGGCTTCGGCGCGCCGGTTACGAGTACGCCGGGGCCAACGATGTCGAGCTCGAACGCGTACTCGTACCTCGAGGAACCTCAAAGCCCCACGCCCATGGGCACTCTCGTCCCTGGGGCGAGCATCGTCCCGAGCGGAAGTGGTTACGGCCACACTATCGAACGTGCGGGCCGCCGGGAGCGTAACGATCTTTTTCATCCTTATGGAACTCCTGCATCGCAGCGGACTACCCCTCGCCCCGATACCGATGCTAGCCAACGTGCAGTATCCCTAGGCGTCAATCCTGCTCTGATCCTTCGTCCAGGCAGCGCTGTTGGAACCCCCAAACGCGAGCTGAGTAGTACAGACATCGGCATGACCTTCGGTATGACCGAGCTGGCGAGTTCGACGCCGGCACTACCGCGGAAGACGATGTATGGCACGGAGCTAGAGGGCGACACGCGTTTTGGGGATTTTGGCGTGGAGGGGGTAGCAACGGGTTTTTGGGCGGGTGGGAGGTACTGAGGGGCTCGCATAACACAGAAAACCAGTGCCCCCCGGACCCGCCGTTGCCCGACTTTTTGTATTGGATATCATAAGCACGTCTTTATTCGTTTTGCACCGCACATTGTTGCATAATTATCATTTGCTTAGCTGCCGCATTTTGTTCCGATCACTGAGCGTTAGCTATCAGGATGGATGCTCCCCATTTGAATCACAGGGACGGGTTCCAACCTTCTGTTTGTCAGTTCAATAGGGGAACAACTGTTGATCATCATATTTGCGTTCAACGACCGGCGATTCAATCGTGTACGACACCGATATGACCTATCCTGAGAGGCGGGAGTAACAATGTCGGACAACGGCCGACTCGCTATATGCATTTGAATGATCAAGACCCCGGATAGTGAGTCGCATACGCTCATGCAATCCATATGGCTGCGTGACAAAAATTCTTGTGCTCCTTCCACTGTCATTTGAAGATTAAGTATCGTGTGACGGACATGGGGCTGAGATTCAACTCACGTCTGCGCGCTGATGTTCTGCCGTGCACTAGATTCGGATTGAAGACGCGGTTCTGATTTGGGTCAGAGAAAACGACTCACGTATCGCGCCACTTTGCACTTCGAGCATTGCTTCAGCGTATCTTGTTCTGGTATGAAAGGAACGGCGCATCCTCGCTTATTGCATCCCAATCGAGTCTTAGTCATGTCTTGCTTCACACGTCTCGCCCTAGCAACCCATTGCGCATCACGATTCAACAGGCCGAGCGCTCGAGGGACAGGGTGTTCTTCCTGCTCAACTCCGGGGCGAAAACTTTGCCAATGTAAGATACGTCGCTTCAGAACATCCACCGTCTCCGTCGAGAGAGCGTCCTCCGAGTCCTCCCATAGCAGCATCGTTGCGAGAAATTGGCAAGTGTTGTATATCTGGTCGTCAAAGTATTTTGGATCGTTCCACTCGCCTTGCGGTGATATCATCTTATCCGCATGTGCTCGAATGATCCACCGTGATGTGTATCCGCGTGGAGGACGGGAGAGGGAAAGGAAAGAGTGGTAGTATGGATTGTGCTGCAGCTGGAGTAGCATGATGAAGTAGCAGGAACCCGGATCCGATGTCTCTTCCCACTTGCGCAGGAGATCGACTAGGTACAACGCTGTGAATCGCGTGAATATAACCTCCTGTTGTTGCTCGTGCTCTAGCCTAAGCCGGGGTAGCTGGCACGATTCGTGTAAGCTAAAGACCCTCGACAATAGATGAGACGGATATACCAATATATCCACGAGATCGCTATATCGCATCTCATCCGTTGCATCCCGTAGTTGATCTCGTCTGTGCTCGAATGTGCTTTCTTTGACCCCTGCGTTCAATATATTGATTGTGAGCAGCTGCGAGTCGATGAAACGGCTGAGGAACCATACCCAATGCCACAGCAAAGTCATCCGACATTGGCAGCGGGCCTAGGCTCGTCTCCGGCAAGCTACGAACATTTACTGGCATCTTCGGGTTGCCATAGACTAGTGCTCAGTAACTCTGAATTGTTGGATGGAAATCTGCCTAGGGGCGTCTCGGAGGAGTACAGCCACTGCGGCCCTCCGTCGTGCATCCGGACCCGTAGGCGGGGTTCTCTCTCAAATAACTCTCTTACGACTCGTTGTCGTCCAATGGCTCGCATACCGTCGCCGATCTCTCGTTCTATACACGCCGCTAACAAAATAATATCTGGCACAACGCATGTACGGTGCTTGGCGACGCCGTCTACCTCCAAGGCTGCGTTTAGTCAGCGACTCGCCGACGGCCCTAGTCTGGACGATTTCATCGCCGGGGACGCGCCAGAGAGGGTTGTGTTAGGGAACACAGCTGCGTAAGTATTCCTCGTTATGACCGCTCGCGAGGGACCTGAACCCACGGTCGCAGACCCCGCCTGCCCACCTATCTTAAGACAAGCATACCCTCCGGGAAGTCCTTCGCCAAAATCAGGAAGGATCTCCGTGGGCTCAATCTGCATACGGTCTGCGAAGAGGCCAGATGTCCTAACATTGGCGATTGCTGGGGCGGCGACAGCGGCGACGAGCAGCAAGCAAAGCGTGCAGCTACCGCAACAATCATGGTGATTCGTATAGCATCCATGTACCGTGCTTGCTGACGCATTATGTTCCAGCTAATGGGTGATACGTGTACTCGAGGGTGTCGCTTTTGCTCCGTCAAAACGAGCCGTACGCCACCGCCCTTGGACCCTCATGAACCCGAGCATACAGCAGAGGCCATAAGCCGATGGGGCCTCGGTTATATCGTACTTACGAGCGTAGATCGAGACGGTATGTTGGATTTGCAGGTTCCCACTACCGTACGCTCGTACTTGACGTCCTTCGCAGACTTGGCCGATGGCGGGTGCAGGCATTTTGCAGAAACCATCCGTAAGATAAAGCAGAAGTACGTGTTATGTCAACGTCCCGGAATGATACTCACGAACATACACAGAGCGCCAGATACTCTCGTAGAAGCCCTTACAGGCGACTTCGCCGGCAACCTCGATCACGTAGCATTGGTGGCGCAATCCGGATTGGACGTTTACGCCCATAACGTGGAGACGACAGAGGCTTTGACACCGTTTGTGCGGGACCGTCGGGCAAGCTTCCAAACAAGCTTGAGAGTGCTGCAGCGGGCGAAGGAGGAAGGCGTTCGAGTCACCAAGACGAGCATGATGCTCGGCATTGGTGAGACGGAAGACCAGGTCATGGATGCACTGAGACGTGAGCCTTAGAGATAACCTCATGTTCGTGTCTCTAATCCGCAGTACGCAGAGCTGCGCAGACATAATGTCGACGTTGTCACTTTCGGCCAGTATATGCGACCGACAAAGAAGCATATGAAGGTGGATCGTTATGTCGATCCGGCGGAGTTTGACCGATGGAAGCAAGTCGCGGAGGATATGGGCTTCCTCTATGTTGCAAGCGGCCCGCTCGTGCGGAGCAGCTACAAGGTGAGAATAGATGTTACGCGTACGGTTTCATGCTAAGCTCTGTTTTCGCCAGGCTGGAGAATTCTTCATAGAGAATGTACTTCGCGGTAAAGGAGCGCAGCGGAAGGCGGCGACATTGCTCGCCGATCGGGATGTGCAAGCTGCGGGCACTGACAAAGCGGTCCAAGTTTGAGATAGACCGCTGTGGAGGTTCTTTCAACCCCGACCAACATTACATATATCGCAACGCTGCATAATTGATCCGATTCGCATTTCTTGCCAGGATCGCCCTTCACTGTTGCAGGCATAAGATCCGGGCGGTGCATAGCCTGCCTGATGGATGCCTTGATGTCGGTGGCGTCAGGCGGCGCCAGGTTGCGACGAAGTCCACTCGGTCGACTCGGTATCGACGGGTCGGACGTGTACCTTGACGACGGCGCTTTGCTGCTCGCAATCCATTGGGTGCTCAAACGAAACTTGCATCAGATCTATACGTACCCGGCTCAGCGACGGGCTCAACCGCCCACCATCTCCTTGACAGCTGCGGTCGGTGTAGAGCTCGATGACGCCTCGCGTGCACGCAATCGACCCCTTGCGCATGTACAATTCAGACCGGGATCGTGCTGCGTGCAGGAGTCAGAGCTTGGCCTCCGCCACCTTCGTTCTATTTCGTCCTATCGCTCTTCGATTTCTTCTCCCGCCGGCGGGTGCATCGTTATTTGGTGTCTTTTCTGTGCCGTTTATGATCAGTTTCGCTCGAATCAATGCCAAAGGTCAATACTACCATTGACGACACCAGTCCGCTCATCCAGTATGGAAATGGGTGGATAGACGAAGGGGACGGCATACACGAGTGCGATGCATCTCCCATTCCCCGTGTTTCGATACCTAACCGCGGTCGGGCAGCAACTTCAACGGAACGATAACCTTCTGCACAGCGGCTGGCACTTCGTTATCGTTCTCATTCAATGGCACCGGCGTCTGGATATTCGGGCCAAAACGCTCTGATCACGGGTATTATACCGTGATGCTCGACGATGGGCCCAATACTACGTTCTCCGGCTTTGCGCCTGAACCAGGGCTTGACCATTTTCCACTTTTCAACGGAACGGACTTGCTTCCCGGTTCCCATACGATCACCCTGACGAATACATGCAGCGATTCCAACAAGACATTTCTGGGCGTGGACTTTGTGAGCGCATACGGCGATTGCGCCTCATAACCTGACGTTAACGGGTACCATGTCCAGATTACCTGGGAGAGTGAACAAGGCGCTACCGATGCGCCAGTAACGAACACGACGATCGATGACAAGGAGCTATCATTTGTATATGAGCCAGCCGCTGCGTGGTCTGTCGTTGACGATGCTTCGACCGGATTTTCGGGCCAGTAAGCACTCTACAGCGCCACTTCCGAATGTTAAGAGTCACTCACAATTCGTCAGTCGAACTATCGCAGACGCCTCTTCCACGCTCACATTTAACGGTAACGGAGTGACGATCTATGGCGGTGTCGGTGCTGGTGCTGGTCTGTATACCGTGCAAGTGGATGGAGGGCCCGTGTCCCATTACAATGCTTCAAGGACAAGTACCAACGACACCATTCTTTTCTTTACCAATAGCCTCGATGATGGCAAACATGTCGTTCAGCTCGTGAACGACCCAGGAACGAGCGGAACGAGCCTGAGCGTCGACTTCGCGATCGTTTCTACCACTACGGGCCAAAATGCCACACTTGGAACAGGTCCGTCACCTCCAAAACCGTACGTACGTGATATCCGCGTTCCTAAGTCCCTAATAACCCCGCACTCTGTTAACAGTCGCTTCGGCAACGGTGTGCTCGCTGCCATAGCCATCTGCGTGTCAATGGCCGTCGCCGGTATCTTCGGGTTTGGCTTCTACTTCTGGTATCGGAGACGGAAAGCCAAGCGACGCTTTCAACCAGTGGACCTTATCGGCTCACCAGTGGTTCCTCCGACCCACCCTCCTCCTCTGGTCAGTACGCAAGGAGGATGGAAGCCGCAGATCGAGGATACAGTCGTTCGCCCGTACATCCTGGATATCCCTGTCGATCCATCACATCAGTCATTCAGCGACGGTCACGGCGGACAAATGGTGGAAGTGCGGTCGCCTAAGCCTGCCTATATACGGACGTCTGTGGCATCACCGCGACAATGGGACCCGCACGCCGTGCCCCAACCTACTGGTCCGATACGTGGCCGCGAAAGCTTCGCGGGACCTCAGTCGGCCACATCCAACCGGAGTTTCCTTCCAGAAAGGGCTCGAGATGCAGAGACGGTCATGATCGGACCTCCGTCAGATATATATTCCAAGAGAAGCTATGGATCAGCCGGATCCTTAGGCACTTCAGAGAGCGTGAACAGTACTGCGTCCTTGCTGCGGACCACTAGGGTAAGAGGAAATGTTATTGCAACGCGTGGTAATCGCTCAGTCCCTCCACAGGAACTTCAATATCCCTCCATAGCACGTCTCTCCGTAACAGCGGAACTCCCTGAACCTCGTTCTCCTGCTAACACCAGGCCACCTCCCACTCCATCGAGATTCTCGATTGCCAACCCTGATATATCTCCCATCGACCATGAACCAACAGCCGTCGTTTCATCTCGAGCACCCGTAAGCACCAGCAAATCTCCTCTACCCAACCCCCATGTGCGGTCTGGAGATTCGCGAAGGTCGAAAGCCCTGCCGCTCCCGCCGATTATGATCGACCGTAGACCTGACGCAGACGCAATGACGTCCGCCACCGCTCTTTCGGATCATCAGCGTACGCATGCAGACCATGAGGGCGATGTATCGCCGCAGCCAACCTTGCCGCCAAATTACTATGAGGAAACGTAGTGATAGTCATGCTTTTCCTCTTCCCCTGTCGTTCTCTGTACAACATCCATGTATCGAACCAATCAGCCCATCCCCTTGTTGCCATACGCACTTCATTCTTTCATCGAATCTGTACAGTAGTGCCAATATCCAATACATCTCGACCATAGCCATGCCGCGACGCTCGGACCTCTATATGAATACGCGTCCGAGTGCATCGTACGCGACTATAACAAATCTGCGAGCCGGATGTAAACATTCCAACGACCGATAAACACCCTCTGAAAGCTGTAGCGCGAACGGATTCGACCAGCCAGCTCGCTTTTCATGTCCAAATGATCCATGGATTGGCATGAGGCATAAAACAAATGTAGTGCGATCATATGCATGCGACGAGAATGTATCCAGTCGACGGCTACTCTTCGTCCTCGTCAGCGGCACCGGTGCTACCAGGCCAGTGAGTTCAATGTAACAGATCTGACAGAACAGACATGTAGCGTACTCAATGTCGTAGAAGCGAAGCTGGTACGAGTCTTTGGTCGTCGCCACAACGCGAATCCAGTCCCGAAGCTGATTCTTCTTCAGGTACTTTTTGGTGAGGTACTTGAGGTACCGCTTCGAGAGCGGGATGCTCGAAGACACGGTGAGCTTTGTGTTCCCTTTAATGATATGAAGTTAAGATCAACCATGTCATATACCGGTGCAATGTACACTGACCGTCACGCTGGATCTTGATGTTTTCGCCGAGATTGCCTGCCTTGCCCTCGACCTTAATACGGTCATGAAGGTACTTTTCAAAGGCAGCGCCGTCGAAGACCTGGTTGTCCGCCGGCTTGGAGTAGTCGATGACGAACTTGTGTTTAGCGGCGGTCTTTCCGGGAGCGGCCTTGGGCTACATGGCGGAGGAAGAAGAGAGAGGAAGGAAACCGGCGTGAGCCTACTGAGAAGGTAACTCAGCAAAGCGGTAACCGGGACTGACCATCTTGACGGCGGCGACGGCGGGGAACTGGTGGTGGTGGGTGAAGGCGAAGTTGGGTGTGCTGCACAGCTGGAATTAGAGTTTGCTCACGTGCGTCTGGGGAACGCCGAACGGGATACCGGCGCTTGAGCACCCGCTACCTGTTACCATTAAGCGCCCGACGTACTGTTTTGCACTCGAGCCATGGCGCCTCCGGCAAACCTCACCAAGGAGCAGGTCGCCTCCGTCCAGCTAGATGGCGACTTTGCCCTCAAGCCGGAGAAGTCTGAGCCAAAGCTCGACACATCTCAATGGCCCCTTCTGTTAAAAAACTACGACAAACTGCTTGTCCGTTCCGCGCATTTCACCCCCATTCCCTCCGGTTGCCCTCCTTTGAAAAGGGACATCACGTCCTACATCAAGTGCGCTCGCTGCCCCCCTATGCTTGTGACCTGGAAGGCTGAACGGTGTCTTCTGTAGGTCCGGCGTCATCAACTTGGACAAACCCTCCAACCCCTCGTCGCATGAAGTCGTTGCTTGGCTTCGGCGAATCCTGCGCGTGGAGAAAACTGGCCACAGTGGCACTCTTGACCCGAAGGTCACCGGGTGCCTGATCGTCTGTATCGACCGCGCGACTCGATTGGTCAAGTCACAACAGGGAGCCGGTGAGTCCCGTCCATACCATGCTCTCTGAAGTTCGCACAGTGTACGTGTTTTCAGGCAAGGAATACGTGGCCGTCCTTCGCCTGCACGACGGTCTTTCGGACCCGGCAACTCTTCCCCGCGCCCTTCAGACTCTTACCGGCGCTCTCTTCCAACGTCCGCCCCTCATATCCGCTGTGAAACGCCAACTTCGTATCCGAACTATATACGAGTCTAAACTGCTCGAATTCGATGAACAGCGCAATTTGGCCGTATTCTGGGTGTCGTGCGAGGCGGGAACCTACATACGGACGCTCTGCGTGCACTTGGGTCTGATCCTCGGTGTCGGCGGACACATGCAAGAGCTGCGTCGTGTCCGCAGTGGTGCATTATCAGAAAACGACGACATAGTCACTATGCATGATGTTATGGACGCGCAATGGATGTACGACAACACTCGTGATGGTGAGTACCTCACCTCTCAGATTTCCGCTGGTTTTGTTGAGGCACTGAATACAGAATCGTATCTTCGGCGTGTGATCCGCCCCCTCGAATGCCTACTTGTGGGTTATAAGCGGATCGTGGTCAAAGATAGCGCAGTGAATGCTGTTTGCTACGGAGCGAAGCTTATGATACCCGGTCTCCTACGCTATGAAGCCGACATCTCGGTCCACGAGGAGGTTGTTCTTATGACCACCAAAGGCGAGGCAATCGCTCTCGCTATCGCCCAGATGTCGACTGTTGAACTCGCGACCTGCGACCACGGCGTCGTGGCTAAAGTCAAACGCTGCATTATGGAGAGGGACACCTACCCGCGCCGCTGGGGCCTTGGCCCTGTGGCTGCCCAGAAAAAGAAAATGGTAAAGGATGGCAAGCTCAGCAAGTTCGGCGAGAAAATCGAGGGCGTCACTCCAGCCGAGTGGAGCAAGGATTATGTCGATTATAACCGCGAGGTACCTCCTCCGCAAATTCGAAAGGCAATCATTGATCTTGGATCACAGCAGCCCGCTGCAGGGCCATCAACGACGGTGCCTACTGGCGCCGCCATCGAGGTTCCACCAGCTCCTACGGTCCCCGCTGCTGATACTACCTCCGAAGCTGCGTTGTCGAAGGAAGAGAAGAAGGAGAAGAAGCGCAAGCGCAAGTCGGAGTTGCCTGAGATTGATCCCGACGTATCCATGGCGGTGTCTGAACCGGCTAACGGTGAGGACGACGAAGCGAAAGCAGAAAGGAAACGGAAGAAGAAGGAGGAAAAGGAGAAGAAGAAAGCTGCAGGTGAGGCAGCAGCGGACGAGGATGGGGATGAAGCGGCAAAACGGGAGAAGAAGCGTCTGAAAAGGGAAGCAAAGAAGGCGAGGGAGTCCATGGGCGGCGAGTCATGATGCTTGTTCGTTTTATGAGGATTTAGTGTGCCGTTTGTTGTTGTCTTCAGTAATGCTCTTCCATATGTGCTTTTGCATGACAACGTAAACCCCTGCAATATGCAATGCAACCCAAAGTCATAGGGTAATCCAAATACTCTCACTGAAGGGCGCAAGGCACACCGAACGTTGTTGACAACTGCGCGAAACAACATTCCACTCCATCCCGGTCATGAAGTATGGTTGGTATTAGTAAAGTACGGCTACATTGTTCAACCCCATAAGAAAGTGATCGACCTCGATCGCATGGAACAAGTATAAGGTCATCAAGACGGCGTATAGTCCTAAGCTATAATCATGAAAAAGTCCGATGTCGTGTAAGGGAAGGGACTAGTTCCCCATCATTGGTGGTCTCTACGCTAAAGGAGTGCGAAGGAAGCGACGGCGAGGGCGCCGAGGATCGTGGCGAGCACATTGCCGCCAAATTGAGCGAGGGCACCAGACGTAGTGGTGGTCGCGCTCGGGGAGGCTGCAGAGCCGCTGGCGCTCGAGGTGGTAGCATTGGTGCCGTTGAGCTGCTTGGCGAGAGCCTGGAAGGCGTCAAAGTTGCGCTGCGAGGACTCGACGGCGTTGATGGCAAACACCATGCCCATGCCGCAGTGGGATACAGGGGTCTTTTGACGGCAGTAAGCCCAGACAGGACTACAATGATGGTTGGGTCAGCATTCAGCATGCGCGTATGAAACGGACATACGAGGTGTCAACGACGGTGTAGTTCCAAGTAGGGAACTCGGTGGCATCCGGTGCAACGGGCATGAAGCCAGAGTCGAAGCCGACAACTCCGGACGTCGCGTTGTTGAGATGTACGCAAGGCGCGGCAAAGGATGACTGGGTGACGGTGTGATTCTTCTGGTGGAACTCGAATACGACGACGTCGCGGGGAGCAGCTTGGATCGAGGGCGGGTCGAACGCGAGGGTGCCGTTCGCGCTGCCCACGACGATCTTATGCACGTTGCCCTCGAGCGACGCAGGAGTGGGCTCGGCCGATCCCGGATAGGATGCGTAGGTAGTCGTCCACGTCGAGGACGCTAGAGTCACCGTCGCCGTGACAGTCTCGGCTGCGGAGACAGGGGGGATCGTAGCGGAGCCGTAGGCAGCTGTCCAGGTGTCGGTGGCAGCATCGGTAGCACTGGCATATCCCCCGGTGGCAGATGCAGAAGATGCGGCAGCCTTCAAAGCGGCTCCCTGAGCGAGGGCAGCATTCTTGAAGTTGGTAAAGCTGTTTGCGGAGCCGTCGGCGCCACAGTTGACGGCGAAGACCATGCCTTGGCCGCAGTGAGAGTTGGCTGTGTTTGCGGCCTGATCACAGAAAACCCAGATGGCTAAGAAAAAAGAGTGCGCTGTCAGCACACAACGAGCCGTATCGAAGGAGATTTACTTACGACTCGAGTCAGTCACGGTGATCGTGTAGGTCGGGACTTGTCATGTCCGTCAACAAGTGTGTCTCGCTGAAGAGCATGGTGATCAGCTTACAGTTGTCGGTCTGGTTCGCAGGAACGGGCATGAATCCCGAGTCGAATCCGCCGTCCTCTTTCGGCAAGTCAATATCCCGATTCGGAAACAGATTAAATGGACCCACTGAGCGCGCAAGGGTTTGCGAAGGACGATTGCGTGACTGTGCATGTGCACATGGGTAAGAACACTGAGTATTCTATTCCTGACCGTGGTCGGCATTCTGCTCACCGGTATGATTCTTTAAGGGCGTCGGTGAGCGTGAAGACCGGAACAACAGACATGAAACCAACCTTTTGCTCAAAGTGGAAGATAACCTGGTCACCGGGATTTGCGAACTGACCGGGGTTTGAGATGGCTGGTCCTCCCAGAGCGAAACCCGTTACTCACGATGGCTTCGGGGTTGAACGCCAATGTACCATCGGCGCCGCCGACGGTGACGTCGTGTGTCGCAGCCTGAACGCCGGAAGCGGCCCAGGCAAGGCCGACGATAGCGGCAGAAGCAGTGAACAACATCGGGAGCGATTTGACGTAGGTTAAGGAGCAGGTCTTGCTGAGGGAAATTATATCAAGGCGCTAAAGAGCGAACAGACTCGTAAACGAGTGCAGGAAGAAACCTAGGGAAGGCAGAATGGAGGAACCGAGAGCCGTACAACCGAGGGGGAGAGATGAAAGGTCTGCCAGAACCGTAGCATCGTTTCTTTTATACTCGAACAAAGGATTAACAGACGTGGGAGCTAGGAGGAATAGCGACCGAGGACGGAGACGGAAGCATGTGCGTCCAGGTGCTTTCCTTCTGATTCGCCGCACAATTGACGCGGCCTTTGCTCGACTTGGAACAATGGGACGCTGGCGCGGGCCGAGGTCAGGCGCGCAAGCTTACGAGCGCAGACAAGGTGCTCGAAGAGCCTGTGTGCGGGAGAGCCGCACAATACAATATCGCTGCTGTGTTGGCCGCAGAGAATGCGAGCGGGATGAGCATCGAGCGGAGTGCGGGGGTGGTGATCCCGAGAAGGCCGAGATGGCGACATTGCGTGGGAAGCTGGGGAGATCGAGGACAGCCGCGGGAAGATCGTCCCAAAGTGGCAAGACAGGGCGGCGTGACAGTGATGGTGCGCTGATGGCACTCGTCTCTCGACACGGAGCGGGCTTAGATACAGTATCAGATATCATTGGCCACTTGGCCCGCCAGAAAGTGTGCCAATCATGCAGCTCGATGCAGTCAACTCTCAGTGACCGCCTGATGGATCGCGCACATCACCCACAGCCTCGGTATTCATCAGTATCATCCCTCCTTTGGGATCAATACGCAGCGAACAGTTTCATCACAAAAGCATGGGCCGTCCCTTTTGTTTCCTCCTCCCGGGCTTCTAGTGCCTCTTACCCCCAGTCAAGTCGCTCAGCCTTTCCTTCGCCAACACCTCCTCCCCCGCCATGGTCGCCCTCACGAAGAAGGAGAAGACCTCCAAACCTCTTCCCAAGTTCCACGTCGGTAGGTCATCTGCACGTCACCTGAGATCTAGCAGTGCACGTCCCACCCTCATATGCCCCTCCATCAGGCGACGACTACCAGATCCTCCATAGCCTAGGCGAGGGCGCGTATGGAACTGTCGTGGCCGCAAAGCACCTGCCATCAGACCGTCAAGTCGCCATCAAACGGATACTGCCCTTCGAGCATACGCTGTTCTGCTTGAGGACCTTGCGAGAGCTCAAGTTGCTCAAGTACTTTTCGGACACATGCGTGAATGAGAATGTAGCCCGCATCCGTCCGTATGGCATGTGCGCGTTCACTCACGTCGGTTGCAGATCATCTCCATCCTCGATATCATCAAACCACCGTCCCTGGCCGATTTTACGGAGATTTACTGTGAGAATCACATGATCGATCAGGGTCCCGCCTGCGCGTCTGACCATGTCTATGCAGTCATCCAAGAGCTCATGCAAACAGATCTTCACCGAGTGATCCGGACACAGCAACTCACCGATGACCACTGCCAATACTTCGTATACCAGATCCTCCGCGGCCTCAAGACCGTTCATTCCGCCGATGTCGTCCACAGGGATCTCAAACCAGCCAACTTGTTGATCAACGCCAATTGCGACCTCAAGATCTGCGACTTCGGTCTCGCTCGTAGCGTTAAGACCAGCAGCGTCGAAGGCCCCAAGGATGCCGGCCTCATGACCGAATACGTTGCAACTCGGTGGTACCGGGCACCCGAGATCATGCTTTCGTTCAAGATGTACACCAAAGCGATCGACATCTGGTCTGTGGGCTGCATCCTTGCTGAACTTCTCACTGGTCGGCCGCTCTTTCCCGGGCGCGACTATGGCCACCAGCTCGATCTCATCCTCGACGTTATCGGGACGCCGACACTGGACGAATTCTACGCTATCACTTCACGGCGCTCGCGCGACTACATCCGTGCGCTTCCGATTCGCAAACGGAGACCGTTCAGCACGCTATTCCCCAAAGCGTCGCCCGAGGCCATCGACTTCCTGAATAGGACCCTGACTTTCGATCCCAAGAAGCGTGCAACGGTAGAGGAGGCGCTTGAACATCCGTATCTAGCGGCGTATCACGATCCAGAGGACGAGCCCACCTCGGGAACTCTAGACCCTGAGTACTTTCAATTCGATCGTGAGTGCTTGCAAGTGATTGCCTTCGGTAATGGTATTTCTGACGGTCGCCCAGTTCACAAGGACGAGCTCTCGAAAGCGGACCTCAAGGAGTTGCTGTACGAGGAGGTCATGTCCTTCGTGCCATCCATATGATGCTTATTTATGCCCTATTTATGATGCTCATTCCTTTCGTTATCCATTGCCTGGGGCTTGCAAACAATTCTAACCGCACTTTGTGATATATATGAGCATATGTAATGGACCCAGAATGGACCAATGCAAAGCCTGCACAGACAGTTGGGAGCACACCGAAACTGCCCGTGAGAACTTGGTAAACGTGCGACTCGGCCGGATGTGGATCAGTTCCTGCTGTCCATGAACACACTTTCAAGGCGCGAAGAGGAAACGCTGGTCAAGACCACCAAAGCGCATGCACTCAAGCAATGTGATCAATTGGTGAAAGGTTGGTATCCGAGCTTTCTCCTTGCATCCCTCCAGTAAATAGCGTACTATCACCTCCACACTAGATTTCGCAGCGTGCTCTGAAGGCAGGACTATATCTGTCGCGTGGGCATGTAAGGACAAATGGAAAGGCGTGCAGGACTGCATATCTCAGTAGTACGCACTCGCTTCTTGCCCTCCAGAGCCCACGCTCACCGAACGGCGCTTAGCACCGGCCCTGAAGCGATGACCAAAGTCAGAGCTGAGTATCTACGACTACGGAACGAGAAAATAGTGCAGGACGTCGCCGCGGCGGGTGCGGCTAACCCAAGCTAGCTGGTCCCGGCACCACCACCACTGGAAAAGTGTATCCGAGGTCGGGCCTCAGGAACGGGACAAGCAAACACGAGAAAGCACGCCGAACGCAAGGTCTCTGCAAACTGTCTGCGAGAGGTCTCTCAAAACTCGGAGCTCGGCCCTACGTCGGGTGCCGCAGCACTAATGTACAGTGTGTGCCGCTGTATTCATTGCCTAAACACGTATTCGACGTGGCCATACATTGCAACGAATAGGTATACGTCCTCTCAACCCTTCTCTACGACTTGCCGGCCGCAGCAGCCCATTGGCTACGCAAGGCCATGACGGAGGTGATAAATCTGATGGACATTGAGCGCCATACTTTCTGGAAACTGGATGAGGAAAGCAGACTAACCCAAAGAGACCCAATACCCCGTCGTTGAAGTTCACGAGGCCAACGTTGGATGCTGGAATCCAGAAGTCGAGAAGATCCATCGCGAATTGGTATCTGACACCGCTTCGTTGTCTGTCATCCGTCCTCGTAAACGGCTGTTTTTCCACGGACTGATTGAAATGAATCCTTACGCTTCCAAAGCACTTAACCGACCATCCCTGCTCGCCTTCTCTCCCACCTCTGCGGAACCCCACGACTGACGCTTGATTTCCTTCATATCGTTCGCGAGCCTACCAGCCTTCAGCAACCCATGCGCAATGCTGAATGATATTCCGGCGAGCCAGAAGCGATTCGAAGTCTTGTTGACCTTTTGTGCGGTAGTTCGGGAGAGGGATATGAACTTGACGGCGTTGGCCCATATGAGAGCGTCGTAGGTGAGGTAGCCGAAATAGCACAGCTGGCGACCGATGGAGGTCACCTCTTCACCACGGAAGCCGCCAGGAATCCGGAGGGCAGCCTGAAGGTGCTCCATGGGCTTCCCGAGGCGCATAACTGGTATCCGCAGTTTCGCGTCAGCTTCCGAAAGGCGTATCGTGAAGCCGAGCACACGCACGCTTACGCCCCAAAGCGAGATGGGCTTTCAGCGCATTCCAGCGGGCGGCGTCTACAGATTTGCCGCGGGATATAAGGAGCCAAGCGTAGAACCTGGCAAAGTACTGGACCGCCCGGTAGATCTACGCAGTATGCCCGTCAAAACCAGCTCGGATGGCTACAATGAGGACATAGCCACCTTGTCGCGGCCAAGAGTGGTAGACGAAAGCCTTAGACTCTGCGAGACGAAGGGGTGGAAGACCAGCTGGTGCGCAACCTGTTGGGCCACAGACATGTTGAAACTAAGGAGAGCAAGGACGATAGGCAGGAGAAGGAATGCGTTTAGAACGGGTCCGGAGACCATTAATGCAGGACCGAAGCTGAAGAGCGGCAATCACGTGTGGTGGTGACCGTATAGCTTGTGATTCACGAGTAATGAGTTACTGAATCGTTCCTCGTCGGCGGCGGCGGCGGCGTTCTTGGGGCCAGAAACGACAGGCGCGAAATCAGTCACTACGAACCTCGACGCCCGGATATCGGACGTCGTATCAAGAGGCGGCGCTCACACGTCGCGCGATTCGGATGTACTCTACATATGTACTCACCTCCGGTCGCGCGCGAGTCGGAACGCGTCGGGCGCGTCCGGGGAGCAATGAAATCATTTGTCTCTTGTTCTCCCCGCATCCGTGCGCGCCGTCTGCGACGAACCTTTCGTACTCATCCAAAAATTATCGAGCCATGGCTGGCCGGCTGACCGCCCGTACAGTGAGCCCCGCGTCAACGTCGCCGTAGCCGGCCTAGCTCACCTGGTGCTCATGTGATTTCAAAGCTCAATCTAAATCGCCTTCAGAGCGGGAGGATATGTCACAGGCTATTCTCCTCAAGCCCTCGCATAATGGTACGCTGGCTTCCTCTGGCAAGACGACGTGGATGACAAGCTCGACGATCGCGGCAGTCTGGCCAGTTCCGTGCAGAGCGTGATACATTTGGCGAGCTTCAGGTGCCCGCGGACCGGTACTGGGGTGCGCAAACTCAGAGGTACGAGATCATGTCGGCGTTGAGTGACGAGGAACTCTCATACCTCGAGCACCGTAGGTCGCTACAGAACTTTGACATCGGTGGTCCGACTGAGCGGTTACCGCCTCCCCTCATCAAAGCATTCGGTATCCTGAAGAAAGCCGCGTCGGTCGTCAACGCGACCTACGGGCTGGATCCCAAAGTTGCAGGCGCTATCCAGTCCGCTGCAGATGAAGTACGCTGAGCGCATGCCGCGATCACTCGGTTATGCTTATATATGCTCGATAGGTCATCTCGGGCAAGCTCATTGACCATTTCCCCCTCGTGGTATTCCAGACGGGCAGCGGCACGCAGAGCAACATGAACGTCAACGAGGTGCTCTTTCACGTTCCTCATAGGTTTGCGACAGTATTGACTCCGGATCTAGGTTATCTCCAATCGTGCTATTGAGATCTTGGGTGGTGAGCTTGGATCGAAGAAGCCAGTCCATCCCAACGATCACGTTAATATGAGTCAGAGTAGCAACGACACGTACGAAACTCGTGCTATCGCCGATGCGATCCTGCTTGACATCTTAACACAGGTTCCCGACAGCAATGCACGTTGCCGCCGTTATGGAGCTGCACCACACGCTTCTTCCTGCCTTGGTAGAACTGCGGGATGCGTTGGCAGCGAAGGCTGACGCATTCAAGGACATCATCAAGATCGGTCGCACGCACTTACAGGACGCGACGCCGCTCACTCTAGGCCAGGAATTCAGCGGATATGTTCAGCAGCTGGATAACGGAATTGCCAGGGTGAAGGACGTTATCCCTAGACTAAGCCTGCTGGCACAAGGTGGGACGGCGGTTGGCACTGTGAGTGAAGAAACTTGTACTTGCAGATCAAGCACCACTCTAACAGCAACGAAAACAGGGCCTGAACACTAAGAGGGGGTTCGATGTGAAGGTGGCGGCTGAGATCTCTAAGCTCACTGGGATTGAGTTTAAGACTGCGCCCAACAAGGTAAGTTTCAAGATTTCGAATTACCGGAACGTTCCATGTTGAAATGATTATTCAGTTTGAGGCCCTTGCGGCTCACGACGCCCTCGTTGAGGCACACGGAGCTCTCAACGTGCTCGCGGTATCCTTCATGAAAATCGCGAACGACATCCGCTTCCTCGGTTCCGGTCCTCGCTGTGGTCTTGGCGAGCTCATGCTGCCCGAGAACGAGCCCGGCAGCAGCATCATGCCCGGAAAAGTCAACCCGACCCAGTGCGAGGCACTGACCATGGTTGCTGCGCAGGTAATGGGCAACAACACCACGGTCAGCGTCGCGGGTAGCAATGGCCACTTTGAGGTGAGTGGCGGATCCTTCGCACTACTATCATGCGAGCACAGACGCTGATTCGCTGCGGACGTATGCAGTTGAACGTGTTCAAACCGGTGATAATCAAGAATGTCCTCCAGAGCATTCGGTTGCTGGGTGATGGTACGTATTTTTGGCGCCTGTCCGCGGAGTCCGATTTTGACATGGCTGGAGGCGCACGCTCGTTCACGAAGAACTGCGTTGTCGGCATCCAAGCCAACAAGGCTCGCATTAACCAGCTGCTCAACGAGTCTTTGATGCTGGCTACGATCCTCAACAGCCATCTAGGCTACGACAGTATGTGGTTTCCCCCTCTTCTGAAGATACGCAGCGGGCACGTGGCTCACGAAGTACGCACCGCTTCATAGACGTCGCCAAGTGTGCGAAGAAGGCTCACAAGGAGGGCACGACGCTGAAGGAGGCGACGGTTTCTCTTGGTTTCCTGACGCCCGAGGAATTCGACCAGAAGGTGCGGCCAGAACTGATGCTGCACCCCGACGAGCCGTGAGCGATCCGCATACAATGTCGTTCCGAATGCGGAGTCTCGTGGCCCGCCGAAAGCGAAGGCGCGGCAAGGGCGGATGGTGTCTGACGATGGTATGCGCGAGCTAGATGGTGTATAGTAGCGAGTAGGACGATAGAACGAGAGATGTTGCACGGCGGCAGAGGACTCGTCCGTTGGTTCTCCCACCTCGAGAAGCTGTTGGTTTCCTTTTTTGGACATGGCAGCTCGAGCACGTCGAGTTCCAGGCGAAGTTCGCTCGGGCCAAAAAGCGATGCCGCGTCACTCAGGGCCGGGCCCGCATCAAGCTCAACTCAAAAAAGGCCTTTGCCACCTAACCACCACGCCCACCGTCGTCCTCGCCGTCGCCCACGACGACGAGCACGACCTCCGCGCCCGCTCCCGACGTCACTACCCACTGAACAGCGCCTCCGCAGTCTCTCCCCGCAACCCCGCTAGACCGTCGAACGTTGCTTGATATTGCCCGGGCGAGCGCCTCGTTCCGCCCCCGACACCGGCCGGCCAGTCAAGCAAGTCGTCGAGCGGCCCGCCATGTCTCTCAGCAGGATCTTGAACAACGACTCGGAGCCACCTACCCCCGCGTTTTCGCCGCCGAAGCCGCCTCCGACGACGGCCGATGCCCCAGCGATCAGCAGCTCGCGGCCGAGGCGCGCGACGATATCGCCTCGCCGGTCTCCCCCGCGCCCTCTTAACGAGCATCCGCCCGTGCCCCGAGGAGCCGCATACCAACCCCCGCTATACGAAGGCGCCGGTGGCTATGATCCATACTCGGGAGAGCATGTGCAAGGGAACATGTTTCCGCTTGGACAAGGCGGGAACTACTATCGACAACGAGGCCCGGGGCAGCCCCCTCCCGAAGACGACGACAACACGGAGGAGGAGTCCTATGGCGGAAGGAAAAATGGCGACACCTCTGGCAGGAGGAAGAAAAAGGCGACGCAGGACGATGAAGACTACCAGCCAGCGACCAGACGCGTAAGTGCATGTTACTTGCCAAGATGCACGGCCCGCTCACAACGTTCACGGGAAGTCGTCAAGGCGGACGTCGTCAAAAACCAAGCAGCAACAGCGACCTCCCTCACCTCCA
>NW_006767433.1:2976946-3035398 GCF_000264995.1 Punctularia strigosozonata HHB-11173 SS5
GAGAGATGTTGCACGGCGGCAGAGGACTCGTCCGTTGGTTCTCCCACCTCGAGAAGCTGTTGGTTTCCTTTTTTGGACATGGCAGCTCGAGCACGTCGAGTTCCAGGCGAAGTTCGCTCGGGCCAAAAAGCGATGCCGCGTCACTCAGGGCCGGGCCCGCATCAAGCTCAACTCAAAAAAGGCCTTTGCCACCTAACCACCACGCCCACCGTCGTCCTCGCCGTCGCCCACGACGACGAGCACGACCTCCGCGCCCGCTCCCGACGTCACTACCCACTGAACAGCGCCTCCGCAGTCTCTCCCCGCAACCCCGCTAGACCGTCGAACGTTGCTTGATATTGCCCGGGCGAGCGCCTCGTTCCGCCCCCGACACCGGCCGGCCAGTCAAGCAAGTCGTCGAGCGGCCCGCCATGTCTCTCAGCAGGATCTTGAACAACGACTCGGAGCCACCTACCCCCGCGTTTTCGCCGCCGAAGCCGCCTCCGACGACGGCCGATGCCCCAGCGATCAGCAGCTCGCGGCCGAGGCGCGCGACGATATCGCCTCGCCGGTCTCCCCCGCGCCCTCTTAACGAGCATCCGCCCGTGCCCCGAGGAGCCGCATACCAACCCCCGCTATACGAAGGCGCCGGTGGCTATGATCCATACTCGGGAGAGCATGTGCAAGGGAACATGTTTCCGCTTGGACAAGGCGGGAACTACTATCGACAACGAGGCCCGGGGCAGCCCCCTCCCGAAGACGACGACAACACGGAGGAGGAGTCCTATGGCGGAAGGAAAAATGGCGACACCTCTGGCAGGAGGAAGAAAAAGGCGACGCAGGACGATGAAGACTACCAGCCAGCGACCAGACGCGTAAGTGCATGTTACTTGCCAAGATGCACGGCCCGCTCACAACGTTCACGGGAAGTCGTCAAGGCGGACGTCGTCAAAAACCAAGCAGCAACAGCGACCTCCCTCACCTCCAGGACATGCAAGGCAGCTCACCCCCGAGCCTTATATTCCTACTGAGGAAGAGCGAAGACTCGCGTCATCCGATCTGGATGACTGCGAGGAGGTTTGGCTGGGCGAACTCGCCGATTACATGGTTGAAACACGAAAGCGGCAGAAGCAGGTCGGAACCTGGTTCGAAATCAGTTGCGTGGTGAGTTATCCTGCTCAAAGTACATCTCCGCTGGGCTGAATGTTCATCACATTAGGAACGTAACAATGAGATTGCTCGCATGATGTCCCAGCATTACGCCTCACGGTTAGCAACCATGCCTCCTCCGCCGCCTATTCCTATGTACCCTTTGGTCGTCCCGGCCGACAATCGGCACTCCGCCATTCACGAACGCTCACCCTCAGTGGTATCTGTGGACGAGTTCGAGTCTCTTGACGGCGACGAATGGGATCAATCTTCGCATCGCCATGCGCACTCGCAAGATGATTTCAACAGCGCCGAGGATGCTGCTCGGGCGTTGGAAGATTTCGCGCTCGGTCGTGGGGGGCTGCCAGTAGGCGCAAAGAGACCCGCTGCTGGACCCTTTTCCGACAGCGGTAGTGATCTGGAGGTTCCCGTTCGCAAGTCGCACTCTCGCAAGCGACGAAGGCTGGGCGTTAGTGGAGAGGACATTGCCGCCGAGCTTGAGCGCGCCGCAGACCAGCTTACACCGTACGATCAACCGTACCTACCTGGCCACGCTCCTTCCATCTCTGCCATGGGCAAGGGCAAGAATAAGCAAATACCTGCCGACCAACGAAGTGTGGATAGTGCTACTTCTACGCCCAGGGGCCACCGAGGCAAGAAGAAAAAGACGTTTCCACCACATACGCAAGATGGGCTCATGGAACCCTCCGCGTCGACCTCCGCATCGCGTGGTGGGACACCGTCTGCGTCCGGGCCTGCGTCACCTGCACTCACGGCATCCACTCTTCTGGAGCTCGATGAACCTATTCCGGCTATGAAAAAGGCGAGGAAGGCCGATCACGCCACCTTATTGAAGCGAGTCAAGGCCCTCGAAGAGTCTCAGCGGAAGGTATGGCTTACCATCGCGAGAAAGGACGTTGTCAAGGTGAGCTCAGTTGAGTGGCTGCCGATCATATGCACACCCATCATCATATTGTTGCAGGTCTACCGGTATCACGCGTTGGGTTATCAAGCACGGCAGGCACAACATAAACGGCTTGCGACTCTGGCTTCCATCCAGGCTCGTCGGCCCTTCACGAAGACACCCAGGAACGCCAAGGACGTACAGAGCCGAGGCAAGCGACTCATGCGCGAAATGCTAATCTCATGGAAGAAGAATGAGAAGGAGGAACGCGACTGGCGTAAACGGCAGCTTAAGGAAGACCTTGACCGGCAGAAAATGGAAGAAGAGAAACGAGAGGCTGCGAGACAGGCCAGGAAACTGGAGTTCTTGATCAGCCAAACGGAGCTCTACAGCCACTTTGTTGGGAGCAAGCTCAAGAGTGCGCGTTGACCTACATCTGGTGCTTACATTTCACTCATAAGTGCTCAGCTGCCGAAATTGAGGGAGAAGATGCTTTGGCGGCCAATGCACCACCGGGCGCTGACTATCTGCGCACTCCAAGTGGCTCGCTGAAGGAAATCGACTTCGATGACGGTACGGAACACGGCATTGCGCGTATTCTTGGACTGATTTGGCTCGCAGATGACGAAACAAACCTGTACAATCACGCCAGCCGCAATGCGCAAGAAGCTCTTGCGCTGGCCAAGGCCAAGGCACAGCAGTTTGATTCTCAGGCTGCTTTGGAGCGGAAGACCAACCAGGCACTCAAGTTGGCGAAAGGCCAGGCACATGTCCGTGAGGACTCGGAGTCACCGTCGGCTTCGGGAGCTGCTACGACATCAGCCACACCGCTTGTTGATCGTCAGTGCTCCTCACATATTCGGAAGGCACTGTATTGAAATGTGTTCGCAGTGGATTCCGACGAGCTCAACTTCCAAAATCCCACGTCTCTAGGGGAATTGACCATACAACAACCTGCAATGCTCATGGCGCAGCTTAAAGAGTATCAGCTCAAGGGTCTCAACTGGCTTGCGACGTTATACGAGCAGGGAATCAACGGCATTCTGGCCGATGAGATGGGTGCGCGCCTTCCTCTTGCCCTTGCAACAGACTCGCTCACACTTGCGTATTCTAGGTCTGGGCAAGGTAAACTATATTCTGATTCATAACAACAAACCTGACTGACTGTGGCATACAGACTGTACAGTCCATTTCTCTCTTGGCTTACCTCGCAGAGAAACACGACATTTGGGGACCATTCTTGGTCGTATCACCGGCGTCGACGTTGCACAACTGGCAGCAGGAACTCACTCGATTCGTGCCGAATCTTAAAGCCCTGCCTTACTGGGGCACAGTGAAAGACCGTGCCACGCTACGCAAGGTTTGGAGCAAGAAGGATATCAGCTATGACAAGGACGCACCCTTTCACGTGCTTATCACTAGCTACCAGTTGGTATGTAATCGCGTGTTGGGTCGAGTTAACTTTTTCTGATAGTACTGCAGATCACCCAAGATCAGCAGTACTTCCAGCGATTGAAGTGGCAATACATGATTCTTGATGAAGCTCAAAACATCAAGAACTCCGCTAGTGTACGATGGAAGACCCTTCTTGGCATGAACTGCCGCAATCGCCTTTTGCTTACTGGAACACCCATTCAAAACTCCATGCAGGGTGAGCAGGCTTCGATTTATGTTGTGTCTTGAAACGTTTGTATTAACCGGCGCAGAGCTATGGGCGCTTCTCCACTTCATCATGCCTAGTCTATTCGATTCACATGATGAGTTTAACGAATGGTTCTCGAAGGACATCGAGGGCGCAGCAGAAGGCAAAGGGAGTAGACTCAGCGAACATCAACTGCGTCGTTTACATATGATTCTCAAACCTTTCATGTTGCGTCGAGTCAAGCGACATGTCCAGAATGAGCTCAGCGAAAAGGTATCTGTATCCCGGCATCAGGAGATCGTACACTAATAATGTCGGTCAAGATCGAGAAGGATATTTACGTGGACCTCAGCGCAAGGCAACGATCGCTGTACAGAGCGCTCCTGTCCAATGTCTCCGTCACGGAATTGCTGGAACGTGCGGCAAACATAGGTGATCCCGACTCCGCTCGATCTCTCATGAACCTTGTCATGCAGTTCCGCAAAGTACGTGTAGGTTATCATGGTACCCGACAATTCTCTAATCGCAACTTAGGTCTGCAACCACCCCGAGCTTTTCGAGCGTGCCGACGTCATAGCCCCTTTTTCGTTCGCCGAATTTGGTCGGTCAGGACCGTTGAACCGCGACGGCGATTTCGTTCACCTCGCTTACTCAACGCGCAATCCCATCGAGTACAAATTACCCAATCTATTCTACCGCGAAGGCGGTTTAGTCGGCATTCCAGCTGAGGATTCCCATCCGCACTTCCAGAGGGGGTCCCTTCATCGCCTGATGAATATATGGGATACGGAGCGCATATATCACTCCCTGGTTGCAGACAGTATGCTTGATGCTTTCTGACTTACGTACATCGCTGAACTGCCTATAGATGATTCCTCTTTTGCCTTCCTTCGCCTGCTCAACACTTCACCAGGGGAAGTCCATAAGATCTGTGTTTCGCCACTCATACGTCGACATCTGTCCGCCACTATCGAGCGTGCGGAGCAGGCGCAAGACACATCCTGGTTGTACGTATTTGGTGAATCACTATGTTCAATCAATATTGACGCTGCGTTTTAGGGAATCCACCTGTTCCGATATCCTGGAAGCAGGCCACTTCACTCCCCTTCTCAACGATGTTCTTCTAGAAGGTTTTCCAGCGTTACGACGGATATCTACGACTATCTGGAACGAGTCACCTTTATCTCGTGCTATCATGAGGCTCTATGTGCCTCCAGCTGTAGCACCTCCGATATCCGTTCACTGCACCGATCGCTCTTTCCTGGAACACCAGTCACGCGTGCTTGATGCGCCCTTGGCTTCATTGGCACTGTACGGACTCCCTCCTACGCTCGTGAACTCCGAGAACGCAACAGAAATTTATCAAGAATTGCTACCCGGAGCCCCGGTCACTGGTCTGCTTGCGTCATCTGGAGATGACCAACTCCCGATGTCGGTCATGCAAGTTCCTGATGCCAAGCGATTGATCTACGACTCAGCGAAATTGGCCCGCTTGGATTCACTACTCCAAGAGCTGAAGGCTGGAGACCATCGCGTGCTCATTTACTCCCAGATGACACGGATGCTTGACCTGATGGAAGAGTACCTGGTTTTCCGGCAGCACAAATATCTCCGATTAGACGGCTCGTCCAAACTAGAAGACAGGCGGGATATGGTCATTGAATGGCAAACAAGGTATATCGGTCCGGTATTATGGAGTGTGCCGGCGCTTATTCTGTCAAGGCCGGATATATTCGTCTTCCTTCTCAGCACGCGCGCGGGCGGGTTGGGTATCAACCTCACGGCCGCTGACACGGTGATATTCTACGATCACGATTGGAACCCCTCGAACGATGCGCAGGCTATGGATCGTGCTCATCGACTAGGGCAGACTCGCCAAGTGACTGTATACCGTTTAATCACCAAAGGCACTATAGACGAGCGCATCGTGCAGCTGGCCCGTGTGAAGAAAGATGTACGCCAAGTCCTGTCCTGATCTGTTGAAAATCCCTTACACGTTGCACGCAGGTCCAAGATATCGTGGTTGGTAACAAGAATCTCACCGACGTCACCAAACCTAGCGACATCGTCTCGTTATTACTCAACGACGATCAACTGGCAAACCTAGAATCTTCCGCGAAGAGGTCCGCCAGGAACTTGGGCAAGCAACCAGCGGATGCAGGGGCCAACGCGGTTAATGATATCTGGAATGATGAGGGCGACGAATTTTTCAGTAATCAGAAGGGTGCTCAGGAGGTGGGGGCTGCTCTGGAGTCGGTTGTCGAGGATACCGGAGCGGTCCCCACAAAGGGTCGGAAACGCGGGCAGAAGCGTGATCCGAATGCGCCGAGGCGCAAGCCAGGACCGAAACCTGGCACGAGAAGGAAGAGGGATACTGGGGGAACCAATACCCCGCTTGCAAATTCATGATGACGGAACGGACAGGACCCTCAGTAGTAACCTTCATGCATATAACGTATCATTGTATAATGGTGGCATTGTCACATGTAATGCTAGATCATCTTGTTTGTTCTCCTTGTAGTTGCTTCAGTATAACACCTTCGTATGTTTTGGACTATCTTTTGCATCTATTCATGGTCCGGAAGCTCTTCATTATGAACAGGATCGGGAGTGTTGAGTTAAACAAGGCACTCTATTACCACGATGGCTCGGTACAGCGTGGAGCGTGTTTCTACCTTATTCCTGAATGCCGACGTCGACCGTTTACCGCGAATTGTTGACTACCACGATAGAGCGACTGATGCCATCACTTTCACCGTCTTCCTTGATCTTGATCTTTCCTAAGACATTTTCGGCCATCTGACTCCAGAGAACCTGGCTTTCCGTCAGAGGCTGCCCACGGAACTGTAAGGCTAGAGATGCGTTGAGCTGATGCCGCAGGTGTTTCAATGCGATGTGCGTTTTCGGAGGGATTCTATATCGTATCTTGCGATCGACGATGACTGAATCAGATATGAGCTGAGACAGCCCCCGGTGAGTACCAGGAAAGATGTTGCAACGTGGTGTAAGATTACCTTGAAATCTGGATCTCCACATAAGAGCAGTAGTGCGACATCATCGGCTGGACCTGTCTCCCAAGCATATAATTTCTTTGATTGCCTATAACTAGCATCAGCGCAGTTTAACGTTATGAAAGCGCCGCACGGACATCAACGTGAAGTACGACAGATAGTTGACGCCAAAGTCCGTTGGCTTGCGTCCAAAATTGACCGATGAGGGATGGAATGAAGCAGCCTTTTCATTCGTGATTGTACGCATTTGAGCCTTTCCGTCGATGGAGAGAATCTTGGGATAAAGCCCAGCGGCTAGTGCTGCATTAATTATCGCAATATTGCCAGAGTTCGCATCAAGTTCCGGTGGTATCGTAACAAAACGGGCCTTGTTTCGACCATACCGAGCTCTGCGCGGCGTTAATAAGGCTGGATCCTCAGTGGATGTAACCCCGCACTAACCGGTTAAGCTCTCTGATGAATGTTCTGGAGACTTGCACAAAGGAAGAATCGATCAGGTAACTGAGGTGCTTGAGTGTTTAGCACACGAACGGCGATATGTATCATTAGCGTACCCCAAAAACTGTTGACGAAGTTCCTCGATTTGCTGCAAGTTCTGTACCAATGGTCAACGCGGTTGATTCACCTAACAAAGAGTGTATGTAACACACCTGATGGCTGAGGAAGTTCTGGCGACAAAATTTGTGCGCCGAACCAGGACCCATGCTCACGCGACGCCAACTAGAGAATACATTGTGAAGTGTAAGGAAGTCCGAGTTTTCTGTTGCATGTCTGTGAGTAGCCCGGACCTTCGGATACAGGTTGTGACTCACCGATGCGAAATACGTTCTTCCTCGCTTCTGCCTCATCTTCGTGGCCAAAGGGTGTCAAGAAGGGCGATTTGGAATTCAGAGCAGCGGCGATGGTTAGAGCAGGATCCAGGCATCGGAAAAGGGTGGCGACAAGTAGGAACTTCCCGAGATGAACGTCAGTTGGCAACTTGCTCAAGAGACGCCCCATAGGGGTGATCTCTTCAGTCGGCGTTAACGCGCGAACCTGATGTGCCCGACAAGCGTTAAATTTAGTACTTCGGTGAGAGTCCTTTGCTACTCACCTCGACCAGCGCGGATATAGCTCGCTGAATGTTTATCGACGACGGCGGGTCGAGCGCTCTGATCAAAACATTTTCAATTGAAGATCCAAGGTTGACCTTCATGATTTTGATGCGAAGGGCGAGATCTGACAGACTCAGGCGCATCATCTCTGGCAATGGATGTTCCACCATCTAGAACAGCGGTGAGGATAATGTTCCATCTTCGAAGCGCTATCTCACCATGGTGTCATGCTTCACTTTGGTGAACAGGTGGAAGCAGAGTCCATGTTGCACGCGCCCAGCACGGCCACGCCTCTGTGCAGCGTTGCTCTTCGCGATGAAAGCCTCGACGAGGTGACTAATTTGGCGCTTCTCGTCGAACCTGAGTGATAGTCAATATGGAAATGCGAAAGCAAGCGCGGGTAAGTACCTCATCTCTCGGTGCTTTCCCGTATCGATGACACAAGTAATGTCTGGGATCGTGATACCCGTCTCGGCGATGTTCGTTGCTAGCACGTCTGGTTATAGCCCAGTCACATGAAGCAAGGGAAATTCGTTACCGATGACTATCTTCCTAATGCCTGATGGCGGAACGTTGAATACAGCGTTCTGATTTTCGCTGGAGATTGTGGAATGTAAGGGATAAATGACAAATTCTGCGCCTCCAAACTGTCTGTGCGCTGAGAGCATGTCGTTTAAACGACGGATTTCAGCCAAGCCAGGCATGAATACTACGTTGGATCGTTGAGATCTAGCCAGGCAACAGACTAACTTGAAATCTTACTGAGAATGGCACTGGAATAAAAACTATAGTCCGGATCTTCGAAGCAAATGCGTTCAATGAGTCGCATAATCAGATCATACGGAATCAACCGTTCATCGAGAAGGTTGATTGTTGCTGCGGTACTGTCTGAGTAGCGTTTCTCGAGCTTGATATTCTCTTGGACGGCAGTATCTTCGTCAGAATCACCGAGAGCAGTCTCCTCCGACCATTCTGGCCGGTTCTTGCCACGATAAAACTTGTCATGTACTATCGTCCAGTTTTCATACGCGTCAGGGAGAGTCAGTGACGGTGAACGACGCACATCGTCTCGCATACGGTGAATTCTCAGAAATGGCCCAGCCAGTGAACTGTATCGCATCCTCCAGATACCTCGTGTCGACAGGGAAGGTGCGCCCAGGCACCTTGACAACGGGACACCCCCCGAAGTAATCAGATATCTTTTCCGCGTCCACTGTGGCAGACATAAGGATGACCCTGAAACTCATGCCAATGAGCAAGCTGAAGGCGATACGACTTTTCGCCCTCACTTCAAATCTGCCCTCTGTTGGAGTAAAGACCTCAGGACAATAAGCAGGAAATCCGATTCGATGCTCCTCTCGTGAACCTGCACGACTATGAGTCCGTGTGCCCCATTGCATGCATGTAAAAATGTACTTCGTCGATCACGATATGCTTTAAGAGCCGCGATCAGAGTTCGGTACGTCGCAAATTCGGACAGGCTTACTGTGATTTCGTCGAATGCTGTGCCCTGCCCTCCTTCGCCACTGCCGCTCTCCAGCATGCGTAATGCGATTCCGTACGTAACGAATGCCAGACGGGTCGTTTTAGAGGTGTTGCTCTCAAGCCGTATAGAGTATCCCACCAGGGAACCGACACATCCGACAGAACCTGGAGGGTCACCCAGCTCCCCGGATACGCGTTGAGCGAGAGATATAGCCGAGATACGGCGTGGTTCCGTGCAGTATATCTTACAATGCTTGCCCTGCGATAACTGATCTTCAAGTATGAATGACGGAACTTGCGTTGACTTCCCGCTGTGAAGGCTTGATCGAACGGATGGGTGGATGGGAACGACATAAGGCTCACCACCCTGTTTCCCCGCTGAGCACGAGAACCTGGGAAGAATCCAAAGTGTTCAGTATCTCTTGTCGGTATTGCGCGATCGGCAACTGGTGGCGCTGGGCCTGTCGGACAGCATAAAAACACGCAAGTCCAGTCATTGTCGTGAAACGCACCAGCATGCTTTGGTACGCAGGACTGGATTGTCGTGCTTGGAAGCCAGCCCTAATCTCATCAGACGAGAGATCACTAGCTGTGCCCATCACTCTCCGGGCTCCTCCTTGGTACCTCGCAGTTTCGGTTTTGACGATCCGTTCCACGGGCTACAGTGGCGGCAATCGATAGCTTGCGATAGGAGATGTTCAATATAACTGACCTTGGTAGACTTTTCTAGTTTAGGAGCCACGATGTCCCTGAGTTTGGCCCATATTGATCTGTTAGTGGCGTCATTTCTTGCTTTCCTCTCCACTTCGAGTTCGTCCCATAGATCTCGGTAGATAGGCGGTAGTACTCTGAAGGATGTCTGCGTGTTGGCGGAAGCAGTGTTTCCGACAGCGAATCCTTCCGAGACGGGGAAGCTGAGAGCATGCAGAGCGATAGTTGCAACATATTGTTCGGCTTGACCTTGATCATGACAAGCTACGTCCTGCATGTTCCAATCTCCTCCCTTGACGATGTCACCGCGGATGCTGACTGACGCTCTGACGGCTCGGCTATAACCAGAAATACAGGAGTACGTGACGGCAGCGTATCGATCCAGCTTCTTCACGGTCTCCGCCAGTAGCACCTTGGGTGTACGGCCTGAGAAATGCTTCGGGAGCGCCATGTCGCGCACGCGGACAGTAATGCCTTCATTCGTCACTTCAGGTTTCGGTTCCTCGAGAATCTCCAGAAGACCGCCGGCCTCGTCGCATTGCTCGTCAAAGACATCAACTACATTTTCCTTGGTCGTCGCGGGCGTGGACAAAAGGTGCGGCGGGCGGTGCTTGACGGGTGAAGCCTTTGGTTCATCATTAAGGGTGGCCGACGGAATACTATGGATTTGCAGAGGTGAAGGTTGAGTAGCCTCCTCAGAGCTGCGCAACCGTGCCTCTAAAGCTACAGAATCGAGTCTTCTACGTTCTTGCTGATATAAGACTTCTGCATCCCGTTCATCGAAGAAGTAGCGATTCCTCATTTCGTTTAGCTTGTTACGCAGGGCTTGTATCACATCGTCCCCGCGGGTTTCACGAGCTTGTCGACGATCCGTCGTCAATTCATCTAGTTGTAGTTTGAGTGTGACATACTCCAAATGCGGGTCATCGGGTTCAGGTGACCCATGCGAAGAATGCGAATGGGAGGCCAACGCATCTGCGCCTGTCGTGTTCCGACCGTAGGAAGCCAATATGCGAGCTTTGACCATGCTTCGTTCGTCTTCTACCGGTAAATCGCCTGGAGGGAGGGAATCGAGAGAAATCGACGACGAGGTCGCCACCCCGACGGAAAAGGGTGTCGACGGTCTTGTATCCTCCTCTGTGTCCTGAACCATTGTCGATAGAAGCATCGCCCCGGCTTCGGGCCAGTTTGTGTTCAGCTGAGCTTTAGGTACGTATGCAGGGGCCAGAGGGCTGAGACGCGAAGGTGGCTTCGTGGATGTGAGCATTGGCGATGGTGGCTGGCCAGCGGTGACGTTCTTTGAGGGGCTGGTCTCAGGTAGCGCCAGGAATTTCCGTGCTGCTCGCGCGGATGCAGAGGGCATTCGCTCGTGGTGAGGGGTGCGCGGTGTCATGGGGGTTCTGGGAGTTCTTGGTGTTTTGAGGATCGAATCAGTCACTCCTGTCCATGAGCCTTAGAGTCCATGACAGCTTATAAGAAGGTGGTATGCATACCTCTATCCTGGAGCAACTCCTCCTCCTCGCAATGCATATACAGCTAATCTCACGAGTTAGTGTTGCCCGCAACCAAGGAACCCGCCATACCCAATCGTATGCGTCATCGAGATCAACGCTGTCGATAGATCTCAGGCATTCTTGAACTCTCTCCTCGCTGAAATTGAGCCGGCGTAAGACTCCATAGGTGACGCCAAGGCGGGCAACGGCTGTTTCTTCCGATCCTTCCACAGTTTTCTTGCCTAGACCTAGCTGCAGCATTAGCATCGACCTGAATAGGAAGTTGCATGGTGTCAAGCTCACTCTCTTCTGATATGGCGGCCAACTCAAAGATACGCTGAACATGGGTGGGATCCAAATCCAGCAAAGGGAATTCCATCGCGAATCGATGTTCCTGTTCGATGACCTACCCATAGGTTTAGTGGTGGGCTCCAGTGAACCAGACCGAGTTCAGTTACCTTCACCGTACGAACTATCTCCTTTTCCGTCTTCTCCTGAAACTTGTCAACCAAGTTCTGTAGCGACTGCTCCTCCGCCTTCACCGGGTCAAGCCCATCCACCACATCAGGTTTCACGGCAGCTGATGCCGTACCATGTGTGCTGACACCACTTTCTAGTGTAGGTTCGGCTGAGGACTCCTCGGCCTCAGGTGCTTGCTCCTGAACAACCTTCTTCGGTACGGAGGTTGTAGCGAACCCTCTGGCAACCGGTTTCAACGCCGTCTTCTTCTTCTTGGCCATCACGGAGATAGACCAAGGCACTGCGTCCTACGTCTGACACGCCGTCTAGCTCGGAGCACCACCCAGGTGGGCGACCTTATGTACTCTACGCGAATATGCCGTTCGGGGCGCAGCAGTAAGCTGATTGGGTTGACGTCCTAGGGTTTGTGCAGCTCTGATTGTACGTGCAAGCTTCTAATCACTATTTGACTGTGCGCAAGGTCCCAAGGATAGGAAGTAGATACTCGATTCGCGGAGAGGTGCATTAAGAGATACGACCGCGAAGCACCGCATATGAGTCGAAGAAAACGGCCTCGATCGACGGTGACTCTTTTATCAGCCACAGCACTGATTGGCTCACGTGCCGTGCGTCTCCCCATCAGATTCACTGATCAATGAACTGTGTTTTTCGGCCAAAGCCGAGCGGGGCTGGAATGAGGAACTGTGCGCCAAACCTTATTTTGTCCTCCCACCCTCCCCATCTCCCTCACAAAAGTCGCTCCTGACATCGGATTTCACGTCACCCAGAAAATGGTGCAGCTCATGGCCAAAAAACCTCGATACATACCACTGACTCTTCTTTCAGGAATCCTCCAAGGCCCCTGTCAAGCTTGCCACCGTCATCAAGGTCTTGCTCGGCATTCGCGAGGTTATGGGATGTACCTGCTCACTGTTGGGACCGTTTTCAGGTTCTTGGCCGCACTGGCTCACGCGGAGGCGTTACCCAAGTGCGCGTTGAATTCATGGACGACACGAGCCGCACCATCATCCGCAATGTCAAGGGCCCTGTGAGGGAGCGTGACATACTTGCTCTGCTCGAGTCTGAGCGCGAGGCCCGGTGCGTACCGTTTTTCCACTTATTCCCAATCTATCTCACACGTGTATCTCGTAGCCGTCTGCGGTGAAGAACTTTGACCTAGTCCTTTCATGCTTTCCTCGCTCTTGTACTCTCGCACGATATGATATACATGGCATGACTCCCAATATTTGGTAGAATTATGAGGTCTCATTTGTGGAACGTGATGCACAAATACCTTGCGGATAGAGAGCGTGAAGCTGATGTACCGCATGATTTTGCCCATGCGGCATCTCTTTCTTACTCACACTGATGCGTACGGTTACCGAGATCCATTCATCAATGTGCCGGCCTTCAACCTAGGATTGTTCATGTACGACGACCGTCCTGCACCGACAGCTTCGTATCACCCACTCTCGTGTTTGCGACCGCTTTGACTGGTATCTGCACCATGACTCCCAGAGCCGCATTCGTCACGTTGCTCACGAAATTGGATTATCTGGCCGGAACTCTGGTTCTGGACCACAGTCTGCGAGAAGTGAAGGCCGCATACCCATTGGTGGTGATGACCACACCGTCCCTAGCCGTAGATATCAAGGAACTACTTCATAGGCGCAACATCCGCACGCGAGAGATACAGCCCATGAAGCCCCAGGATGGAGTGCATACTTTGTCGGCGGCGGACATCAGATTTTCGGATACGTGGACAAAACTGAGGTAGCTCTGATTTTCCGATTCAAACTTGAAACCATGTTGATGATGACCTCGGAAGAGCATTCGAGCTTACAGAATACGATGTACGTTGGCGACCCCTTGCTCTTGCATTAGGATTCTCGATGAACATCCTCGGGGCACAGCGAGTAGTCCTTCTGGATTCGGACATGCTCATCCTGAGGAACATGGACGAACTCATGGACCTGGAGCTTCCCGCAGACTGGATAGCGGCTGCGCATGCCTGCGCTTGCAACCCCCGTAAATTCGCTCACTACCCCCCGGACTGGTAAATTATCAACAGACTGCAACGTGCGTCGCCTGCTAACAAGCATGCAGGACACCAGAGAACTGCGCATATAGTTCTGTCAAACATCCTGAGGGATTGAAGAACCCTCCTCAAATACTGGAAGATTCTCCTCGGCCCTATGGTCTTCTGAACTCCGGATGTGTCGTGCTCAACCCATCTGAGGACCTGTTCAAATCCATGCAACATTACCTCGCTACCTCGCCCGATGTGCCGTTTTTCACTTTCCCAGATCAAGATCTTTTAGCGGCATTTTTCAAGGGACGATGGAAACCGTTGCCGTACTGCTATAATGCTCTGAAGACACTGCGTGTCATCCACGCATCGCTATGGAGAGATGATGAGGTGCGATGCTTGCACTATATACTCCATACTAAACCATGGCATGGGCGACAAACGGGCGACGAGTACCAGATTCTAAATGAATGGTGGTGGAAGCAGTTTGATGCATTGGCTGAGGAGATACGAAGGTCCGATCCCTCTGGATGGCGAATGTTAGAGCAGAGCGTGGTGCGAGATTGATTGCCTGGCGAACGCGAAAGGTGTGGCTATCGTTATGCTATCTAACTATGCGCGCCAAGCGACGTGAACCTGATCAGTACGGAATCTACAGGCGTGTCAAATGCGTTGATCAAGGGACTCTGAAGGATTCGGCGTACCTTTGCGTGCAGGTACTTTTAGCGAGTGGCGTCGTGTTGCCCATGCGATAACTCAAGAGGCCAGCTTGCGCAATCATGATACCGTTGTCAATGCAGAATCTAAGCCCACGCGGTGATTAAATAATGTATGGTAGGTACGGCGGACAAACTCACCTTTCGTCCGTGGCGAAAACCTGGCCGCCACGCTCGCTCGCCATAATGCCCATCATCTGTTGTAATCGCTCATTGCCTTGGGGTTCGCAGTCAGACATCGCTAGCACCACGTGCAGGAGTAAACGTACATCCTACGCCTCCTACGATCAAGACCTCTTTGCTGCCGATGTGGGCCATCGCTCGCTCGGTGATCTCGACGAGCATCGCGTAGACCGTCTCCTGCAACGAGAAGCAAAGATCGGCGGGTCTTATAATGTCGTCATCTTCGCCTTCAGAAGATCCATTAGGTCGGAACCGCTTGTCCTTCGTATATGCTTCCGTAGCGGTCAAGATTCCAGAGAGACTGATATCCATGCCCTTGGTAGCGTAAGGAAGAGGTAGCAAGCGCTTGCCTCTGAAAATACATGTCAGCCTACTGTGTCATTGAATACCGGAGATTGACCAACTTCTTAGCTTCCTGCTCAATATTATACCCAGGTGCAGGATCATTGCTGAGGTTGATCACCCGTGCAAATCGATCTAGACAGTTGCCCACAGCAATATCGAGAGTCTCTCCGAAAATACGGTAACATTGTCTCGAGTACGCGATCACTTGCGTATTTCCCCCGGATACATACAGCACTACCGGGTTTTGGGCACCGGTGATTTCGCGACCCATCTCGATATCTAGCCGGTCACAGGTCAGACTCTAACGCTCTGATGGTCAATTAGTCTTACGTCCAATGCAATGGTTCACTCCGACCAAGGGCTTATTGAACAGTAAAGAGAGCGTGCGTGCAAACAAAGCGACAGATTGTAACGGTGCGCCCATACCCGGTCCTGAATCGCTGTGTCAATTGGGATATGGCGCCCAGGATATACTTGTCATGCCTTTGGTGTAACAAATACAATCTAAGTCATGCAAGGACACGCCTCCTTTCGTGATGGCATCGTTGATCACTCTCAATGCCCACTCTCGATGATGCAAAGCGGTATCTCTGGGCTGAAAGCCTTCTCCGGGCGGGGTAACGTAAGTATGCCTGACGTTAGAGAGTACCTCAGTCGTCCCGTCCGTCCCGTGTCTGATAATCCCTGCGCCTAGTTTGTTCGCGGAACCTTCGAGCCCAAGCGCGAAGTAAGGGCGATCTTTGATTGCTTGTCAGACTTTGAGAGGCAAAACAGTTGACTTCCAAGATACGAACCCGGTCTCTTGAGGGGTGAGATCTTTCCAAGCTGGCTCGGCATCGCAAAGTGGGTGTTGTCAGCTCGAAACGAGAAAACGAAGGATCTGATATTCAAGTTGACGTTCTACACCTGGACACAGCCACCGGACAATCCGCTTGCATCATGAGAGGTCGGAAATTAGTAAAAGTCTATAGACGGGCAAACGCAGCCCTGACACATTGCGAGAATATAGTATACGGAGTGGTCAACCGTCCACCAAAACTTCCTCCCACACGAGTAGGGTTCTACGCCGCTCAGAGCATAAATGTTAAAGGGTTTTCCAAGTAACCTTTGAAAGCTGAGAGCCAACGTGCTCCGACCGCACCATCCACCGTCCGGTGATCAGAACTGAGAGTGACCTTCATGATGTTTACGGTCTTGAAGCCACGCTCCTCCTCCGGCGCAGGTACCAAGGTCGGTGAGGTCGAACCAACAGCGAGGATGCAGGACTGCGGCGGGTTGATGATAGCCGTGAAGTGGGAAATGTCGTACATGCCGAGGTTGGAAATGGTGAAAGTTCCTCCTTGGTATTCCTGAGGTTGCAACTTGCCGTCCCGCGCTTTCTTGGCCAATGACTTAGCTTCAGCAGAGATGGATGCAAGACCCTTCGACCCAACGTCTTTGATGATAGGCGTGATGAGGCCATTGGGAGTTGCGACGGCGACGGAGATATCGGCTTTCTTGTACCTGTGGTAGCATGAGGTTGAATAGTCATATACAAAACCAGAACGATAGGAACATACATGCGGATGGTTTCGCCCAACCACGCGGAGTTTGCCTCCGGTACATCCGCCAACGCGCAGCCAACCGCCTTCACAATGAAATCGTTAACGCTCAGCTTGGCGCCACCCTCCTTCTCTGACAGAGCCTTGTTGAAGACCTGACGGAGCTTGAGAACCTTGTCCATGTTAATGTCCACAGTAAGATAATAATGGGGCACGTCCTGCTTTGACTGAGTCAAACGCGTGCCGATGGTTCGACGCATGTTGGTGACCGGAATATCTTCATAGTCGGGCAAGGACGCGTGGGGTTGAGGAGTGGAGGTCGTAGCGGTCGTGGCTCCCTCTGGTTTGTAATTTTCGACGTCTTCCCGGATAATGCGACCGTCGGGACCAGTGCCTTTGACTTTAGCCAAGGGTATGCCACGCTCGAGCGCAATCTTCTTCGCGATGGGCGAGGCAAAGATGCGTTCGCCTTGAGGGAGTGTGGGCAGAGGTGACTTGACCTGATGGTCGGCCTGACTGTCGGGCTGCGCAGGTTTGGATTCATCTGAGGCTTTTGACGGTTCCGAGCCCTTGTCAGCCTGGGGCTCAGGTTTCTTGGCAGGTTGGGAGGCTGGCTCAGAGGCGAGCGCCTCAGCGCCGGAAAGATCATCGCCCTCCTCGGCGAGGATGGCGATGGGCGAGCCAACCGCGATACCCTTGGAACCGTCTGGTTTCTATCGAAGAAGACCGCTCTAGCCATTGAAGAGAAGAGCAGCGCGCGGACGTACTATTATCTTGGCCAGAATGCCATCATCCTGAGCCTCGACATCGATCGTCGCCTTGTCGGTTTCCTGCAAGCGTGTCGACGTGTCAGCGTCGTGGCAGCGGCATGAAGACCGCAAGGCGCACAATCTCAAGGAGTACATCTCCCGCAGCAAAGGACTCGCCCTCCTTCTTCTTCCAGTTGGCGATGCCGCCTTCCGTCATGGTAGGGCTCATGGCGGGCATCGCGAACTTGGCGAGTTCATGGCGGCGCGCGGAGACGTGGAAGTCTAGCCGATAGTCAGCGGGAGTCGCGACCAGTATCACTGTAAGCTTACTCCTGGCGAGGATGCGGGCGAGCCTTGGCGCGGTCATGGCAGGGAGCGAAGCGTCGAGGAAGGAAGGACGAGCGCGTCAGACTGGTCGAGTGCCAACTTTCCCGGTCACGGGCCAATCCGCAAAATTCCGACGATATCTCCTGCCGCAACCCATTAGGGTGTTTCACGAACAGATTTTCGGACCGCTTTCCACCGATTTTTGTGAGATTTTGGTCTTCGCTTTTGACTTCGGCAATAATCGGCCGTACAACACCTGTGCTCGTTTTCGCTCCGTTTTGCAAGTATGGAAAAGCGCGGTCAACGCTGCTTCTGCACCGTTTTCGTTCCGATTTTCAGTCTGCTTTTCGCTTCCACGTGCTACCAGTAGCTGAGTCAGACCCGTCAGACTGATGCCCGTCCCCCGAGTGTTATCGCACAACTTGTACATATCTATCTACCTATTATGCCACCCAAGCGTACGAAGGGCACCAAGAAGGCTCCAGTGGAGGGCTCGGGGGAGAGCAAACCTCCCCCTATCCTCTGGGATAAACATCCGGAGTACACACAGGCCTGTATCGCATACCTCAGTGCAAACCCAAAGTTCCGCATCAAGATATTCAGTGACTCCACGAGTGAGGCCAAGAAGCAGAAGCGCCAGAGAGTTCAATCACATACAGCCAAGTCTATCATGTTTGCGGAGCTTGCAGAGGCAGTATTCCGTGACCCGATCTTTGCGGGCGAGGCAAGAGCAGAGCTCTGTGAAGACTACGCCAAGGATCCCGCACGGTATGCCCGGTCAACACAGCAGCAATTCCAACGGTACGGGTCATACTTACCTTATTTGGATATGCCTAATGCCACGCCCTGCAGCTTGAAGAAGACATATCAGGCATATGTTCGAGACTTAGAGGGGACCGGTACGGGTGTCAAGCTTGATGAGACAGAGGCTGCCAATCTACTTCGTATGTTCAGTGGTATGTTCCTTGAGTCCTAGGAATGCTAACCTGCACCATAGAGCAGATCCGGGAGGAATGGATATTCTGGGATGATCTTCACGCCATGTGGTCGGAGCTACCGAACTACCGGCCGGTGGGAGTTACAAGCTCCAGAGCGGGACAAAATTTTGACGACGAAGCCGAGGACCTGTTCAATGCGGCACGCCGTCAGAGTGCAAGTGCGGGAAGTGGTATTGAGGAGGAGGAGGAGAGACTCAGAGAGGGTAGCGTTGATTGGCCCGATACCCTGCCCGACTCGGACGAGGAACTCGGCATCAAGGACAACATAGCGCCCGCAGGTGCCGACAATGGTGATGACCGTGTACTCCTTGATGCACCTGTACCCCCCGAGATCGTCCCAGATATCAAGCCCCGAGCTTCATCACCACCACCAAAGCCGTCGAAAGGCAAGAGCAAGCTCACGGACGCTTTCCAGTCAAGCACTCCCTTGAAGAATCAACCGAAGGACGTCAAAGTCCCACCATCAGCTCAGGGCAAGCGAAGCGCAAGCGATGCCTTTGCAGAACTCCACCAAGCAGACCTGGAGGATGATCGGGAGCGCAGAGCCCTCAAGTCGCAACTCCAGCTCAAGCGTCTCGAGCTTCAGACAAAGAAACTCGAGGCAAAGCGTGCAAAGGCTGAAAGTGATCAACGTATCGCTGAACGAGAACAAGAGGCTCGATCGGCACAGGTGGGTATGATGAATAACATGATGACCATGGCGTGTAACATGATGACCATGTTTATGGGCGATATGAATGGGAGAGGAGGTCCGCAGAACTTCGGCGGAATGATGATGAACGGCGGTGTCATGCAGAATCTCCAGGGCGTAGGAATGATGAATGGTGGAGGCGGTTTTGGTGCTGCCAATGCCATGATGCCACACATGGGCGCAATGGGTGATATTGGAGGGGACATACAAGTTGGCGGTGATCATCCCTTCGAAGTGGATCTTCCCCAGCCTATGACATCCAATGAACACCTCCATGCGCACGGAGACGGAAAAGATTAGTTTATTGTCTTGATATTTACGATGTAAAGCTTCTATTCAACATACGAAAACTATCTAGTAACATAGGCCAGTGTCATCGGCTGTGCCTGCGATGATTTTGTGCGGGCGGCAGCCGGACGTGCCAGGCGCACTTGCGCGTTGGCACACGGTGCCTACGCCGGCGGTCGTCGTTCGGCGCGACGCCGGCTTCGCGTGATTTTCTGGTGTGTCGGCGATGTTCGAGTGAGCCGGCGGCGAGCACTGCGAGCGATAACGACCGCGCGCCCGTGCTGACCCCACCGGCGGTCGTCGTTTGGTGCGACGCCGGCTTCGCCTGATTTGCTGGTGTGTCGGCGATGTTCGAGTGAGCCGGCGGCGGGCACTGCGAGCGATATCGACCGTGACCGTGCTGACTCCGGTTGGGGGTGCAGTCTGATGCGCGCTCGTCGTTGCACGTCGACACATGGTCCCTACGCCGGCGGTCATCGTTCAGCGCAACGCTAGCTTGGCACGACATCACCTTGCCCATGAGACACACCCAGCCAATCCCTCGCCGGTGATCGCCTGCCCGGGCCAGTAAAGCTCGCCATCGTCGTCATCGATGTCCGGCTCGTGCTCGTCCGCAGCGGAGAGCGTGGTATGCACCACGCGCGAGAACGTCTTCGGGAAGTGCTGAAGGAGCGTCGGGAGCGTGAGCACTGCGCCTTCATCAGGCATTCGCGCGCGCGCTGGTCCTGGTCCGCGTGCTCACGGAGCGTGCTCAAGAAGGACGCCTGGACGGGAACCGGGACGTCGACCGGATTGGTGGCCGGTGGCGCCGCCTGTAGGTGCGCGGCCGCGATCGACGCCGCGAGGTGGGGTTCTTTCGCACTACCGGGCGCGGCGAGACTCGAGCCTGAGCTCGAGGTTCCGGGCCCTGTGCTGCTGGGGCTTCACGTTCGGCGTCGAATTGGCACTGTTCGTGCCCGCGGGCGAGGGCAGCATCGGCGGCGTGGAGGCGTTGGTCCCGAAGGGCAGCGACTGCGCCGCGAGCGCGGCAGCCTCTGCAGCGAGCTGCTCCCGCCGCGTCTTGAGCTTGTTGAGCTCGGGCATGAGGGTGTACTGGTTCGCAAAGGTAACCATCCGGCCCATGATGGAGCCTTGTAGCATGTATCTGAGTGAAAGGATAATGATGTCAGAAACACCACCCGGTCGAGTGTATACGCATATACGCACATGACGCCGAGCAGCGCACGCTCGCGCTCGCCTGCCGAGTCGGACGGCGCTCACCGGCTCGTCCACCAGCCCATGACGCCGAGCACGCCTTCCCATGCCTTGCGGTCGCAGCCCTTGCGGAGCATGTCGCGCGCCCAGGACGCGTACGTGAAGCAGATGAGGGCGTCCAGCCCCTCGAGGCGGACGATCATCCCGCCGTGCTGGTGGTAGGTCGAGTCCGGCGGCGGCGAGTTCGGGAGTGGCTTGTGATCGGGCGCGGAGACGAGTGCAGCCTGGCCTTGGATGAGTACTTGAGCAGCGGCGCAGTGAATTAGAGGTTCTGGTATATGGTGTCGACCCGGGCCTTGTCGAACTTGCTGCGTCGCAGCCGGCAGATGGGCGCGAGCGCGTTCGTGGAGGGTGACGATGATATGGCTGCTGCCGCCGTAGCGTGAGTTGCTGATGTGTCGGCGATGGTCGAGTGAGCCAGCGGCAGGCGCTGCGAGCGATATCGAACGCACCTGCGCTGACTTCGTGTGGGCCACAGTCGGACATGCCAGCGCATGCTGCGCATTGGTATGCAGTGCGTATGCTGGCGGTCGTCGTCCAGCGCCATGTTGAACACGCCTGTGTGGTTGGGTGATTTGGTGCCGATGGTGAACGGCGTTAAGAGAGGCACAGGCCATGACGTAGGTGAGAGCGCACCCTGCGCGAGCACATACGACATAGCTACGATAGAGTTAGTTGCATCATTTCTAGTGTATTCGATACTCTCTCTAGTTGAGTACTCCACTGCAGAATAACGCTTCCTTCAATTTACGCCGTTTCCGCTGGCCTTGAGACTCCCTGGTCGACTCACGGAGCATCGTGCCAACACCATCATCTGACGAGCTTGAATCGGATGACAATCCTGCAAGGATAATCTCTTCTTCCCACTCCAGGTCTTCTTCTCCACTCTCGATATCATGGATCAGGGTGTGGATAACGATGCAGGCGCGTACCCATGCAAGAGCCCGCCGATGATCATCCTCATTTTTTATCTGCTGTCGAAGACCTTTGAGAGACTGGAACCGGCCTTTGAGATGCCCTACTGCATGCTCAGACTTAACGCGAACCTTTGCATGATCATTGGTAAGCATAAGACACTGTATATGTGGTAAGACGTACCCGAGAGACCCAGTAGTTGAATGTCTTGTTTTCGGGAATATTTGCTGCTGGCTTCTTGTAGGGACTGACACACCACGCCTCGATAGGGTACGCCGAGTCTGCCCATATCCACTCATTCCGATGGAAGAGTGTGTCATGCTCGTTAAGTGTCCTTGAGTCGAGAAATGCCGTAGAGTCGTGTGCACTACCGCAATGGCCAATGACATAGTCAACAATGCGTAGGTTGGGCAAAGTGATGAGCTGCATAGGACTCAGTACATGTTATCAGTAATAGAATGAACATACCTGAACATTGAGTGAATAGTTCGACTTCCTATCAAAGTATCCCTCTCCATGAAATGCAGGTTTCTCGGCGAGCGGCACTAGTGTACCATCCACCATACAGAACCCATCACGCCAGGCAGCACACGATGCAGCCTCCACCCAAGCTTTGGCTGCTTCCTTTGCATCCGCATTTGGCCATCGGACGACATCATCATGAAGTGCAAGATATGCAACAATAACACGACGTGTTGCATTCACAACGTTCCCAGCTGATGTCCCCGCCCATTGTGCTACTGATTCAACCGAAGCAGCATTACCGAAATGTCCGAACCTCCAGAGTGCGATGGCGAGTTGCTTGTCAACTGCCATCTGAGGACGAGGACCAGTGCTGAGGAAGATGGGATGTAGTTCAATCCGGCCTAACAGGCGGTCAAACGTCGTGGGTGAGACTCGGAGATTGCGCCGGAAGCGACGAGGATCTTCATGTTTGTATGCATCGAGGACAAGGCTGAGCTGTGACAACTTGTAGACCTTGTTCGGCTGGAGTACACGGGTTGTCTCAAGATATTTGATGTGTTCGTGAAGAGCTTGCATGCGGGAGTGATAGAGTGCCAGACTGGACATGTCTGAGGAGCGGGAGGTAATGGATTCATTATCAGATGTATCTGCATAATTACTAGAATCCGAGGTGAATGTGGATGAGCTGGATGAGCTGGATGATAGGGATGACATAGAAGATATCGACGTAGCATCCTCTGAGCTGCCGTTGAAGTCCGAATCTGAGAAATACGACTGGAGATCGTCTAGTTCTGTTGCATCTGAGTCGTCGTCTTCTCGGTTTCGGCGGCGGATCTTCTGCAATCGTCTCGCGTATCTCAGGACCTGCCTCAGCAGGCGCTGGCGTAGTGGTATGGCGGGCATGCCGATGATTGATTTCTATATCAGGAAACCCGAACAGTATCCCCGCAGGACCATGCAGAGGGTACAAAATCGACGGAAAACCAGCCTATCTACTGAGGGTTTCACGTTGATCTCATTTTCAGCCCGCTTTCCGCCCATTTTCTCCAACTTGTGCTGCCAAAAATCGGACTCGAAATCGCGTGAAATCGAGCCGAAAACGTATCGAAAACCCGTTCGTGAAACACCCTATTCCATTCCGCTGTCTCGATGGCCTCCGAGATCGTTCTGCCTGGACAGCCCTTGGCCTTGCCGAGAGGACCAGTGCCTCAACTCGGGACGGGCATCTACCTGCGGGGTGGCCAAGTGCGCGCGAGTTTGATCGGTGAACCAAGATACCAAGGATCCGTTGGTCTTCTTTGCAATGCTTCTCGGTCTGCGACACTTGTATGACCTTGTGATTGATCTTGAACCGACAAGACGCTTGCGATCCACACCGTACGGCCGCATCCTCCAGCTCCGAACTCCGTCGTGCTCGGGTCAGTCACTCGACTGTCGCCCCTGCAAGCAAACGTAGCAATAACCGTGGTCGACGGCGTGCCCCTGCCCGCTGGGGAGGAATTCACCGGTATCATACGCGTACAAGATGTGCGCGCCACCGAAAAGGATAAAGTGAAGATTGCGGATTGCTTCAGAGGTGGCGACGTCGTGAAAGGCGTCGTGGTCAGTTCAAGCCCGTCCACCACACCTAGGTCACTGATCCCCTCCGCAGATTTCTCTGGGGGATGCTCGTAGCTACTACATCACAACAGCCCGCAACGATCTGGGCGTCATCTTCGCTACCAGCGAAGCTGGTGAGTGAGTCCGACGAGATTGCAAGCATCGGCTAATCCTAGCAGGCGCCACGATGGAACCCGTGAGCTGGTGGGAGAACTGTTCCTCTGGCTCATCCGTGCTTGTTGACACGGAGTTTGCAGGCAAGAAATGCGATGTCCCAAAACCGGGCGCACGGAAAAGCGGAAGTGCGCGAAGCCGGAGACCCTGCAATAGCCATCATCTACGTTGTCTGTAATCTTGTGATAGCGCGTTACTTGCTGCAATGCCATCCTCAGAGTACCGGTTGGATCGCGCCGCGTGTGACACCGTGGGATCCAAGACGCGTCAACGCCACACGTGACAATAACGCGTGACCCGCACCTGCGCTGGTTCCAAGCCTGACGACGACGATACGGGCGCCCTCGTCGGCGCTGGTCTCGCCTCGTCCTCCTACGCTTCATGACGGCCGTTCTGTCCCCCTCGAATCCCTTCCGCAGGGACTCCCTCATGTCTTCCACGGACGAGAATGCCATCAAGTCCGTCCCACGCTGTAACATGAACTCCAACCCAGCTGACTTTCAGCCAACAGCTATTCGTCGCCCTCGGTCGATTGGCGGGCCAAATACGTCGAGATCAGCGACATTCTGGCGGAAACACGGCAAGAACTGGACGAGTTCCACCAATCGAGCAAGGAACTGGAGGAGGAGCTGGAGCGCGATCTGGAACGGGCGGAGAAAGCTCAGCAGGATCTGAAAATCAAGGTCGCCAGGGCTGAGCAGGAGCGGGACGACTGGAAGGTTGGTATATGCGCTATCCGGAACCGTGTACGTGCGATTGATGAGCCCCCCAGACCAAATTCATGTCTCTGCAAACAACGCACAACACCACAACGACATCTCTACAACGCGAGCTAGATATGGTGCGGCAGGAGAACTCGAAGATGCGGGTGCAGTTGCGTGATCTGGAGCTTGGCAACGATGATCTGGAGAGGAATGAGCGGGCCATATCCTCTAGCTTAGCCGATGTCGACGCCAAATATCAACGAGCATTGGAGGAGAAGATTCTGCTGGAACACGAATTACTGGACAAGGCCAGTATGGAGGAAGAATGCCAAAGGCTGAAGGATCAAGTCAGAGGCAAGTTGATCTCGCGCACCTGTGCCGCGATTCGTTCTTACCTTCCACAGAGGCGAACGAAGAAATCTCTATCCTGAAGGATCAGCTAGATGCTGCTCGAGCTGCGGCATCATCGCGTTCCTCCGTCGTTTTGTCCGAGACATCTTCCGCTTCCTCGGCAGCTGCGCAGAAGGATGTACCACTTACCACGGATGACCTAATGCGCACCGCTCCACCTAACGAACTGTCGCTCGAGGATCTGATGACGAGTAGCGACACGCCTACTCGTAAAGTGGAACCCACGACCAACATAGTCACTCCTTCCGAGTCGCGCAAGGGTCAATCGGCGCTTCTCCGGCGCACTGGTGTGGGAGCCTCTCGGTCGGGAATCCCTTCGCCAGGCTCCAGTCCGTCACCATTTGGCCGCTCGAGCACATTGCCGTCACTCAACACGGCACTTAGCTCCGCACGATATAAAGCTTCTCCCCGTACTCCTGTTGCCCGGCCCACCTTCCCAACGCGCACAACGAGTGTTTCAAGCAACGCAACTACGAGCACCGCTACTGGTATACCGAGGAGCAAGGGAGTGCAGATGGTGTCCGAGATGCGCGCCCGTGTCAAGAACCTGGAGCAGAGAATACACACTAGGGTGCCCCGTTTGCGGATGGGCAGTGTCTCCGGGCGACAGAATGCAGTTCCCGCTGCTACGAGCACGACGACGCCGACACAAGTGCCTGCATCATCGTCGACCACCACTGTCCGACCAAGCCCGCCCAGCAGCCGCCAGATGAATCGACTCAGCCTTGATGCGGAAGGAGAGGGCAAGAAAACACCCGCAGGTGGCGACACGGGCTGGGTGCTTATCATGGAAGACTCGCCTTCCCCAGTTAAGGATAGGACCAAGGAAAGAAGGAGGACGTCCAGTCCCACCGCGCCGTCTGCATTTAAGCGCCTTACTTCCAACACAACCTCGGCCTCGAACGATCGGAGTATCAGCAGTCAGCTTCAAAAAAGCGTTAATCGCCGGTCCGGGTCGCGCATCTCGGTGACTACGGATAGGAGTAGCATCAGCACAGCGGCATCTATGAGTACGATTCCGACGCCTACCTCGAGGCCCACAACACCTACGTTCTTACCATTGCCCACCTCAGGCCTGTATTCGAATCCTGGGGTTGGCTTAAAGCGTTCCACTGGACCTAGTTCGACTACTCTCAAGCGCTCGTCACTTGGATCTAGCTCGCCCTTCCCCCCTACCAGCCTCAGACCTCCATCTTCTTCCGGCTTCTATACGCGAACGTCGTCCAATACGACCACAACCAATTCCCATTCGTCGGACGGTGTGAGCAACGACCTAAGCGATGGCCCACACCACAATGTGACCACGCGCGCCAAGGCGAACCCGCTCAGTCAAAGCCGGATTGGCCGACCCAATGCTGGACGGAAGAGTGCGGGACAAGAGGCACTGGACGCGTATGCCGCGCTCGACAATAGCCGAACGCGGGCGAGTCCGACTGCGACCCGGCCTGCAAAGTAATCATCGGCTACTTTCATCTATGCGTTCCCTGCCTTGATGCCTTGACTGCACTTTCGCATATCTCCCCTTGTCGGAAAATCGTTATGTTATACTTACCTTCTACATCCCGATCCTACTCCTCCCGTCCATTAATTTGCGCGACGTCTTCCTCTCCCGTTTCTGACGCCCATGACCTCGCAATCATTGTTATATGGCCCGGGACGCAATGTCTCTCGTTAACATACATACACCTTTTTTCCACTCTTAACTGTTCTACTAGTGTTTTCCTCTCTTGTCAGTCCGTAGTACTTATGCAGACCTGATGGATATACCTGTGATATTTAGATGACGATAACGAACTGTTTTACGCTCAAATGACCTTACTCGTTAGCGTGTTTAGTCTGTTCAACGATCGAGTTGACGTTGGTCATGACAATACTTGATTCAAAGTTGCCGTTGACGCCCAAACTTTCGTGCATCGTGAAGTTAGTGATCAGGAAGTATGGATGACGACAACGGCATGCCCCGGTCGCGACAGCCACGAAGGACTGCGCCTTCCCCTCGGATCGCCACTTTCATTCAAGCCCTGATCATGTCCTCCAGTCCCAAACCAGAGGATGCCCTCTCTCGCTCTCTCAATAACCAGGAAGTCCTCGACGAAGATGAGTATACGGCTGCGTTATCCCGTATAATTGCTCGGGACTTCTTCCCATCCCTTGTGCACCTGGATGCCACGAACCACTACCTGGATGCAATGAGCTCGCAGAACCCGGATTTGATCAACGCGTCGGTTCGACGTCTCCAGGAACTGAGCACACCGGCGGCATCTGCTCGCATACCCTACCAGACGCCTTTCCAAACTCCCTATGGATACGGCGCCGGTCCCTCCGAGACGCCACTGCGAACCCCGCGCGGCGAACCGACGGCGAAGCGCGCTCGCTATGATACCGATCTGAGCCTCGATGCGTTCCAGGCACGATATACTTCGGAAGATAATTCGAGTTTCACGCAGATACTGGAGGACGAGAACAGGAAGCGGAGGGAGAAATGGGCATGGGCATGGGACGCACAGCGAAGGGTCGAGGGTCAGCAGAAGAAGATGCTCGAGAGAAGAGAGAGAATGATGATTGAGGGCGCTAAGGAGGCAGGGGTGAGGGAGAAGGTGTTGATTGAACCACCGGAACTACCGAAGGGGCTAATCGAGGCGGCACCTGAAGGCGAAGTGCGGGCAGAAAGTTCGGATGAAGTTGATAACGGGAAGGGAAAGGAACTCGCCGTACGGACTCCTCAGGAGGAAGAACAGACGGTGGATGTCATGGCGCCCAAGAAAGATACTAGAGCAGCCGGTGTAGACGGATGGAAATTCAAGGTAAGTTGAATCGTTTTTTCGTCATCACCCCTTGCTGAAGTACTGCAGACAAGGAATGCTCTCATGTTTCCTCCTGACGCGGACGTGTCACCGTACACGCCCAGGACGTCTTCGCAAGACTCCAACGCGCGTACCATCGAGCCCAAGGTAGTCAAATACGCCAACACTCGATTACCGGAGCAGGAGGATGGTTCTTCTATAACTAGGGGTCGTTCTGAACCACCGAGTCCAACGCGAAGTCGCATTGATGCTGCAATTGCCGGCACCCCTTGTGAGTATCACTCAGCTGTTTATCGCATTCCGTTTGCTGAGTCTACGAATCAGATCGACCAAAGTCCCCAACTATCAACAATTTTTCCCTGGTGCCTGCCATGCCATCTCCCACTCCCTCCGAGCTTGGGCCTGCGGCTGTCAAACAACTCATGACATGGGGCTCTTTGAATGCGACTCCTCGCATATTATCTCAAACTGGTGACGATGATGTCCCGCCGCCCTCTACGCCATTTCATATATCCGGCCCATCCGCTCGCGAGCAGCTGTCGCATAAACTGTCAAGCAAAGCTGCGAAAAGCCTCAAGGCCAAGGCCGAACTCTTGGGTGATAAATCGCTGTTTGGCGGTATTCGACAAAAAGGAATATCAGGGAAAGGGACTATGCCGCCGCCGAACTGGACGCCAAGACGAGCGGAGGCACGCGGGTCGTTGACTCCTGCCGCGAAGAGGCTGCTGGACAGGACTACGTTAGGTACCGCAGCTACCAGAAGGGCTGAAGCGATGGCAAGGATCAATGGTTGGGAGGGCAGCAGTGCCACCAAGGGCAAGGATGTCGATAGGGTCAGATGGACACCGACGCCTAGCCCCGTTACAAGACGATGATCTGATGTACATTCATGTTATGATGACCAAGGGACGGATATCTATAACAATGGTCAATACACCAATGTACATGCAACTGCGTCAGAGAATCACATATAAGGGCTACTGTTACGCTTCAGTGCCGGAGAGCTTGCGCCTCTTGCTATCTTTACGAGCATCTGTGTCGTCATCAAGTGAAGACTCAGGTGCATGGTCAGAAGAATCGGGAACGGATGTCGAAGGCCGCTTCGCCGGCACTTTTTTCTTGATGACGCCCTTCAGGGCATTTTTCTTTGGGCCCGCGACTATCGCTTTGGCTTTCGGGGCTGTTTTGGCCGTCACTTTGGTGACCGGCACCGGAGGAGAAGTGGAAGAAGGGGCGGGAATTGTTCCAACAGTGGCATCCTTCGCGGCTACAGCTCTGTGCAGACCATATCGCAGGCAGATAAGACTGGGCGCAGTGCAGCAGACGGTATACACGTACTCTCGGAAGTTCTTGAGCTCCTCCGATTCTTCCGCTTTCCGCTTCCGCTCCTCTTCCAGTTGCTTCTGCTGCACAGAGTCGAGGAAGACCACCTCGTCCTCCTCCAATGCACGGAACTGGTTGGCAAGGCGGTTGCGTTCTTCCCACTGTTCCTGTTTCGCTGCCTGGTTGCGACATATGATGGTTAATAGACAACTCCGAGTAACATGCTGCGCGCGTCGCAGCAATCGGCGCACCTTGTTAGCAGCAAGTTTCTGTGGTGGACAAGGAAAGTTAACGGGTGGATGGCGAAGGGACATAAAATATGCTTGCCTCGGCAAGACTACGCCCGTCGTATACATCTTCGTTGGGTGCAGGTGGAGGCTCCTGACCTAATCTGTGACAACGTACGAGTGGTCACCTGGGCGAATGAGCACCGCGCTGAAGGTGGAAGCTGGCCGGACAGGAGCCACTTGCCTCGCATATGCTGCCTGGGCGTGGAATGAGATCAGGCTACTCTGCTCACAAAGGCCACTAGAAGGATAGGCACCTTCCACTGCTCGTCGCGTTTTGCACGCGCCGTCTCCAACTCGTTCTGGGAGACAAACCGAGAGCCAACTGCGCCAGATGAGATAGACGGTATGTCATCCATCGTTGCGGGAAAGCGTCGAAAGTCAAGGCGTCGGAGATGAGGGGCGGCAAGAGACACGGAGTGACCGGAGATAGACCGGCACGAAAGCCGCAGCGGGATGTCCCTCGCGGATGACCTGCGCGCGACCGTGCTGGACCCGGCAGGCTCTATCTCTCATCTCTTGCCCACCCCTGCACAGTTCATGGCTGCTAACGATGGCGCGAGCAGCCCAACAGCCAACCCCAATGCCTCTGTCACCAGCCTTGGTACCGCCCTCACCGCGAAGACAAACAGCCTGCAGAGCCAGCTTCGCGGAACTTCTACCAGAAGATCTGTGGTAACCTCCCCGCGTGCGTTCAGCGTCGTTCCTCTCATCTACTCCCGTTTTAAGCTTATCGACGTCGTTTATTTTAGCTTGGGCACGCAACGAGCCTCCGTCACCTACAGAGCAAACCTTGCTTTCGACCAGCGACCTTACCCGACCCCGGGCATCCGACGTTGGGACGAGTCGTACCGCATCCCCGGGACCCCCTCCAGAATCTGCCAACTCACTATGGCAGACATTCGCGCACGCAGACGGTCGACCGCCCCCACCTCCGCCGCCGGCGGCAACCGTCAACACGCAACTGCAACCCCCTCAGATGAGGAACATAGGATGGGCGTTGAAAGAACGTTCCAAATCCTGGCTTACTCCGGCCAATCGGAGGTCGCAGGACGGAGCTACTGAGACAAAGCCTGCAGATGCAGGCAACACCGTGTTTCCCCGGCCACCACGTCAGAACGCTCGTGGCCTTACCCTGGAACTTCCACCTCCCCAAGAGAACCTTTTCACCCTCCATCATAACCATACCCCTGGATGGGCGTCCCCGTGGTCGGCTCGTCCGCACCCTCTTTTTCCCGTTGGCAATGGCTACGAACCATCGGATCATGCTAATTCAGCCGATGAAACCGAGGTGACAGGTCCCAACGAGAAATCAACGGACTGGAAGAGCAGGAGGAAGAGATGGCGACGCTTCTTCCTCACCAATAATTATGTGCCTCTTGTGCGTGCGAAGCAGGCTGCTAGTCCTGCATACTATATTGACGCCATGCCAGCTCTTCCGCGTGATCAACATTGCTTTCACTACGGCTGCTTTGGCCATGGCCATCCGAATACGAGAGACGGAAATGCATCATCACGTTATGGGAGCAGTCGGGAGCTCGCCGTACGTACCTTGAACGTCTTTGCTGTCCCAGTTTCTGACCTCTTCCATAGAACTCTTGTCATTATATTTGCCCCTTTGACTTTAGTGCACGTTATGTCCGCTATCTACGTAAGACGTTGGTTTCTGTCACCGCCCTGCCATTCGTACTCACCAACGTACATTGTAGCTGGAATATCTTGGACGGCCACTCGGTTTATGGCGAACATCTGCCAAGTTGGCACATACACTATTCGAGGTCGTCTTCATCTGCGCGTGGTCCGCTGCCCTGTCCCTTTCCTTCGACAATTTCTTCACATCTCTCATTCCTTGCGCCTCCCCATCCCGGATCTCATGGTACAATGAATTGAACCGCCCCAGCAATATCCCCGGCCTCGGTCGCGGGCATGGCGGCGTCGGCGACAACATATGCGATGACCAAGTCATCCTCATTTGCCTGGTCGGCGTCGGGTTGATCATGTATTGCATCAACCTGGTTATCAGCCTCTTCCGCATCTTCGAGAAGGTCAAATACCATCCCGCGGTTTCCTCTCGACCATGATCCACGTAGACATAGTTCCGCGGATTTGTGCTCCCACCCCCTGGACCCTGCTTGACAGGCGGGTTCGTTTATATATATATCACACCGGACAAGCCATCCCAGAAATACCCCATCCGACTTCACTGTAGAATACGCGACACATTTATCCAGGACTCGGTGACGCTTCGTCCCTCGATCAGTACATCTTGTTGTATCATACGTCCACAGAGGTGTGTATCATGATATGCTTGCCTCGCAGGATTATGTTAGGCCAGACGTCAGATCGCGCGATCAGGCTCCAGTGTGTTGCATGCGAGTACGGAGGCCGTTTCCCGCCAGGTCTCCAGTGAGCGCCACGCGCTGTCACGCTGCTGGCCACCCACCGCAACAACGGTATCCCCGCTAGCAGACCCCTCTGTGGCCAGGCGAAAATATATACTCACGTAGCAGAAAATATATATCGTAGATAAGTATCACCCCAGATGGATATGTCGATATAATACTGAGGGCCACATCTCTGCGAAGTTGTGCTACCTAATCGCCCACGCTGGCGTATCAGGAGCGAGTACATGGCGCTAACATATTCATGGGACTGGTCGTCTGCAATGACGCGAAAGAGCTGGAGGACAAGTTCGAGGCTACGAAAGGTCGGGCCAAAGTAAGCTGGTGCCATATGCGTGCACTACAGGGTTGACTGGGATTGATCGTGTACGCTACAGTCCCTGTTCAAGAACGACGGCCTCTTTCTCGAACGTTACATATCGTCCGCTCGACACATCGAAGTACAGGTACCGAGATTCCTCTCGATTACCTTACGAAGTGAGCTGACAATATGCCAAGGTCTTCGGCGATGGCCATGGACACGCGATACACATGGGCGAACGCGAGTGCAGCGTCCAACGAAGGCATCAAAAAGTCCTTGAAGAGTCACCAAGTTCGTTCATGGACAAACATCCAGGTGCTCATGTTATCCCCGTTGGAGTATTATTCAACTAACCGGTCATGTCAGACGTACGGCAGAAGATGTATGATGCAGCGGTGAAGCTATGTCAGTTAATCAAGTACGGATCTGCGGGTATGTATAACCCTGTCAAGACTGCATCTCACCGTGGCAAACCAACCTTTACAGGGACAGTCGAGTTTATCGTGGACGATTCGACTGCCGAGTTCTTCTTCCTGGAGATGAATACCCGCCTGCAAGTCGAACACCCGGTCACAGAGGCCGTTCACCCTGGTCTTGACCTCGTAGAGCTCATGATTAAGCAAGGCATCGCGGAACGCGCTGGCGTCCACCTAGCGCCCGATCTCATGGACCAGTCCCACTATGGATCGAACACCGCACAACTTCACGCCATCGAAGCGCGGGTGAACTGCGAAAACCCTGCAACTAACTTTAAGCCATCGCCTGGGGTGCTCCAACTCGTAGAATTCCCGAAAGGAGACTGGCCCAGGCTCGAAAACTGGGTAAGTAAGCTTTGTCCAGACCCGTCTTTTGCCGTAACCGACCCGCATGCTAGGTTGGCACCGGCACTACGGTTACACCCTTTTACGATCCGCTGGCATGCAAGCTGATCGTTACCGGTACCTCACGCTCTGAGGCTGTCTCGCGTCTGAAGCAGGCTCTATCGGAGACAAAGATTCTCGGTCCGCCAAACAACATCTCGTACCTCGATGCTATATGTAGCTCGAAGACCTTCCAGGACGGGAACGCCATGACCACATTTCCGGAGCACTTCAAGTTCACGCCCGGGTAAGGAGTCGCAACCACGGTTGCATCGTTCGAATCTCATACTTTTGCCTTTGCCAGAGCAATGGACGTCATTCCGGGCGAGGTTGAGACCACTGTTCAAGATCTCCCTGGGCACCTAACCGGGCTCGGTATGCCTCGTAGCGGGCCTATGGACCCCATGGCATTCATGGCGGCGAACGCGCTCGTTTCGAACGACGTCAACACCGAAGCTCTCGAAGTTACTCTCGCCGGTTGCAAACTGTACTTCCACGTACCAGCCGTCGTCGCGGTTTGTGGTCCTCCGGTATCGCTGACTATCAACAGGGAGCCGGAGAAGATATGGACGAAGGTGGTGGTACCGGCGGGCGGCAGGCTGGTCGTCGGGACCTTGAAGGAGAAAGGGATGAGAGTTTACGTTGGAGTGAGGGGCGGGTTCCCGGGGATACCGAAGTATCTGGAATCGAAGTCCACATCCATGGGATTAGGAGGGTATCAGGTGAGTGGCGTAGTGCACAGATTGTTGGACGTGACTGATCTATTTCATCTGCTGTAGGGACGCTCATTGACTGTCGGTGACCATATCGAGCACGAGGGAACCACAGAACATCCCAACGCCATCCTGGAGCGTGTCGAAGATCCAGCGCGCTGGACAACATTGTTCTCGCCTACGCACATATGCAGTTGGAACGTCGAGCGTCGAACGTTTGCTATGCGCACGGTGCGGCGCTCTCAGAATTTTCTTGTCGCACCGAATAACATAGCGCCTACCCACACGCTTATACAGATGCCCCATGTTGCAATTGCTACTCCGCACGGCGCTGGCGTTGGACGTCGACTCGCTCACGACACGCCGCACATGCGCATGCATTAGCGTCTGCTGCTTTTCCAGGGTACTCCCACCTTACTTGCTCTGGATCTTTATCAATGTTCGCCTATCACGAGAAGGTATTTGGCGGACGAACATGCGTTGCACGCGGTGCTGGCGCACAAGTGGCTCAGCGTCGACGCGGGCTCGGCGCCAGGCGGCGCGCGGGCGCGCGAGGCCATCACATTTCTGGCGTGGGCAAAGCGCGAGCTGGACGAGCTCGGCGGGCGTGGGGTGAGCGTCGGTGGCGGCTCGCGGGAGGATGACATGCGCAAACGGCGGAAGGTGTGCGGCGGAGGCACGCACGAGGCCGAGGGTCGAGAGCAGGACCACCGCCGCTGGCAGCTGGTCATCGACGAAGATGACGACTTCATGATCCCTTACGCAACGATTTGCAGGGTCGTGTATATGACTGCGGTACGCGAGCGGCGCAGTTGCTGGGTTATATTCACAAGACGACGGTTGTCGGAAAGGCGCACGAGCGCACTGGTAATGTGGCAGTGCACAACGGCGGTCACACAAATTCAACGGTATCTTTCTCGATACTCTCCTGTATCATCTCTTGTTATAATATTGTTCTATAAGAGAAATATTAAGGAGAAATTTGGCGCAGCACAGGGGTCCAGTATCTAGAGGGAAAGGATTAGCCGCGATGGCCACAGGATGCCAAAGATGGCCCAGTGTGACAACAATGGTGCGTCACGTCCCGTCACGCCACCTCACAGACCTGGCGGGAAACGGCCTCCGTAATGCGAGCTACTTCGCACGACTGCGGCCTGATCAGTTGCATCGCCATGCATGCATAGAGATTCGGCTTCCTCTGCGGGCGCGCCCTTCTCAACATGGACACCTCGGCATTGTCAACTAGCTTGGGCGCAAGGGCGCGGAGTCGGTCCATCACGAGAGCTGGGTCGAGGGCCAAGGCAGCGAACAAGAACGTGTACTTCACTGGCATCGTCATCCTCTTCACCGTCGTCTTTTTGTGGACCGCAAGCAACTTCGTGACGCAGGTATGCTCTTCATTGTGCGAGGTTAGCCTTCGGTCTTGATGCCATTTCGTCGCTAGGATCTTCTTGTGGGAGGCTGGGAGAAGCCCTTCCTGTAGGCCGTTTGGCTGACACTCAACCTTCTACCTCGGAGCTAACGAAGTGTTGATAAGAATCACATATCTCAATACGAGCTCTTTCGCCCTTTACCTACTTCCCTTCTCCCTCAGATGGCTATGGAGGCGACGTCAAGGGGAGAGTGAACCGTTCAGGTGAGTAACTTATTCTCCAACGCCAGCCATGCTCTAAAAGAAGTGCAGGAGAAGCGGATACGAACCCCTGGCTACAGACGCGGCTCAAGCTCTGAGCGACAGCATCCCATCTGTACGCTCCAAATTTATCGCTTGTGTGGCCCAGCCTGTTGAACACGAGCCTACCAGCTGCGGTCATTAGACAAACTATCAGTACAAGACGTTTTACTTCCCTTAACGACACGACAAACGGCCGACTTGGCCTTTATCTTCTGCTTCTTCTGGTTCATCGCGAATTGGTCCGTCAATGCTGCTCTCGATTACACGACGGTCGCAAGTACAACAATCCTGTCCACCACCAGCGGTGAGCATGGTTGACCGCTGCTTGGTGCCATGCAACCCTGACATGAACGAAGGCATATTCACGCTCGCGATTGGACGTTTGTTCCGTGTCGAGTCACTCTCACTGGCTAAGGTCATAGCGGTGGTCATGAGGTTCGTTGGCTGCTCAGTTTGTGTCGATGACATTGATTCATCCTCTGAGCCCAGCTTCTCGGGTGTCGTTCTCGTGTCGTTATCCGACGGTGCAGACGACGTAGGTTTGGGGGAAAACGCATCACGTCCTCTCTTGGGCGATTTTCTTGCCCTTTTATCCGCTTTCTTCTACGCGCTATACGTGACCCTTCTGAAGGTACGTATACGGGACGAGTCGCGGATAGACATGCAGCTCTTCTTTGGATTTGTGGGATTATTCAACGTTGTCACTTTGTGGCCTATCATCATCATACTCCATTTCACCGGCGCGGAGAGATTCGAATTTCCCAGCGGTGGAAGAATGATTGGGGGCATCTTGATCAATGTATGTTGACATCCCTGCTTCCTTCCATTGCATCGGCAGAACATTCATACTCCGTAGATGTTCATCACGCTCTCTAGCGATTACCTATACCTTCTGGCGATGCTGAAGACAACGCCTCTGGTGGTTACCGTTGGCCTGAGTCTGACGATCCCCCTGGCGGTCATTGGCGACTTCTTTCTGAACAAGCCGTCCCCGCTGCAGGTTTTAATCGGTGCCGCAATGGTCGTACTCAGCTTCTTCATTGTCGGTATCACGGAGAAAGACCAACAGGAACAAGAGAAGATTAATAGAGCTGTGGTTGGGGATGTTTTGAACTCGGAGGAAGGACCCGATGTGCCATTGCAGGAGGAGCACGAGGAACTTGAAGATCGGCCAACGCGGTGACATATGGCATTTCATTGGATGCTGTGACCTGGAAGTGCTATCGCTGTATTTACATCTCGTTTCTTTCTTCTCGTCGTGGATGTATATACATCAAATTACGAGCGTTACTTTCAATGAGTCAATGCATATGGTGTTGGGATTTTGGCACCGGTTTCTCACAGGGTACCTAGTAAGTACCATAACAGGCCTCTCCACTCTACGGATCTCCTAGCTATCTTTTTGAGCCTAATCTACAACTCGTCGCACTGCCGTCCGTGATGGTTCGTCCTCTTTTGCCGTGCGGCAACTTCGCGCTAATCAAGCAGTCAAGTTAGCCTAAGGAAACTCGCCATCGAACCGGTCTTCACCAACAATCTGTCCGACTACCCAAGCGCCAGTTCGCAGCACAGGACAATGCAGTCGAACACGTTGATGTAGGATCTCTGGAAGGAGTCTCCGTGAGTCTGGTCACACTTCATCGCATGAGACCTGTAACGATGGCGTCTTGAATTTAGGGCAACGAAATTCTGGCATCCCTTACGACGGTGCCGGAGGACGCGGACAAAGTTACGTTGAAGAAAAAGGACAAACTGCAGCTTAAGCGCGATCTCTTCTTACGACGTGTGTTCTCGTGTATCATTGGCGACCTCCAGCGCGACGAACTCAGAAACCGCCCGTTCAGGCCTGGAAGCTGCTCAGTCTCCATACTCAAAATCTCACGAACGTCGGTTACGACGGCGCAAGAACAACCAGTTCGGCAGCGGATTGAACGATATGGCCGTTGCATTATCCGCCGTGGAGGAGCAAGTGCCTCAGGCTGTGAAATTATCAGGCACAAGCGAGCGCGAGCCTCCAAAGGATGAACACGAAACGCCCGTACCTCAACGTCGGAAGGTTCCTCAGGGACAGATTGGCGAGGGCAAAGGTGTACCCCTTACACAAGCCCAGAGGAAGAAAGCGCTGTGCGTCATTCGTTGTACCCCCTCAGCATATCGATTGAACGATCCGCGCAGGAAAACCGAGCAGCTTCGCCTGCCTGTCATTGTCGCAAACCCAGAGTTCGCCAAAAACCCCTTCGCAGCAATCCGGACCCATGCTCAAAACACCCTTTTGAAGCATGACAGAGCATCATAGAATATGCTATCCTAATGTTGTGGCGTTTCCTTTTATTTTCCTCCTCCGCAGACCTGAATATAATCGGTGCAGGCAGGTATCCAGTGTGTGGTATTCCGGTAATTAAGAATTATACAAGTATATGCAGACGAACGTACATATCCTGGACGGCTGCGCAAAGCGCCTGTATGAGACTGCCACGTCCATGTTCCCTGTTCCGTCCCGTTATTTAGTTGTCGTTATAATCGTCAGTCGTCGTCATGATGCCCGTCTCTGCTCATCCCAGCGCTCCATACGGTGCTGCCACTCCCACTACCGCCAGCGCTTCGGCGTCCGCCTCTGCTGCGTCTCGGGGCAATCTCTGTGAAACCTCCGCTACCGCCTTTCGCCAATTCGGCGCTGAGAGTTTTCTCATGCGCATCAAGCGCCGCAAGCTTTTCCTGTGCTTCCGCTTGTTCGAGAGCTTCTTGCGTCAGGTTGCCGGGTCTAGGTGATGTCGCCCCGGACGGCGCAGAGTGCAAGGACGAGGTCTCGGATTGGGTGCCGGATCTCGATCGGAAGAACGACCACCGCGATGGCGCAGGAGAACTGCTGTTCGACGCTAGGGAGGGCCGACCCTCGTCGCTGCTGGGTCTTCCGGTTTCCATCGGCGAGGAAACGCTCTTAATCATGGGCGGTGGCGAGCTAGGGGGTTTAGAAATGCCCATCAATTTCATTGTGGCATCAAGCCGCTCTCGTTCCCGCCGGTCTTCCTCGTCCTCCTGAGTGTCCAGCTTTCGGGCGCCGGTGACAGTAGGCCCAGACCCAAGCTTCAAAGGCCGCAGGTTGGGGTTATGGGGCTCCGATTTCTTCTCACCTCCGCCGAAAACTGAAAAGCTGCGCCAGTCAAAGGACAGTGATCGGCGATTCTGTCGTGCAGCGGTGATGGCTGGTTTCTCGAGAGGAGGAGAAGTACCCCGAGATGTCGATTCTTCCGAGGTAGGTTGTGGCGACGGGTTGGAAGCCTGTCGTCCAAAGAACATGCTCTGCGGCCGAGGTTTCTTCTCCGGCACCGTCGGCGACTTCGGAAGAGCAGTATGACTGAACCCACTGGCGCCTGGCGTCGGCGACGTTGGAGTTTTGTCTGCGTAGTCAACGGCAAGGACGTGCTCGAAGCCTTCCTGGGCGATAATACGGTCAATGATTCTCGACGCGTATAATGAAAGCGCTTTGTTGGCATCTTTCAGAGATTTCACTTCGGTTCTGAGAGCGTCGATATCGTTGGCAGTCGACTTTACTTCAAGGACGCCAGCAGAGGACACGGAAACCGAGCGCACGCCGCTCTTTCTACCCTTCTTGCGAGGACTGGAATTATCCGTTGCTGGTGCGCTGCTTCCGTCAAGGATGTCCTTATTCTCTGCACGGCCGAGCTCCGCAGCAAGGTCCAAACCAGGCCCGGTGACACCAAGACCTGCGAGTGATTCACCCTGATGGTTATCGGGGTCGGATATGCTGCCCTTCTTTCTGTGGCGAGTAGATTTCTTCGTCGGCAATTCTTCGTCGGACTCCGCTCGCTCCAGCTCCTGCGCTAAGTCACGCTCGTATTCGTGCTCATATTCGTGCTCCTCGACAGGTTCAAGCGGGTGGCGGCCGGTACTTCGTAGGCTGCTGTGATCAGCCGAGGTGCGTTCCTCGTCTTCGTCGTCATCGTCGTCAGCTTCGTCACCGTCCGAGCTTGATTCGGTCCCAACAGTGCGCATGACGTCAAATTGGCCATTCAGAGTCTTCTCGCGGAGTAAGATCATGTAGCTCTCGTTTTCCTCCTGCAGAACACGGTTGACCCTCTTCAAATCGACCAACTGGCTCTGCAGTAACCCAAGCGTGCCTTGCAACGAAGCGTAGGATGTGGATAATGTGGACAGCTCCAGTTTCAAGGACGTGATTTCGGCAGGTTCGGCTTCGGGATCGTTCAGGTCTTGCGACTTGTCTTCCGGTTTCTTGGTATCAATCGCGACCTCCTCCTCCACTTCCGTCTCAGATTCGGCTTCGGTGAGCGCCGCCTGCGACGTCGCAGTCTGGGCTTGCTTGCGTGCCTGGGTAAGCGACTGGGATAGTGACTGTATGCGCGATTTCAAATGTTGTTCGTTGTCGTAGAAAGCTTGGCGCTCCGCTTCAAAGGTAGATGTCTGAGTCAAATGTGAGTGATCTCGTCACTCCGAAGGTACGCGAGGGCGCCAACCTGTTCGTTGTATCGCCGTTGCAGTTCACGTTTATCCCGTTCTAATTCGCGAGCTTGTATGCGCAGCTTCTCCATCACCTCCAGTCGCGTTGCCATCTCTTCTTCTTGCCTCGCCTGGTCGGTGTACAGCTCCGCCAATCTTCCTTCGGCGGCATTAAGAGCCGATGAAAGATGGTCATTTTCCGCTGTTAATTCGGAAACGGCCTGTTCCTTATTCTGAAGCTGTACCAGCAGCTGTAGGCCGACGTGTGAGCGTATGCAGCAGTGCGCGGAAAGGCTGTGGCCGCCGTGTGCGCACCTGTTCTTTTTCCTCTGTCTCCCGCATCAGTGACTCAGACATATCATTGCCGCCCAATGGCGGGGTGCCTCCTCTTGAGAAGGAGGTCCGAGTTGGCGACTTGAGCGAGGACGTGCGTGGGTTGAGCGCCGATCGGGCTGTCGCGCCTTTGGCCAAGACACCGGATAGCGCGGGAGTGGTCGACACGGAGGGCGATCGGACAGGGCGGGAGTTGGGTGGAGGACGGCGGGGTGTGGCTGTCGTCGCCATGGCTGGTATGCGTAGAACGAGAGGGTATGTACGGTGGAAGGCGAAGGGGACGTTGGTGAGCGATGGATGCCACACGTGGCGATCCGGCTTCCGCGTCGCGACGGGCGCGTGCACCGCCACCCAGCTCGACGCGCTCCTCTCGCGATCATGGCCGACATCCCAGAAGCCGCCGACCTCCTGCGGGCCGTGAGGGCCGAGCCGCTGTCGCATGTAACGTCGTCCCGCTTGCTCGCAATACATCCTCTGACGATCCCCAGCTGGTCGCTGCAGTGCGACATGAGAGTGAGCACACCCCCCCGTCTCCCATCGCGCACTGCCCGATTGCTCGCAACAGCATCTCCTCCCGGCATCACCCACATGTCTGGTCTCGACCCGCATTTGTTCGCCACCGTCGCACATCAAGCATCGCTCCACTCCAGCCTCAACCGCGGCGATGTCCTAGAGATCCAGGGCCCCGCCTCGTCAGGCAAAACGCATTTCATCTATCATCTCACGTCCATCTGCCTTTTACCCGACCATCTTGACGGACATCGGCTGGGAGGCTGGAACAAGGCCGCTGTGGTCTTTGACTGCGACGACGCTTTCGACGTCATACGCTTCAAGCAGCTGCTCGATTCCCAGATTTCCCATCTCATCGCGCGATCATCCGCAGGTGCTTCGGAATCCGGCCCTGTCCGCGCAGACGAACAACAAAGGGAAAAGCTGGTCACTGACTGTCTTCAGCACCTGCACGTGTTTCGGCCAACATCAACCTTGCAGCTCGCGGCGACGATATTGAATCTGCCTTCCTATCACCTCGAAAACGATCCTGATGTCGAGATCGGGCTCCTGGCTGTTGACTCGATCAGCGCCTTCTACTGGCCCGATCGCTTCACGGTGGAACAACTGTGCCTGGGCGAGAACATATCTTTAAAGGATCTCGGCAGCCTCAACCCCTTGCACCACGTCCTGAAGGCGCTGCAGCGTTTCCGGCTCTCTCATGGCGTCATCACCGTCTTGACAAATTGGGGCTTGCACCCGCTCGCGACCCCTTCAGGGCCATCCCCATTCTATAGACAACATCTCCGTCCATTTCCAGCGCCGTTCGTCGCCGAAGACGCCGTTCCTCCGCAACCCCTGATATCGGAATTGGCTTCCCTCATCGTTAATCCAGAATCTGACGACCAGGGTTATCCACCTATCACGCAGCACGTCACCCTTTCTCTCGCACCGATCGTGCCGTTGCCGCCTGCTTCAACGCTTGCGCAGGCAACCGGACACGAAAGGGAATGGCGGCGACACGCCATCGACCGTGGAGAAGTCATTGGACTCATACGTACGCCGGGCTCGCAGCAGGTGGGAAGGTTTTTATGGCGGATCGGTGCTGCAGAAATTGTTTCGGATACCGGCGCTTGACATGGCACGGTGCTCGCCGTCCCTGGCCATAGCTTGGGAATGATTACTTCCGTGCTGTGCTGTATGTCGGATGATATTCATTCCATTCCATTTGCTGTATGAATACCAGAGACTGCGATCAAGGGCCAAATTACATTGTATATACACTAAAACTAGTAGTGCTATGGACATTAGGTGCCGTATCGTGGGTTACAATCTACGATAAACACATGAGAATCAACATCTGCATAATGAATACATAAATATGATGCGGTGCGTTAGTGCTAATACATATCCAGGCTCAACTAGGAGCTCCAGTCCGTCCGTAGAATTCGAAAGCGGGGCGTAGTCCAGGACTCGGCTGGTTATATTGCTGGGCGACCGTGCATGAGGTCTAGGACAGCCCTGAATTGCTCCTCGACGGCTTTCCGGCGAATGTTCCCCTTGGTGGAAGTCCGAGGGAGTGTGTTCGCAGGCACGACGACTATGCAATTCGTGGAAGTGATGCGTTCGTGGAGATATCGGCGGGTGTGGAAGGGCTTGATACGACGAAGGATTTCCTTCTTGAGCTTAGCGTGGTCAATGTCGACCGCGGGCTCGACGAAAAGCGCGGGGCAGGGACGACCGGTACCGACGACGATGCAATCGGAGATGAGTCCCTTGCAGGTCGTGCGTACGTTGTCCTCGATGGATTTGGTGTCAACCCGGAGGCTGTTTTCGGATTTTATCCAATCATCGTTACGGCCCCGGAAAACGTAGGCGCCGGGTGCCACCTCGGCGAACAGGTCACCGGTGTGATAATGTCCATCCGCCGCTCGTAACGACTTGTCAGGGCAATCGGGGGATGACGATAGGATGACACACTCCAACAGACGCGAATGGACGTCGACGTGACCAGATTCAGTCTCGGACTCCGAGGAAGTGGGGAAGAAGCCGTATTGAGTGCCCTCCATGGGCCGGAGGAAGCGGCCGTTAGGCAGGGGATCGTGATTGGAAAGCATCATTGCGCCGACCTCTGTGGATCCGTATATGTTGGTGAGTTTAAGGCCATTCGCGCGACACCAGTCGTCCGTTTCTTGCGGCAACTCGAGCCCGCTGTATAGAATATCATCGAGGCCCTTGAGAATCGCAAGAAGCTTCGGGTCTTGCCGAGCATTCCGTAAGTGCGTGCAGAGGAAGGGTGGGAAGGCATTGATACGGTTCAGCCCCCCGTGATGTACCATGTTCACCAGCTCGGGTGAATTGTAGTCAATTCTCGTCGGAATGATGGTACATGTCCCGTGTTGCATAGCCCCCCAGAACACTAAGGAACGCTGTCAGAACTAACTCGATAGAGAACAAGAGCATAGAACCCACTAAAGTTCTGTCCGATGTGACACATGCTGCCCCTGAAGCGCAGACGTGAGCGTCCGTGTCAGGCTAAAAATGGTAACTGAAACTTACATCCACACGTTCACGTCCTGGACATCAGGCCGACGCGGGATTACGCAGGCGTAACCCTTGGTGATCATGGCGTCCAGCCACTTGAAACTACATGGAATGAGTTTCGGGCTTCCCGAAGTAGAACCCGAGGTGTGGAAGATGAAGACCGTCTCTTCTCCAGTTTCCGCCAAGGGCATGGCTGGCAAAGGCTCGCTCGTAATGTCGGCCATGAGGAGATCGGTGATCGTAAGAGTCGGCACCGGGCACCCAAACGCTGCCAGGTCTGGCGCGTAAGCCGTATCGTAGAAAATGGCCCGCGCGGTGGCCTTCTGAAGCAGCTCGATGACGATTGTCGGATCAGGTAGTCGTAGGCTGAACATCTGCGGGATGTAGCCCGCTCGTGTAAGGCCATAAATTGTGGTCGCATCCATGTAGTTGAGACCGCCGAGCCTGCGGGGTTGTGTGAGCCCTTCTATCCCTCCTCCCTATACAAAACACGTACCACAAGCCTATTACTGATCGCGGTGGAACTCGGAGTTGTCGTAGTACCCGAGTCCAACGTCTTGCGGAGACCTCTATATCGTGCAGAAATTGGCTGTAGGTGATAGGCGTCCAATGCTCGATTTCATCTCCATTGACATTGGCGACTTTGTAGACAGGTCGGGAAGGGAAGCGTTTCGCGGTGGCCTGGAGGACCGTAAGATGGGATTGCAGATTCGGCATTGACGAGGAGTAGGAGATATTGGTGACAGAGCCATGACGCAGATCCCATGGATCTTATATACTGCTCTCGCGTCGGGCTTGCACCCCGGATGGCTATCGAGCTGTGTTGGGGTGACTCCAGCGGTCCAACGCGTAAGGCACTCTAAACGGGTGGCGATGCCGGGCCTGAGACAGAGGATCTCGGGCGTTCCGCACCCTGCGCAACGCGTTCTCTGAAACGCGGTGATGCTGCGATTTCGGCGGTCGTGCGCGGCTCTTGGCTGACTCCTGCTGCGTGGGAGTGCGATGTTAATGACTAAACTCGGAAGCGGTGAGATCTCGCCATCGGCGACGAGCATACGACGACGTGAGTCGGACGGGGGCGATGTTAGAGCCTTCAGAGTAGTACCGATGATCGCGGAGATGGATCATCACTGAAATGCCTATGCCAATCACGTGTTGCCACTGGCGCCCGCCACTTCCACCATGTCATTGCAGACTAGTATGTCGGCAGGTAGCCTGAGCCAACGCAAGCACATAAAATGCGAAGGGATGCTGAAGACGATGAAGGAGCGAAATACCAGAACGCTATCCTTCCTCACAACCAGAACAGACGTTGATGCCGGCCGCTGCGTTATCGCCTTCGTAATGAGAATTCTATAGGTGTCTATCAGAATGCAGTGTCGCCAGAGGCTTCCTTTCAGTGAACCCGAGTGGCGGTGGTCGGAATGACACGTTGCCATGGAATTCCGCTCCGTGACAATGGTGTGGTGTTTCAGGAATGAAGGCAGCACATCGATGCCTTTGCTCCATCTCCAAGGCCTCAAACCGCCAAACCGCCAATTTGATCTTGGTTTGGTGAACGATGTGGAGGTAAAAAACGTACGAGCCAGCGGTGTCTAACAGCTTGGGCATCCTTGTAGCGGGACGAGCGGGTGAGCCGGCCGCAATAGTTGCTAGTGCTGAGCGGCCATGGGATTGTACCATTACTACTGAATCAATAGAATTTGCCGGGCGATGGCAAAATTGAGCTGCGGACTATATTCATTTGCCTTGAGCAGATATCTGATCCGTAGCTTACCTGTTCGATACGCCACATCCGTCAGGGCTGTTCCTGGAAGGTTGAATAGTAATCATCCTGATGGTATGGCATCTATACCTCGAAGCAATGCATAGCCACTACGAAAGGGCTGCCGGCGCGCTGGATCCATTTCAGTTCGCTGCGTTCTGCTCGGACTAGGACGGTGCCGGGACCACAACGATCCAATGATTTAGGACAGGGATCAGACATATGGGCGACGAATGCGTGAGAATTAAGATATTGAAGCTATTGTTGGGGCTTTGTTGGGGTTGGCCTGAACGCTTCTGGCGAACGCAGTGGATCCACCTGCGATACCTGTGGAAAACCCCTCCGAGGGTTGCAGGCGTGGGTTGTCAGACTCACGGCATGACGGGCGTCAGCCTCGTAAGTTAGCGGGGCTGAGCAGAGCCTTAGTCATCGGATTGTCGGGGTTCGCGTACCATGTGCATCGCCCTTTGCGCACAGAATGCAGAACATCTTGCAAATGAAATATTTGGGAGTCTAAGGTAGCGTCAGCTAACGGAAGAACTGCAAGTCCAAACTGGTAGATGAAATACGGATATGAGCATGTACGAAGGTATCGCGAGGACACCAGGTGCGCAGTAATATGGGAGCATCGAGTGAATAAGACGAATAATGGCCGTCGACGAAGTCCAAGTCCGCTGCAGTGCCACCCACTTCCTGCGTGTTTTCCGCTTCTTGCACAAACTGCCGGAGACGACTTGCGTCGCTGGGGGCTACGGAGTGCGATAAGGCGGGTGCATGGTATTGACGAACAGTCAAGGCTGTCCGTAGGGCTCAGTGAGTACTTAGTTGGTTTCAGGCTTCGCATGTTTTGAGACGTTTTCCGGTGTAGAGCTGGCAGTCCATGCTGGAAAGGCTGGGCCGTGGATGCCAACGTCTACATCACGTCGTTTCGTCTCGACTACAATGCAATGTCCCTCGCAGACAGTCCCATCTGTCGCCGCGCCAGAATCTCCACAGGGTTGCTCACCTGCGCTTCACCCCGACACGGACTGCCTGCGACTTCCTGTATGCCCCATCCAACTTGCCATCGCGAGCGTCATTTTCCACCAAGGCTCTACATGCCACAGCCATCGCAACCGGCGGAAACGTGTCTCGTGTGCAAAGCCCGCTTTTGTCGAGCCAGAGCAGCGTTCCGGAGGAGCTCCTCGACAATATCGACAAGATTCCTCCTCATCGACTTTCCAAGGACGCCATACTACGCTACCTAGGAGGCCCGAGTTCCATCAATGCACGTCAATTTTCCGATCGCGAACAAGCCCGAGACCTGGCAATCCTCATAGCCAAATCGTCGCGTCCGCAGATGGCTCGGCGGGTGCTATCGTTAGCCCATCGATTGGGATACCAGTTGCCACAAAGCACTTACGAGAGCGTCACCCACTGTCTCGCCCAACGAGGTTTATGGAATCTCATTCCTCCTGTCGTCAATCTCGGCAAACGTCATACCGGACGAACGACTGTCCGTCTCCTCAATTGGAGGGCGCGAGCTCTAGTAGAGAACAAGCGGTACAGGCTACTGGAAGACGTCCTCCCAGAGTTCGAACGCGAAAAGCTCGAACCTGGGCGACGAACATATCATCTTGTCGCGACCGGCCACCTGCGCAATTCCAATGTCGAAAAGGCCAAGGAGTGCCTCCGATGGATGGAGGATTCTGGTTTCCCCGTAGACGCCTCGACGCATGCACTAGTCGTGGCCACGTATCGGACGCTCGGTCCGGACGATGCTGTCCAAGCGCGCTCGTTCGAAGTGCTGAAAGGGATCGGGCAGCGGACAGCCACCATGATACTGAACTCCCTCATGCAGCTGTATATCGACGCCCGCGACATGATGGGCACGATGCGCGTCCTTGCTTTGTTCGATCGTTCCAAAATAGACACCGGCCGCTCGCAGAGACCCACATCGAACACTCAGCCACGGCCTGGAACGCCGCGCGATGCATGGCCTCCATCAACGAACGTCGAAGGGGACGTCCCACCCGACGCCGCTACCTTCACTATGCTCATCAATTGCATGGCACGCGAATGCGATGTGCCGCGAGCCCTACGCGTCTTCTCTCGTATGCAGGCCGCAGGCTTCCGTCCTGACACCAAGACGGCCGCGGCACTTCTGCGCGCGTACCTAGCAACCGGACACATTGCTTCCGCTATTCATTTTATTGCCAGCATGTGCAGCTGCGATGTAGACACCCTAGCATCATTGCGAGCACTTGCTCCGCAACCGCCCACGGACACTGCAACCGTGCCCCAAATCGCCGGTCTCGAACTCACCACGGAATTGCTCAACGTCCTGCTCGACGGTCTCGCCAAAACGCATGGTATGCGGGCTTTCACCGCCGTTTTCAAGATCATGCGGGCGCATCAGCTTTCGCCGGATGAAACGACCGAACATATCCTACTCTCTTACCTGGCGAAGATGGAAAACGTCCGTCCCAGGGAAATCATTGGCGTTTTACGGAAAATTTCCTCGCAAACACTCCGCCCAACATCTCAGCATTTGCATACTGTTCTGCGCTCGATTCAGAAGCGCGAGAAGATGACGGTGTATGGGAGGGGCTGGGACGTCGTAGCAGCGCGCTTCTCGAAGAAGCGACGAGACGTTGCGCGTTATGATCCTGCAGCGCTCGCGGGCGTCTCAGGCAGTCTTGATCCATTCGCGAGCATTCAAGCGCCCAACAAATACGGCCATCGCAAACAGCTGACTCCGGTGACACAATCATTGTCTGATCGCGGAGTGCGTGGAGATCGTGCCATGTTCGCTATCGCGATGCAGCAGCGCGCAGTTATTCAGGGTTCACCTGACAGCGCTGCTCAATTGTTCAATGTCATGCTCTCTCGTGGGATACACCCAACGGCCCATCATTATGCTGCTCTTATGGACGGATATGCTCGGAAAGGAAATATGACCGCAGCAGTAACAACGTTAGATGCCGCCCATCAAGCCGGCATCAAACCCAACGTCGTTCTTTATACCATCCTCATCGCCGGTTATGCTAGGCAAGGCAAACCTGATCTTGCGATGCGAGTGTTTCAAGAAATGGTTTCTGACGGGATAAGGCCGGACGTGGGCGCGATCGACGCCGTCTCGAGCGCGTACTTTGTCGTTGGCTCATACGCAATGGCACGCACTACTCTGGTGGAGCTCTGGCCTCAGGTCTCACCATTCCCGGAGGAGCTTCGTACCGCCAGCTTGAAGACACTGGCACGGCGCTTTCGTTCTTTGGGTAAGGAGCCTACTCAGCCCCCGGTAGTTGATGGGGATATGACAGCAAGGGAGCTACGGGTACTTGGATGGCGCTTGGAACGCCTGTTGACAAGATGGAAGCGTGCAGAACAGCATAGTTTAACGCGGACGTTCCGCGGTACTACAGATACCTCGGTATTGCGATCCGGGTGATACAATCCATGCATTCAACATACATGAAGAAGCGATCTAGAGTTGACCTGATGACCGAGAGAGTAGGTTTGGGAATGGTCTACAATATGCTACAAACTTGGTTTTCCCAAATAGATCGCTGGAAGACGATACCTGACCTGTACGCTCAATGGTTGGGGGAAGAGGCATCCAGGAGGCGTATGGCATCCCGCACGGCATCGTATGGGACCTCTCGAATCCGTCGTTTACCACAGTGAACGGGAGATTCAGCACAGTTTGGGGGTGTAGCATCCCGTTCGCTGCCCGAGCGGGAGTGCGGGTCAGTGAGCAGCACCGGTTGGCCGTCATCATCCTTCTCTTCTCTTCGCATCGTCTTGTTGAGAGAGCTTCGCGGAGGAGACGCAATCCTATCGGGCGTACCTGTCCCAGCTGGGGGATCGATGACCACGACTGGACCAGAGCACTTGCTTCGTCTGGCTACTACCTCTGCTAGCAACCGCAAGTCAGCAAATGCCGCGTTGGGGTGCTGCTTGAGGGTGCGCCATGCCGAATCTGTCGGTATCGTGCGCTCTGATGAGGCTGCGGGTTCATCGGAGGAGCTCCAGCTCGATGCGGCAGGGTCGCGCCCGCAATGCAAAAGGTCTCCACAGCAAGCAGTGCCCGAATTTTCGCGAGCGTGGCTAGAGGTAGCGGGCGTTTGGTGCGAGCCTCCGACGTAATCGGAGGTCGCCGACGAGCTCGAGGCGCTACAATCTCCTGGACATGCCGTGCAACGCGGAGCGTTGGCCACAGTGTCGCGTATAGCCGTGCAGAATGCGCGGCCGAAAGTGTCGTCCGCACACGCCGGACAGTTGCTCGGATCACCAGAACAGCCTTCTCTTTCTTTGATGGGATAGCGGATAGTGTCTCCGATAGCGGAAGATGAGAGAGTGAACACGGGGAAGATCTTGTACGCGCTCTTCGTCGACTGGACACGCCTTCGCAGCGGAACAGCAGGCTGGAAGGGCAGTTTGTCGATGTTGTCCAGGAGAGACGCCGAAGGCGTTGCAATCGCGGGGACAGAGTCAGGAACATCAATGGACTCCAACGATGAACCAATCCACTGATCCATTTGCTCCAACTTCAGTGGATGAGGCGCGGTGACGGTGTTATCATCGACGGGATCATCTGCCTGCGCAGACTGAAGCGCGATTTCTCGGCAAACGCATGGGGTCTGCTCGTCGCAGAAACCACAGTCGAACTGATCAATACCATATCCTGTAGTGGCTGTTGTAGAGGGTCGTATTCCTCCAACACGAGGAACGCCAGGATAAGCGGAGAGGCTGTTGGGCCGCGCTTTGGTTGGGGACAAGTCAAAAAAGCCATCGTATGATGAGCTGCGTGACGGCGAGGAGGCATGTTCCTGAGGTGCGGGAGAACAAGACTGCTCAGGTTCGGGCGGCGACGGCGCTGTGGAGAGTGGTGATGGCAGCGAAAACTCGGCAGATGGCGCCTGGGCAGGAGTGAGATGCGGGTCGGAAGTCGCAAGCGTTCGTACGCGCTTCGCGGGAGTTAAGCGTAGGTCCCCATCGGACCTCCTCTTCCGGTCAGCCTCCAATGCAGCGACGGCGGCCTTGAGAGCAACGTTCTCTTGTTTGAGCTGCTCGTTCTCTTCCTTGAGTCGCTTGGCTACCTTCTGCAGGGCCACGTTGCGCTCTGTGCATCAAGAGATGCGGTCATGAACTGAGGCGGAGGACACAGACCGTTCCATAACACTAACCTATTTCGCCTTGCTCGTACCGTTGTATGCGGGTCTGGAGTTCAGCGAGCTGGGTCTGCTTGCGTTCGCGAAATGCGCGTTGAGCAGCCCTAAAGTCATTGTCCAAGTCAGACGTGTGCTTGGCAGGCGAAGGTGGTGGTCATCTACCTATTCTGGCCCCGCCGCGATTTCGCATCTCCCTAGAAAGGATACGGGATGAGCCCAAGGTTGTTAGGAGAAGCCGAGACACACACATCCTGTCCATCGTCCTCGGCGGTACTGGAGTCTTTCTTGGGCTTGCGTCCGGGTTTTGGTTTGGCTGGGATTTCCCATACCTTGCTCGCTATGCGAGAAATCATTTTTTCTCTCAGCCAGAAGAAGCGCGGGCGATGAGTGGGATGACTACGGACCCGTCGCCCAGAGCGTAGATGAGGAGCGCACCGGGTCTACTGCGGACCCCGCGGTGGCGGACATGGACGAATGACAGAAGGGAGGAGCGTTGTGTGAGACGGGAGCACGGTGCGGGGAGGAGGCAAGGGACGGGGTCGGGATCGCGTTGTCTTATCAGATAACGGGATGGTACGACGACGCTCTTCGGCCGGCTTCCGCCGCACCTACCCCAGAATCCCTGCCGTGCACGTGACTGAACAGATCAACCTGCGTCGGACAGACACATCTCTAACTGGTACCTGGATCTACTCATCTACAGATGAGCGTACGGTACAGGTGAGACGTGCACAAAACCAGAGCGGTGTCGACTCCTCGGGAACTTGCGTTCACGTACACGGTCCGCTTACGGCCTGCATGACGCGCCGTGCTTAGGCGCTGTACGGTTCACGGGTTACCATTATCGGTAACTATGTCTCGCGGTATTGCCTTAACCGGAAATTTCTAGAGCCATCTATTGCCTTTCATGGAAGGTCAAATCGCAAAGACGGGTGATTCTCTCAAATCACCCGTGTACCGTACAGTCTCAAGGGACACGGTCTGCTCATGGGCCGGACCACGAACATTCCGTGCGCTCACGGAAGCGTTCATCCCGACTCCCGACTGCATGACTTTCCCGCCGCCTTGCGAAAGTGTGCACATACCTAGATCCTGTACTCAGCTGGGACGCTCTCGACGTATCTCCAAAACCTGGGCCTTTCAAATTATCCCCAGAGGGCGGATTGTGATCTCCCGTGATTTCGGAGTGAAGTTTCAAGCCTATTCTCTACAAAGAAGGAAGGGCGGCGTAGCGCGCAAGATATTACGCACACCACGGTCACAAGCCTTACCGTGTTTGTGACCCGTGCCATCTCCTGCAAGTGCTAGATCCCTTTCTGGCAAGCAGCATCATGTTCGAACGAGCGCTCCAGAAACTAGCCATCATACGATGAAGACTTACCAATAATGGGTTGCCCCGTACTATTCCCGCACAGCGTCTTCGGAGCAATGCCACCTGTTGCCCGCAAATCTAGAACTGCCTGTACATGCTTCTATTCCATACACATGTGCCATGGAGTTTGAAGCCTGAGGCCCCGCTGGGTACTTGGAAAGCGCCGATCATCAAGGACCTCCTTTTGGGCATATCCCGACGCCGTGATGCGCACCACCCGCATCCATGTAAGCGTGCTGGTTCGAACCTTGACTAATGCCGATATCGCGCGCGCCTTACCGCGAATAAACCGGTGAAATGAGAGCAGATTATCGAACCGCCGATGTTACCGGCCTAGGTCGTCACCGGTTGCGGATGGTGAAACGAGACAGTTGGTACGTGCGTAGTGATACGGCTTGTGGCACGACGATGCCGATGCATATCCCGACGCTTCTGTTCGTACTTCCAGCCCAGACCGCCGCGCTTTGCTGGATCACGCCATGCACCAACATCCAGAATCGGATCGACCTTCCATGTTTAACATGTTTCAGCAACACAGAAGCAGGCTGCTCCATGATCATGAAGGCCGGAGGATCGTGGCGCCAGTGACCAGCGACAAAATGTACACTAGATTTGATACTTGCGTATATATGCCGCGTGAGCATGCATGACAGGGCGTACAGCTATGGGCGACGCAGATTTTGCACAGGCGTCGAAATTGGGAACAAAAAAGACTGATGGTGCATGTCAATACACAGGGGTATGAACATATCACTCGGCAACCTCCTCCTCTGTCTGTTCGATCACCTCATCGATCCACAACTCAATTTCTTCCTTCTCCTCTTCCGCGTGCTCGGCAGGTTCAGAGCCATTCTTGCCTTTCTTTTGGCGCACTTCTGCGAGATCTTCCCTGCAGAGAGCGCGCCATGCGTTCCACTCATCCGCAAGCCGCTTGCGAAGAGCAATGAGCTCTGCAGAGCCTTTGCTCTCTTCGAGTTCGTCCTCCTCCTCGAACCTGCGCCCGTATTCACGAAGATTTTTGCGAATCTGCTTCTGCTGCTCTTTCGAAAGGAGGGTGCGCGGGCGCGGGCGCCAGAGGAACTGTTTGAAGCGGTCCAGAATATGCTTTTCAACCTCCTCTCCGCGGAAGCTCCAGATCGCGTAGCCGTTCTCAAGCTGCAACAAAATGAGTCAGCTCCGTCTCCCAGAGGAACGTGGGGTGTATCATTCACTGTATGTCTCCAGGCGCTGGCGCTGGTAGCGAGGTAGCGCCCGCTCGGATCCCATTCCACGTCCGTCACCCCGTAGTGGTCGGCAGTGCCAATGTGCTGAATGCCAGCACCCCATTCACCCTTCTGTCCCTCTTTGAGCTGGTCGCTATTGAAGTCTAGATCCCAGAACTCGAGCTCCGATTTGCTTGAAGAGCCTACGGTGCCGAGGACGACGTGGCGACCTTTGGGTGACCACCGGATCGTGTTACTTGTGCGGTTGGGGAGAGTACCTAAAGAAGATATGTTTCATGCAAGTCGGATGGCAATGGCAACAAAGATAGCTTACGAAGCAATTTAAAGTCGCCCTTACTAGCGTCAAGCTGGTAGAAGCTCAAGTCAGTCTTGATCGTGACGCCAGGACCAGGGTTGCCAAGATTAGGGTCGTTGCTCGACACTATTGCAAAGCGATCGCCTCTGGGCTCCCAAGAGAAGTCCAAGACAGTGTCTATCCAGCACATGAGCATCTGAAATCCAGAAAGAGGCAGCGACCCAACCTTTAAGCTCCACAACTTCGACTGGGATGTTCTTCTCGCGAACGCGGAAGATTTCTAAGTTGCAAAATATCGATTTCTTGGTCTTCGTATGCCGATCGACCTTGACGCAAAGCGAATCTCCCTGGTTTTGCCAGTGAAGCTTGCACTGGAGAACACGTCAGAATTGTGGGGCGTATACGGCAACGATCAGCGTGGAGAACGTACGTCAGACACGTTGAATAGATTTTTCTGCCTGAGAACAGTTCGACCAGGGAAACTCATCAGCGTGACACGAGCTGGTTGATTGGACGCCTCTGGCTGCCAGAAAGCGATGATCTGCGCGCACATATCAATAAAGTGAAGCGCAGCGTGCGAAGCGCCAGTAATTCTTACATTTTCCCGAACTTTGGAGGTACCCTTTTTGGCACCGCTGGCGATGGCAGCTGCCTCCTTCTCAGCTTCCTCGCGATCCTTGTCTCCAAGAGGGCACCACTCGAAGTCGACGACGCCCTCGACTTTTATACTCTTCTTGCCCTGAAGACCCATGCTCGGCAGCTCGTAAACGCTGATCTGTTGTCCTGGCGTGACACGAGCGACGAATTTGTCGTCAGAGCTCCATTTCATGGGTGGCCATGTCATCTGTTTCTTCTGGCCGTCCTCGCCTTCGAGGAGAATGTCGGGGAAGGTCCGGAGAAGATGACCGGATTTGATGTCCCATACTGCAATGTTGTTGCCCTCATCGTCAGGGGAGAAATACTCCGGTCCTTGAGCAGCACCCTCTGGGATCGAAATAGGTGTGTGTGACCAAGTGACGAGGTAGTTTTCGCATGGAGAGAAATCGACGAGGCGCGCCAATGGGTGAGCGAATCGCTGCTGGACGTTCCAGGAAGGACCACCCCATAACTGCACACCTCGGCGGTGCAGGGTCGCCAAGTATGTTCCTTGAGGCGACCAAGATACATAAAGCTCCGTCCAGCCCTGTCATGAAGCAGGTTTAGATGCAGCCTCTCGACACTCGACAGTCACTCTTGACTGACATTCTTCTCGTAAGCGATTTCGCTCTGAGACGGTTTGCCGTGCCAATGTATCTCTACGTTATCTCCCCGGTACGTGGCGTACTGATCCCGACCCTGAGGATCCGCCAGCCAGGCACGAAGGTGTTCCTACATTATCGATCGTGAGCGAGGAGCTTAGTTAGCGGTCAAGCAGAGTGCTATACGGACGCGGGGCGTATATTCCTCTTTCTCCGGTTCAACGTAAGTCTCGTCCATGTTGGCGTACTTTTCGACATCGCTGAAACGGTTCACACTGAACGTGTGCTTAGTGTCGAAAGGATGACCGTCCATCGCTTCAAGCGCGAACGAGGCCTCATCGGGAGTCGGGAACTCGATAAAGATATAGCTTGTAGGCTTTGAGCATCATAGTGCGCTGAGGATACACGCAGGAGCTCACCCTTTACTCTTCCCCTTAGCTTCATCCCAGGGCAGGAAGATACTGTCAGGCTTGATGGGCGCTCCTTTGCGCCCAAACTCCTTGGCAATCTTGGTCAACAACCTCTCCCGTTTGCTCTCATCAATGACCGGAACACCATCCACGATCAGGATGTTGTCAAATCCGTCTTCCTCTTCAACGCGATATCTGGATCATTGCAGCTCAAGCAGGAATTGTCATCCAGAAAAAGTCGAACGGACTTTGCTTCGATATCGCTGTAGTCTATTCCATCGTCATCGAAGAGAGACCCGTTAGGAATGGCCATGTTTGAGAGTCAAGCGTCAGGAACTGGCACACAAACCGAGTATAAGGTTTTTTGGGTTTACGTAATCGGCCTCGTTCCTCCCACCAGTAGAGTACTCTCTGCGCCTCAACGTGAATCCGTGCATATCATTGCTTTGCCTCCGGCACGACTCAAGGACCAAGATTGACAGACCCCTCACCTGTAGCCTCTACTCAACGGGATTGCCATATCACGTTCGCGCTAACGCTCCGATCAAATGTGCACCAAGAGCCTCCCCCCCCTCGAACGGTACAATAAGTGATGGAGCTGTTCATTCCTGTACCTCTCTTTCGATCTGAGTAGCAGTGGTAGACCTGCGCCAGGCGCCGTTGGAGAGCATCCGCCCCTATAATTGTCCCTGACATGAGATGAGGGGACGGGTATCAGGCTGTGATGGCAGAGTTCGTGTGAGCCCCATCTCCGTCAAGGGAAGCCTCTGGCGACTCTGCGAGGTTTGCTCATGTCCATGTCCTACGTATACTCGATGGATGGTTGCTGGCATTCTGGTCATGCATACTCCGTCGCTTCTGAAACTCACGAGTATCGCTCGGCGTCACCGCTGCGTCGGCCTTGCAGACCGTCCATCAGAGCAGGCCGGATAAGTCAAACCATGCGAATCAGATGTACTCAGCCAATGCTACTGCACACGTGCATGATCCTGCTTCTGTCTCTATCGCTGCCCCGAGCGTCGTATAAGAATATGTAGTCGACGCCGTGCTTCTCGTCTCCTGCCCAGCTCCCCCGCAGCCGTCTCCGGCTTCGACTAGGGACAGTCCCGATCACTCGTCATGTCCGCATCTGGGGAACCTGCTCTGAGCCAGAAACAAGGAGGAGAAAGAATTGTCTCGGCGGAGCAACATGCCTCGGAGTTGCAACAGGACGCACACGTGCAGACCAGGAGGGAGACTCTGAGCGCGTACTTCACCATAGCCGCCGCCGCATTCGGTCTCATTAGGTGACGATAGTCCTTTCCTCTGGTATTGATGTTTAATGACTTGTTTGACTCAGCGATGGGTGTATGATCGTTGGTCATTCCGGTGATAACTTCTGCTGATAATGGACTATAGACCAGAACAATTTGATGACAATGACAAATGTGAGCGGGCTCCCCCAAGCTGACATCAAGTGTTACAGTACTCAGATGCGCGGATGCACAGGTTGTTTTCAAGAAATTGTACCCTACAGAGTACACGGCCGACGTCTCTACGCGTGTCTCCAACTCGCTCCTTGTAGGAGCCATCATCGGTGAGCAGGGCACTGCCTATGAGCTCCATGACGCACTATCTGAGTTGGCTTCCCAGGGCAAGTCATTGTCGGTCTCGTCTGTGACCGTATTGGCCGCAAAGTCGCGCTAGTGGCGACGACCCTGTTGATTGTACTGGGCGCAACCCTAGGCACCGCTGCGCACGGAGCGCATGGCAGTGTGCAGGGTCTCTTTTGGTTCCTGACGTTCTCTCGTGGTATCACTGGTATCGGCGTCGGCGGAGAATATCCAGCTTCAAGTACCAGCGCATCCGAGGCAGCGAACGAGAAAATGGTCAAGAACCGTGGCCCCGTCTTCATCATGGTAACGAACTTCGTTTTGAGTTTCGGCGGACCGTTGGCCGTTTCCGTCTTCCTGATCGTTCTGTCTGCGGCTGGCGAGGATCATCTGAGCACCGTGTGGCGTGTATGTTTCGGGATCGGAATTCTGTTGCCGTTGTCGGTGCTCTTTTTCCGTCTGAGAATGCTAAGCACGAAACTGTACAAACACGGCGCCATTAAGCGTGAGTCCGAAATGATCTTACCGCCACAGTCGTCTCGCATTTGCTGAATGGGGATCTGCAGGCCGAGTGCCTTACGGGCTAGTAATAAAGAGGTACTGGCGTGAGCTCTGCGGAACGTGTGGCGCATGGTATGGAGATCGTTCCGATTTGTGCCAGCATATATAGCCGACCAAATATCCCGCCCGCGCAATAGGTTTCTCTACGACTTTGTGACATTTCCCAACGGCGTTTTCTCTGGTGAGCATATTTTTCTCGGTCTTATCACTTCCGTTGAGAAGATCATTTACCGCGAGTTCACCGAGTATTCGAGCTTTCGCTGATTTTTTATAGGAACCATCATCTCCAGCATCGTTCACAATAGTGACATCAAACGAACCGCGGAATGGCAGCTGCTTCTCGGAGCCCTCGCTCTTCCCGGGGTTTTCGTTGGAGCCTGGCTTTGCAATCGACTTGGGCGACGAAACACGGTAAGCACCAACCCATGTGGAATCGTGCATTTTCTTATTCTTTCGGTTAAGATGATGCTCGGCTTCTCAGGTTATCTCGTCATTGGTGAGGGAAAGGTCCAGCAGGATCTTCCGAATGCTTGTCATTTACGGCCGTTCCGTCGCGCAGGACTGATCATCGGTTTGGCCTATGACAAAATTACGGGAATCATACCGTTGTTCATCATCCTGTATGTCCTCGAGTCCTTGGTGCGATGCAGGGTAAACTGAACGAACGATGTTGACATGCAGGTATGGCCTCATGCAATCTTCGGGCAATCTGGTACGATGATCCAAGATATTCCTCAACCTTCACTAACACGTTTTGCATAGGGACCCGGAAATATGCTCGGTTTAGTGAGCGCTGAGTAAGATGCTCGATCGTTTCCTCATCGTGGTTGTCTAAGAACCTGCAGGTCATATGCCACCCCTATTCGTGGTACTTGCTATGGGCTTTCGGCTGCCATCGGTAAAACCGGGGCTGCTGTCGGGACTCAAGGTTTTACTCCGATTCAGGTCAATCTCGGGAAAAAGTAAGTTGAAATGATGTTGACCCTGCACAAAGGTTGACGTATTGTCTACACCGCCATTTTGGTCCCACGCCCCAGCGGACTGGGAGGTGCAGCTGGGGACCAGACGATCGGCCGGCCGATGACCACATGCCCACCGCATGGCGCACGTTTAGCCCAACGGACCGTTCGACACCAAGGTATCATGCAAATCACAGATGGTGTCATATGTATACTACATGCAGTCACAGATGATGAGCAGACTACGGCGGGGATACTGACCGCACAGCCACATCAATGCATAGGTGCTGGCTGCAACTCGTATACGCGCGTGCGCGTCGCGTCGCGTCGCGTCGTAGTCACGCTGCCCGGTTGACCTGCG